>NC_138186.1:125256230-125613730 GCF_964194105.1 Spermophilus citellus | reverse complement strand
AGCAGCTGGGATGCTTATTGTGTATGCAGATTACTATCTTCTCCTTGCGGACATTCTGACCTAGTAATTCTGAACTGTGAACCAGTAATCTGTTCTTTCAATTTTTATGGAAGTTCAGGAAAATGTTGCAAGAGGCACTTGCTACTCAAACTGTGAGAGCTTGTTAGGAGCACAGAATCTCAGCCAGTTTTCCCAAGTCATACTGTAACTGCCTCCACATGTTAACAAGACCCTAGGTGATTCTAAGGCATGTTAAACTTAGAGAAGCTTTAGTTTGAGCTATTGTGATTTCACATTTTTTAAGTGTAGATTATGAAATGTCCACTGATTTTCCTTCCTATTATATATTAATTCATTAATACTTTTGATAATAAAAAAGACAGATCCTGTCTTTATGGTTGGAAGTCAATGAATTAATAGACAAGCACATGAATTACTACTATGGTCTGCACGTGCTATACAGGAAAGAAACATGGTGATGAGATCTAGGGCAGTGGTTCTAAAATTTCATGCAATTTAGAATCACCTAGCGAGTGGGCTTTTAAAGTTTTCAAATGCCAGGCTATGCCCTTAGGCAAATTACATCATAATTTCTGGAGATAAGAACAGGTATCAGAATTTTAAAATCCCCAATGATTCCAATGTATAGTCAGGTCTGATAACTAATTATACAGACAAGTTAAGGATGACAATGTTCAGGAAGTTCTCATTTAGACCTGCAGGGTAAATAGGTATCTAAAGACTCCAGGGAACAGAATTCCTGAAGGTGGAATCAATAGTACATAAATAAGGAAAGAATAAGCTCAATGTACTTGAGGAACTGAAAGGGGCAGGGCCAATTTGGATTCAGTAAATGAGGACAACAGAGAGAGACATAAAATAGAGCAAAATTTATACCATGTAGGGCTGCATCCATAGGCCAGTTGATGGGAGTTTGTTAGATACAGGATTATCAGTTTGGGGACTGTTAAAAATTTGTTGTGGGCTGAAGTGTTACATCAGCTGTTAAAATCTACACAGATATTAGGCAGAATGTTTATAAGCTAAGTTGCTGAGACTGACTTTGAATTTGCAATCCTCCTGCCTCAGCCTCTCTAGCTGGTGGTTTTATAGGCATGCACCACAGTGCCTGGTGATATTTTTGAGTCTATTTTTTAAACAAATATTTTCTAAGTAAATATAATTAGTACTAAAATGACTTAGTAAGGATTTTATTTCAATATTCAAACCAAATTACTGGATTTCTTTCAATAAAATCATTGCAAATTTTCAAATTCATCAAAGGTGTTCTTATTCATGACAGTGTTATTATTTATAAATACTTTGCTAATCTAATAGAAGAAAATGGCCCTTGGTTTGTGGTATTAATTTTAAATTCTTTATGTTTTAATAAGGTTGAGCTCTTTTTATGCTTTTTGTGCATGAATATTGTTATCTTTTCTTTTGCCCATTTTCTTCATGGGTTATTTGTATCATGATTTATAAGAACCATTTATGCTGAAAATATCAATTGTCACAGGTTACAAATATTTCTCTTTGTGTTATTATAATTTTAACTTTGTTCATGGCATTTTTTGCACATTAAAGTTTTAACAAATTTTTATTTAGTAAATTATATTACTCTTTTTCCATATAGTTTCTTTGTTTTTTTTTCAAAATGTCTTTATTTATTCTGAGATAAAAGGAAATGTCCATCTCTCCCCCAAATTCAATTGTTTTGTTTTATATTTAATTTTCTATCACTGGGAATTGATTTGTTTTATGGCGAAAGGATTTGTAGTTCTCTTCTTATAGAACATGTAGATATAGTGTTAAGATTCATTCCTAGCATTTTATACAGTTTACAGTAATGAAAAAGACAATGGGAACAAAAAAAGGACATATGGAATAAGTTAAGAGAATATATATCCAGGGCCTTACACATGCTAGTTAAGTGCTCTACCATAAGCTACATCTTTAGCCTGTGAATGGAAGTTTCTTTTTTCATGTATACATATGTACACAATATTTCATTTTTATAATGATACAGGAAAACTGTATTTTGTACACACCTATTTTACATAATTTTTTAATTACCTCAGTTTTAATTGATTTTATCAGATATAATAATTACCTACTCATATCATTTATGAACAATTTTGATAACATATCCTTGTAGCTAATAATTATACCACTCATTTCTCTTTCCTATTTTATTTGTGTGGCCTAATTTTATAGAGCAGGTTAAAATAAGCATGATGACAGCAGATATCCTTGCCTTGTTTCTGCTTGATAATTCCATGCCTCTGGTGTTTTGCTTCCATTCAAAATGTTGGCTATTTGATGATTTATATTGTTAATGTAGTATGTTTTTTAATTGCTACTTACTGGAAGTTTTTTCAAAAATCAGGAATGAATACTGGTGTCTAAATACTTAATTTGGAATGTTTAAGATAAATTCATCTAATTGACTACATTTCGTCATATTTTACTTACCAAATGCAATTTATGAGTAGATTTCTTAAACATTTATCTTTTCTCTCATTTATTTGATAGGCGATACTTGTTTGTACATGGTTATTGTTAAATATATTTTGGAACTTATTTTTCTAGTGATTTATTAAAGATTTTGTACTTACATTAAAACACGTGAAAGTTCACACCCTACAGAGAAAACTCAAGATCAGTTCTAGGATTTAGAAGTCAGGATATGCTGGTTTCCTAACATGCTCTGAGTAGTTTTTCATCAGTTTGTTTAACCTGTATCAGATGTGGCCTGAAAATTAATGATTTTATGAACATTTGAAAGAAGTTGCCTATAAAACCAAAAAAATCAGACCATGGAGGTCTTGGGGAAATAAATTATGGAGACTATTTCCTTTTTTCTTTGTCATTGGCCAGTTCAATTTTTTTATTTCTTGAAACAATATTGGTGGTTGATATTTTCCAAGAAATGCTCCATTTCATCAAGATATTAAAATAGCATTAGATTATGTATCATAATATGTACTTATAATTGTAAAATACCATACTCATTATATTGTCATTATCTTTTTAAATGTGTGCTTTCCCTTTTGTAAGCAAAAGAAAAAGTTTTGTTGTATATTTCTCTATTTTGTTATTAAACAATCATATATATCAACTATTAACATTTCTGATTTTAATTTTTATCAACCTTTATTATTGTCCTTATTTTTCTATCCTGACAGAATTAGTATCTCCCCCACATTGCTCATAATTTTAGGAATGTTTCAAGTTATTCTAGTTTGTGAATTTTCTCACCATTTCCCTTTAAATTTAAAAAGAAATTCTAGTAGATTTCTATTGGGATCACTTTAAATTTAACTTTAAATATTAATTTTAAAATTAATAGATTAGTTTAAGATTTGACATCTTTGTAGCCAAGAAGATGGAATAACTTTCACTTGTTCATGTATGATTTTTCATAAAGAGCAATCAATGTATGATTTATAAAGTTTTTCTTTGTGTCTCTTGGGAGAGTTTTAAAATTTCCTTCATAAAGATTTTATATATCCTGTTAATTTACTACATAGATCCCTTTTTGTTCCCATTATTTTTTCATTACTATTATAAATGAAAGTCACCCCCCCCATTATATATCTTAATCAATTTTCTTATATATGCTAAACCATGGATCTATTTGTCTTGTACCTGGTCATGTTGCATAATTTTCTTATTATTTGCATATTGATTCTTAGAGTTTTTGGGATATAATCACATCATTAGAAAATACTGATTATTTTTTAAATTTTCTCTCTTATCTACCCACCATGTATATATTTACCTAATTCCATTAGCTCTCAACCTCCAGAACAATGTCAAATAATAGTGGTGAGAGTTGACGTAACTTTCTCATTCCTAACTTAACAGAACTCCTAGTGTTCTCCTATTTAAATTGATGATGATTTAGAGGTTGAGACAGGCATATTTTAATTCATGCACCCTTTAAGAAATGCTGGAAGATGCTTTAGTTGTATGTCATTCACTGCCAGCTTAAATCAGAAACCTGATGGACTTAAATATATATAAGGATTCTTTCTTTAATTTATAGACTGGTCTGATTTCTGATCACAATTTTGAAAAACATGTGTCTCCTCCACCAGGGAAATAAAAGGGACATATAAGTAGAAACAGATATTCATGAAATATAAACTACCAGGCAGAGGAAGAAGTTTCTATTTTGTCTGGCATTTAAAAAAGTATCTCATACAATGTAGTCAGATGAAAAATTACTCAGACCGAGCAAGGCTTTTTCATTTGTAAGCTGCCTAGTTAATACCACTGTATGAACTATATCCACTCTGGTGATTAGACTCACTTTGGGCAGTCCAGTTAGAAAATGATGATTAATGGCAAATGTATTTATTTGAATTTAGTGTTCATGCTATTGTCATAGATCAATTCAAAATTGCAAGATTTATTGCTGTATTTTTCCTTATAAAGGTAGACTTAGAATTCAATTTCCAACATTTCTTGAATTAGGATGATGGCAAGGGAGACTCAGCCTCTGTCAATGAACCCACCCACACAAGTCATCTTTTTAAAGCCCCTGAGTGGAACTGTTTCCCACTGAGGGTGGCCAAGTGGGATGGATAGGCAGCAGCTTTTAAAAGGATCCTGAAAGTGGTCTTTGTGGTGGGGTCTTATGTTCAAGACTGTGCCTGTTCGGTCCACAGTTCCTGGCTGCTTAGTACCAATCTCATTCCTGTGTCTTTCCAAAGATTCTGGAAAGATACTTACTACCCTCTAAGAGATTGGTTTTCTGCTTAAATTGATCACAGTGCACTCTGTTTTGTAACCAAGATCCCCAATTAGCAGCTTCTACAGAGATCACAATCTATCAAAATTGTGGTGGGAAGCTGAATTTTAAACCCTAAATATTTTAGCCTTTAGGTATCTGCTTTTCAAATGTCTGTCTGATACATACCTGTATAATACCTGAAGAAAGAAAGAAGAAAAAAAGAAAGGAAGAAAATTTAAGTTGGCCAACTCTGCCTTTGTTGGAATATAGCCGACTGTATAGTTAGTTCTACATGATGTCAAACAGTAAGTTTAGTTGATTATTTACAATCACTCAACCTGCCCTTTGTTTAGGAACCCCAGCAACATGGCATATAACATACAACACACTGTAGATTCCCAAAGAGTTTTTGTATCTGGGCCAGGATGAGTTTTATAAACGCAGATAAACAAAACTCCTCTGCTTATAATCTGCTAATGTAAACTGCCTGACTGTGGGTTCCTGAAGCTTTGTATCTGGGATGTGCCCTTTGTCTCTGATGGTGGATAGGAAGAAACATGTGCTGATCTCATGGTTTGCAAAACACAGTCCTCCTCCTCACAGCTTCTCCCTGTGCCTAGAACCCTTCCTTTATCTCCTTACTTTAAAGAGAACACCCAGTGGGTTTTCTCCATTCATTTAGTGATGTTTTGATGTGACAGCAGAGAGTAGAACTAGGATTAGAATTCTCAAGGGCTTCCCAACTGTTGGAAGATAAAAATCTTCTGTTTGGTAGGATTTGTCAGATAAAATTCTATCTGAAGAGATACAACTCAGCCAAACAGCTTCTGGCCTAAAACAGAATAGCATGTGTATCATTTAGATTGGACAGACAAGTAAGGGCGGAGGTGATGGTGTGACTTTTTCCCAACAAGGAAATATTTGCTACATTTTGATGAGATGAAGAGAGGTACCTTGAAGACGAGTGAGGCTGGGTAATATGGCCAAGTTCACAGGTTAGTAAGTGACAGAACAAGGTCTTGAACCTAGGTCTGCCTGATGGCAGAGCCTGCCCTCTTCTGCCCTCCTTCCCTCTTCTGTCCCCTTTCTCTGCATCATGTGAGTTTAGAGAAGAGCCTTGCTGGCCTGACACAGATGCTATCTTAGCATGGCCAACCACTGCGCATCTGATCCTTGGCATGGTGGCTGGGAATAGCTTCAGCTCCCTGGCCTGCTAAATAAAAATTTGATTTTCACTTCATTAAGATTTTCTCTGAATTTCCAGGAAAAAAAAAATCTCTGCAGGACAAGTGTCTTGGGAAAATATATCCTCTGGGTCTTGAATAAACATCTAAGATAAGTTAAAATTCCTAATTTATTTGCATTCTCAAATTTCTACTGCAGGTCACTCTCTAGTAAGTTTATAAACATTAGGAAAATGAAAGGGTGGCAATTTAGTCCTCAGGGAAGGCAGGCAGGCACTTGGGACACAGCAAACTTTTTTTTTCCTTGTTTAGTTAAATAATTTCCAGTTTTTATTTTAGTCTCCAATTATAAATGGTCAGAGTTGCTGTGAAATTTTTACAAGAAACAGCATGGTTTCAAAGGAGCAGGACTCTGAAAACTAACCCCAACTTAAATAAACTATCTTTTAAGCTGCTTCATCAAATCATAGCTTCCCAAGAATGTGGCTATTGGCTAGAATGGGGCCTATGTGTCTGAGTGATTGAGGTCGTTTTATATTTTTCCTAAAAGCTGAAATATTGCCAAGCTTTTGAGCTAGTGGATGAGCTCTGCAACCTTTACTTCAGCTGAGTATTTTCCCCACCATAACCTGAAGAGGCAGCCACCCTCCCAGAGATCACTGGGGGCCTTCTATCACCCTGACTGGTATTACTTCCCTTACATCTTCACAGTTTTAGACAAATTCAATTTCCACTCACTTTTCCATATAACTCTGCCCTTTAATGTCTGAAGTTTGCTATTTACCTGTGCCTTCTTGGATAAGCAGAGGCTTTTGCCTGCCGAGGTAGAGTTTAGCACATGGTCCAGATGCAAACAGTCCCCAGCTCTTGTAAATTATGCCTACAAGGGACAGCCTTCACATCTGCAACCTCCTCATCTTGCCTGTCACTGCCCTGGATCAGGCCTTTGTCATTTCTCACTTGGATGGATTATCACAGAGTCTGCTACATGGTTTTCTTCCTCCCTCTATAACCCCTACTGGTCACTGCAGCCAGGGCAATTCTTCATACCAGACATCCACTGAAATGCCTTTAATGGCTTTTTATGACTTTAGGGATAAGGAAAATTCCTTAAGAAGGATGAAAAAGAGAAAGAGAAGTCTTTTTTTTTTTTTTGCCCTGGCTCCTTATCCATAGATGCACAATTCCTGTGCTTTCTACACTCTTATTCCCCTAGCCATGTCACTGTCATCCTTCACATCCAACATCCCCTTTCTGCCCTCCATCTGGTTAATACATACATAGGCTTCATGGCTTTGCTCAGCACCAACTCCTTAAGAAGTCTTACTAAGCCCCTTGATTCTGTATGAGCAGCATCTCCTCAGTGCCCCCTCCACCATGATACCCAACACCCATTTTTTGTATTATGAATGTATCTGCTGCCCCATTTGGCTATGAAGAACTCAGGAGGCAGTGTCTTCCTCATCCTTGCATCCAGAGGCTAACACAAGCCTCACATATGGTAGGTATTGAATAAACGTTTGAATGATTGCCAACCAAGAGAATTTCACTACTCTTAAGACCCCTTGCATCTTGGCCTCTGTTCCCCTGCACGCTACTGATCCCAGCACCTGGTAAAGTCTTTTACACTCATGGCCTCACTTGGGCACATAAACAGCTACCTTAAAACTCTCCCTCTCTTTTTCCTCTTATTTTAGCCCTAGGTGTCACTCCACTTTTAGACATTCCTAGCTTCTTGCGAAATTTGAAGACTTTCTTATCTTTATATTTCCAATGTCTGGCTTAGGACTGGTTCATGGAAGATGCATCTTCACATCCTGGATGAGGAGTCTGAGGTCCAGAGAGGTTACTGACTACCATTGTCACTCAGCTGCTATTTGGTGCAGCTGGTACAGACCCGTATATTTTGAATTTTAATCCCCTGCAGTGTTCCCTGTAGCAGCCTGCAATGTTGGAGCACATGATTCATTTTAAAATAATACTACTAATCATTGAGAATAGATCTGGACGTTTTTCACAGTGGATTTGAGGTAAGTTTATATGAGTGTTGGCATCTTTATCCACCTTCCTTACTTCTCACTTCTCCTGAAATTCCATCTTCCTTATAAAAACTTTCCCAGTGAGCCAGTATGTGTCTCTGAGGAGTGCTTGCCTTACTGTTGTACTAGTTTGTGAAGTTTGTATCTATTTTAACTCTAGAGTTCCTCTGTATTAAAATAGGCTAAAGAGTTATGAAAATAGACTCACAAACCATGAGTTGAACACAATGAGGAATCTTTTTCACTCATATAAGGTCTATGGTAGATGCCCCAGATCAATGGAGCATCTTAACTTTAGTCCAGATCATGCTGCTTCTTGTGGTTATTTACAGACCTTGATTTGTGACTCTGCCAACTTCAAAACAACTTCCAAGTTTGCTGTTTGTGATCTCTCCAAGTGGACAGAAAAAAGCATGGTGGCAGTTTGCAGATTTTTATGGGCTCAGCCAGGAAGTAGGGTGACCAACTTGACCTAATTTTCCTTGAACTATACTGGTTTTAGAACAGCAAATCCACTATCCAGGAAACCCTCAGTTCTGGGCAAACTGGGACAGCTGGTCCCTCTCCATGGCATGGCATACCTCACCTCTACTCACCTTAAGGAGCACTCCCACTCACATTAAGGAGCCCCCCTACATACGTCATAAAGCCTTACTAATGAATTGGCGTAAATATACTTTATACAAAGAAATGAAAAAATGTGCTCTATATATGTAACAAGAATTGTAATACATTCTGCTGTCGTGTATTTAAAAAAATAAAATCAATAAAAAATATAGCCTTACTATACACTTCAGGGAGCCGTCCCTATATACCTCAGAGAGCTATCCCTATACACCTCAAGGAACCCTCTCATCACACCTAGCAAGCCCTTCCTAGACACATTGAAGATATCTCCCTCACCACCCATTGGCAGGAAGGCCTGACACGTTTACAGCAGACTGTAAGAGATGCTGGGAAATGTCTTCCTGGGTGCCCAGGAAGCAGTCTCAGTCTCATAGAAAGCTGTCTGTGTGGACAGTTAGTGAAAGTTTCTTATGTTTATAAGCACTGAACCAGAGAAGCCTAAAAACTGTTTTAATAGATGAAATGGACAAAGAAGTGGGGGGGAAGTACCCAAAATCCAGACCAAGGGATGATACCTGAGTAAACTTTGTTGGTGGTTACCAACCACGTGTGGTGCAGCCCCTGTATCTCTAACACAACACGGGGCTTAGAGTGGGGATTTTCATGACTTGGACTAAGTGCAATCTTGTTTCAAAATCTCACATTTTTTCACCCACATGTAGTTTATCAGGAATTAATTTCAAGTAGCTTCCAGGAATGTGTTCACTACATCTGTTCTTGGAGAACCTTGTTCAGTCATCATCTTCTAGCAGACATAACTTGACCCATTGTATATATAACATAGATCTGTCTTCTACTAACCACAGCACCATTTGTCATAAGCTTTTGCCAGACACCATGTGGAATGCTTTAGTTATATTATCTTGTTTTATTCCTCACAACACTAAGGCACTTTAATTTCCCCTCTATTATAGATGAGGAAAAGAAGGCTGGTAGAGACTAAGTGATCTGTGTGTCACCTTGCATTTTTATGCTTCAGAATTGGGATTTAACCCCAGTTCTATCTCACTCTAATGTCTGATTGAATATATTACACTAGAGAGACTCCTTAAGAAGGGATCATATTATTAATTTTGAAATAAGCTAATCTGTCTCAAGGATACCATATTTCTCCAGGGTGAGATGAAAGGAGAGATATTAAATGCATATTTCAATAATATGGTAGTTTTAAAAGTCCTGTGTTACAGTTTTCTCATTTCTACACACACTCTCATATTTCCAACATCTCAACTCTCAACATCTCCCCCTCTCTGTTTAAACAACAAGCATGTGGCTTAGGGACCATGCCTGCCTTAGGTTGTCCAATAGTACATATGGTCCTTACCCGTTATCGGATGAGCTGACCTCAAGGCGTCAGCCTCCTGTCTTAGGTTGGTACCATTGTAATTGGATCTTACCCGTCACTGACTACCGGTCCAGTATACAGCCACACCTGTGGAGAAGTACGAGCGGGGGAAGGGGGTGAGGTTCTTTGCCTCACCTCTGTTGGCCCCCAAATTTTAGCTGAACGATCATGACAAGCAGAAGGGAGGAAGATACACCAAGCCAATTGACGGCTCATTTTGGAAAATTTGTACCACCGATGACATCATTAGCAAAAATACCCCAACACTACCACAAGTCGCTGCACCAACAGATAGTTCACAATGCATACAAGTGACACATAGTCTAGGCAAGTTCTGCAAGCAGTTCAGTGATGGCTATTGCAGAAGCTGTAGATTAGTTTTATCTTTGTCTTCACTGGCACTGGGATGAAGATAGGAATTCTGGCAATAATGGCTAAAGAAAAAATTGTGTAACATTCCAGAAGGCACTAAAAGAAAACAATTTTCTTAACAATTTACATTATCTTGAAGAGAATTATTAAATATAATGAAAAGGAAAGGTGAAAGTAAACAAACAGATCTGTTAACCTCCTTTTTTGTTCACATATTAAAACAATCCTCAACAGTTGTTTACCCAATTTAAATTAAACCATTTAAATCACGTGAAAAAAAAATTTGGATCCATTTTTTCATGAGCGCTCATCATATATGATATATGGACATACGTACATTCAAACATATAACACAAAACACAAGTGTGCACACATAATATAATACATACAACACATAACATAATAGTAAAGGCCTTATAACTTTTTACAGGTGAAATCTCCATTGCAATGTTTAAAAACTCTATAGTCAAAAAATAGAACTGATCAGCAAAACATTAACCTAGGTCTGTATGAGCTCAAAAAACAAAATAGAACTTCATGATATGGGAAGGGGCAATAATAAAATAGATATTGAAAAAAGCATCCTGGTTCTGTTGCAGATGTAAGAATAGCCAAACTGGAGTTTTGGATATCAGCTGTTATGGATTTGAGCCAAATCATCTTCTTTTTGGTCTGTAGAAATCCCTTTAGTTAATCTCTCTGGAATCCAAATCAGCTGCTGTTCTTCCTGTGAAAACACACAAACAGACCCCCAACTCCAGACAATTACTGGGTCAGGACCTTTCCATTGTCCTGTTAGAATATCTTTCCAAAGTACCTTGGGCTTATGTACATTTTTTTGGACAGATATGCCTTTCCGCAGCACTAAGCCCTGATGAATCCAAATTTAAAAAGTTTAGAGTAAAAAGGGTTATTTTAAGTTTATCTTTGGGGAATATATACCCCTTCCCAATTCCGTCTTTTTGCTTTAATAAGTACATTTTAATAGTTTGATGAGCTCTTTCAACGATGCCTTGTCCCTGTGGATTGTATGGGATTCCTGTTATATGAGTAATGCCAATTGTTGAGCAAAATTGTTTAAAAGAGGTAGAAGTATAACCAGGGGCATTATCTGTTTTTAACTGTTTTGGAATGCCAATAGTGGCAAAATTTTGTAAGCAATGAGCTATAACATCTTTAGTTTTTTCTCTGGCATGAAGGGAGCCCATCAAAAATCCAGAAGAAGTATCAACTGTAACATGCAAATATTTTAATTTTCCAAATTCTGGCAAGTGTGTGACGTCCATCTGCCAAATATGGTTAGGTATCAATCCTCTAGGATTGACTCCAAGATTAACTTATGGTAAAAAGGTCACACAATTCTGACATTGTTTTATTATATGTCTGGCTTGTTCCTTAGTTATTTTAAAATGCTTTTGTAAAGTATTAGCATTAACATGAAACCTTTTATGAAAATTTGTAGCTTCTTCTAGTGTAGAGAAAATATGTATGTCATGTGTAGTTTTATCTGCTAAATCATTGCCCAAACTAAGGGCTCCAGGCAATCCTGTATGTGCCCTAATATGTCCTATAAAGAATGGATCTTTTCTGTCCCAGATTAGACTTTGTATAGTGGAAAACAAAGAGAAAACAGTAGAGGAAGGGGAAATCCTACCAGCATCCTCAAGGGATATTATAGCATTAACTATATACTGACTATCAGAAAATAAATTAAATACAGAATCTTTAAACATCACAAAAGCTTGTAATACTGCATTAAGCTCTACCTTTTGAGCTGATTGTTTGGGTACTAAAAATGTAAAAGTTTGATCAGGTGTAACTATTGCTGCTGTACCATTATTTGACCCATCAGTGAATATATTTGGAGCATTCATGATAGGTGTTTTTCTTGTCATTTTTGGAAAAATTACAGGATGCGATGACCAAAAAGACAATAAAGGATTAGATGGTAAGTGGTTATCAAATGAAACATTAGATTTGCACATGATTATTGCCCAAGTATTTAACTCATTAGCTAATTCATCAATTTGATCCATAGTATATGGAGTAATAATTTTATTGGGAGAAATTCCAAACACTCCCTTTGCTGCTTTTATTCCTTTGAGTATTAATTGTCCTACAGCCTCAGGATACCTAGTAAGAATAGTGTTAGGAGAATAAGATAAATGTATCCATAATAATGGACCTTCTTGCCAAAATACTCTTGTAGGAATATTTTTTGTTGGTAGTACAATAAATAATAAAGGCAAACTTATATCAATTCTATCCAAATGCATATTTTCCATATATATTTCAATGATTTTTAATGCCTTTCTTGCTTCAGACATTAACATTCAGGGTGAATTTGGATCTGATGGACCTTTTAGGATATCAAATAAAGGTCCCAACTCTCCTGTTGGTATACCTAGATAAGGCCTTATCCAATTTATGTCTCCTAATAACTTTTGAAAGTCATTAAGTGATTTGAGTTGATATACTTGTATTTGAATTTTTGGTGGACGGACCATGGTTGAGGATAATAGAACTCCTAAATAATTAATTGGAAAATTTAATTGTACTTTATCTATTGCTATCTCTAGATTATAATTTTTTAATAAGTTTGTAAGTGTGGCATAACATTCTAGCAATGTGTTTTTAGCCTTGTGTGCTAATAATACATCATCCATATAGTGAAATATTTGTACTTCAGGATTTTGATTTCTAAGTGGCTGGATTACTTTGTTAACATAAATTTGACACATAGTTGGGCTGTTAGCCATCCCTTGAGGGAGTACTTTCCATTCATATCTCTGATCAGGACCTTCATGATTCAGTGCAGGGATAGTAAATGCAAAACGTGGACTATCCTCAGGATGAATTGGAATTGAAAAAAAAAAACAATCTTTAATATCTATAGCTAAAACATGCTAGGTTTTTGGTAAAGCAGACAATTGAGGAATCCCTGATTGAGCAGGTCCCATAATAACCATCTCATTATTAATGGTTCTTAAATCTTGCAATAATCTCCATTTACCAGATTTCTTTTTGATGACAAAAATGGGAGTATTATGGGGAGACACAGAAGGTTGTATATGTCCTTCCACTAATTGTTGTTTGACCAGATCATGGGCTGCTTGTATCTTTTCTTTAGTCAGGGGCCACTGAGGAACCCATACTGGTCTTTCTGATTTCCAAGTAATTTTGATTGTCTTAGTGGCCCTTTCTGAAAATCCAACCCATGTCTGTCTGTTCCTTGATCTATTTGTATTGGTGCTGCTATACCTTGTTCTTGTTTTTCTAATCTTTTTCCTTTCTTAAAACCTTGTCTAGCCATAATAGTGGGTGCATTTTGATTGATGTTATTTGTTAATGTCAAACCTAATTGATCTAGGACATCTCGTCCCCATAAATTTACGGGAAGATGATCCAATACATATGGCTGTATAGTTCCTTCACATCCTTCAGGATCCTTCCAATCTAATATCATTGCACTTCTATGGGGATTAGTCGCCACTCCTAGGCCTCGAAGCGTTTGAGTGGCTTGTTGTAATGGCCAATGTTTTGGCCATTCTTAACAAGAGATGATGCTAAGGTCTGCACCTGTATCCAGTAGCCCATTAAATTCATGTCCTTGAATATTTAGTTTTAACATGGGGTGAGAATCTAAATTTAAAGAAAGCATAGCCCAATCTGCACCTGTGGAGCCTAATCCCTTGGAACCTCTTTCTACAGCACGACTGGAAAATTTATCATGTAGGCTTGGTATTATTAGTAACTGTGCTATTCTATCTCCTGGTGAAATTACTGATATACCCTTTGGAGAACTGGCTATAATTTTTATTTCACCTTCATAATCGTGATCAATTACCCCAGAACTTATCATAAGTCCTTTTAGAGTAGAAGAGCTACGTCCCAATAATAAGCCTACTGTTCCTTTGGGAAGAGGTCCTTTCACCCCTGTGGGAATGATTTGAACTCCCATCTCTGGAGTTAGTACTGCTCTGGCGGAGGCGCAGATGTCCAATCCTGCACTCCCTCTGGTTTGTCTGATGAGGGATCTGATGGACAATGTGTCCTGGGCACTATCCTGATGGGGTTGCTGGGTTGCTCCAGTGCTCCGTATATTTGTGGTTTTGGGCCCCAGAGCATTGGGCCCCCCTGTCCATTTTTTGGCAACGGAGCCCGATGCCTTTCTCCACGATATCGTGGATGAACACTTGGTCCTTGTTCGTTTTTTGATAATGGAGTACCCTCTATGGTGGTTTGAGAACGGCATTCATTAGCCCAATGTCTCCCTCTATGGCATCGTGGGCAAATACCCGGTATTCTACTCCTTTGATACCTAGTTTTGTTAAACCCTCCTCCTATGGGGCAATTCCTTTTAAAATGTCCTGTTTGTTCACAATTGTAGCATGTTCTTGGCCTGGCATCTAAAGCCTGTTTTACTGCAGCTGCCACAATTTGCCCTTGTTCATTAATGTCTCTGGCATCTAAAGCCTATTTTACTGCAGCTGCCACGACTTGCTCTTGTTCATTAATGTCTCTACATAATTTAATATATGTGTTTAAATCTTCCTGTTTCCATGGTCTAATAATATCTCTGCACCAACGATTCGCTTGGTCATAAGCCAGTTGTTTTATTAATGGCATTGCTTGTTCCGTATTCCCAAAAACTCTGGTAGCTGTTTGAATAAGCCTATCTACAAATTCAGCGTAAGTTTCATTAGCTCCTTGTATTACCTTAGATAATTGACCTTGTAAACCTCCATGTCTTTGTAAAGTCTTCCGTGCCCTAATTGCCTCTACAGCAATTTGTGAGTATACGCCAGGATCATATGCAATTTGTTGCTGCTGATCCTCATAAGGTCCCTTTCCTAACAACATCTAGATTTCTCTGAGGATAACCAGCTGCTGCATTTTGCCTAGCTGTCTCCTTGCAAAATTCCTCATTGGCAACCTTCCATAACAG
This sequence comes from Spermophilus citellus, assembly GCF_964194105.1. Classification (NCBI taxonomy): domain Eukaryota; kingdom Metazoa; phylum Chordata; class Mammalia; order Rodentia; family Sciuridae; genus Spermophilus; species Spermophilus citellus. The sequence continues at coordinate 125,598,474 of NC_138186.1, read as the reverse complement.
GTATTGACCTCCATTTAGCACAGCTTTACACATATTAGCCCAATCTGCTGGCGTCATGTTCAAGTTGTTAATGGATTTGACCAAGCTTACAGTGAAGGGTGCTTGAGGACCATAGGTTGTTACAGCCTCTTTTAGCTGCTTCACTGTTTTGAAATTTAAAGCATGGTAAATTCGCTGCCCTCCTACCTCAAATACAGGGCATGTTAATACTTGAGATCCTGTCTCAGGATCCCAACTATCAACTATGGGGGTTGGGAGCCTCCCAGCATATGGAGGTGGTGCTGTTGATTGGACACTGATGCCCTCTGGTGATAGAATGGTGCTAGTAGCAGTCTCCTGTAGAGGTGGTGCTGTTGGTTGGACACTCTGATAGAAAGGCGTTAGTAGCAGTCTCCTTTTGTAACTTTTCCCCTGATGGCTTTTTCTGCTTTACACTTTCTTCCTTTGTCTGACTAGTTCGAGAGACCTTCTCTTTTACTTGAATCTTTTCCTCTGTCTGACTAACTTGAGAGACCTTCTCTTTTACTTGAATCAATATGTCTTCTCTTTCCTCTACCATTGTCAGAATTGAAGGCTTTGGACTAAGCAAACCAGATACGAACGTCCACAATGGCAATGTGCCAACTGGCAGAGTCCCTGGGTTGTTTTTTTCTATTCTTTTTAAATCTTCACCATGGTGGTTCCATTGTGATATATTTAACAACTCCTCCTTAAAAAGCCATGGGCTACATTTTTGTATTGTATCAACGTATGCCCTGACTGTTCTTGATTTTACTGAGATGCCTCCTTCCTCTAACAATTTACTTAACAGTCTTTCGGTTTGTTTTTTACTAATTTCTGATCCCATATTTCTACTATAATACAACCCAACAAGATGACGCCAAACAAAAACCCAGACAGAATGAAATAAAAATGGAACCACACAAAATCATTATATCAGCCTTTCTATCCTCCTGAAATGTTCATCCGTCCTTTCTCCCTATCTGTTTCTCAGATTCAAATAGTTTTTCCTCAGATGTGAGCAGTTTTTCTTCCGTCTCACTCATCTCCAGGGACAGGCAACTTAAAACAAAAATGAAGCAAAACAAAAGAGGAATCTTAGAATGGCTACCCATCCTCTCGCCCTGCCCTCAGGGGCGAGCAGTTTACTTACCCATGCGAGCCACCAAATGCCGCAGTCTGGCTGGGCACAATTCAGGAGCCACTTGTCAAAAGAAACTAACTTTATTTTTAGAACCACAAACGCCAAACAAAACAGCTCCTCAGGAAAAATCCCTCAGAGCCCAACTGCCACCACCGGCTTCCCACAAGCCTCTCACACAAAAACACAAGCCTCCCCCACTCCCACAATCCTCCTGCTCTTGAGGCCGATTGGCTGGGTCGTGTGGGCGGAGCCAAAGAAGTCCCCCAATGAGCAGCTCCGTGGTCTGAAAGGGCAAGGAAACAGCCCAATGAGCATCACCGCAGAGGAGCCAATAAGCTAGATGTTGCTGGGGCCGCTGTGAGCCAATCATCAGCCGGCAGCCAGAAGTTTGCTGACAGGTGGAAGTTTGCTGGGGCCCCCTCGGCTGTGGCTCTCAACACATATGCACATATGTGTGTGTGTGTGTGTGTGTGTGTGTGTGTGTGTGTGTGTCTTTGTGGTCAAGACCAGACTCAGTCTGCAAGTAGTCACGAGGCACTTGGGCACATATATAGAGGACACTGCAGCATGCTGTCTTGATCACCTCCTCCAGAACTCAGTTGTTTATTCCTACAGCTTTTGGGAATATTGGTAGTTTACAGCTCTTCACTCAGTTCCTTTGAGATTTTTCCCCTCTGTTAAAAAGTAGTGTCTTGGGATAGGACTGTAGCTCAGTGGTAGAGTGTCTGCCTTGCACATATAAGACATTGGGTTCAATCCTCAGCACCATATAAAAATACATAAATAAAGATATTGTGTCCATCTACAACTAAGAAAAAAAAGTAGCATCTTACCCAAGGTCATGCCCCCTTCTTTAGAGTATTAGTCCGACCCAATATGTCTGGTTGATGCAAGAAATGCACATGTTGTTGCCCCAACTGGGGACAATGCTGAAGGCCATCCAAGCTCCAGATCTCCATGTAGGATTGACTGGAGGTATTGCCATTGCATCAAAGATCAACTTCTTCTGAGCAATAATGCTTCCTTCATGCCTTAAGGCAATAACTCAAACAGCAATCCCTGCCTCCTCCCCCTTCAAATAAACCATGTCTGCCAATATCCATCTCAGAATCAGTTTTCTGGGGGAACACAAACTGCATTTTGTGCCATGTACTACAGTTGTAGGCTATACAGTTTTTGTTGTAAAGATCAGAATCTATAACACAGGACATTTCACATATGCACATATTTATATAGACATACATCTTCCTTAAAAAGCATAGATTATCAATAAATAATTTGCTATGCCCTACTGTGCTGACCCTTCTGCAGTGGGCTATGAAGAGAAGGGAATCCTGGATCTGCCTTGTGTCTCTGAGAGTAAGGACATGAATCTACATGAAAGTCTTCATTCAGAAATTTCTTTCTTTGAGTATTAGTTATATCTCTCCTTTTCTGATACTGTAACATTCATTCTTATGCTATAACATTCTTTATATGCTGTGAGCAAATTTGTATGAACTTTTCTGTAATAGGAAACAAATATATATATAATATATATATAGACACAGATATATAGATATGAATATTTTACATACATATGTATATACTAGTGTGTGTGTGTGTGTGTGTGTGTGTGTGTGTGTGTATTTTTTCTTTTCTTGGTATGAGGGATTTAACCCAGAGGTGTTTAACCATTGAGCTATATCCCCAGACCTTGTTTTATTTTGAGACAGGGTCTCACTAATTTTCTTAGGGTTTTGCTAAATTGCTGAGATTGGCTTTGAATTTGCGATTCTCCTGTTTGAGCCAAAATAATATTGAGATCTAATTGCTATAGCAGCTAGCCCACTTCCACTAATAGACTATAAACACAGGAATGGAGTTAGGATCAGGGTTGAAATAGGATAACAAATAGATGGTGGTAATTTAACAGAGAATCCTATAGATTTTACCTTCTAAACATTTCTTGATTTCATCTATTTTCCTCTTCATTTGTTTCCTGCCTGGAAATTTAAGTCTTAGATTATTAGAACATATACCTAGCATGTTTCCTGTCTCCTGTGTTATTCCCTCCAAAAAATTTCCATATCTGCAGCATAAATCTGGAATATTATCACACCTGCTTAAATCTTTGGATGGCTTCCTGTGGCACAGATGGCTAGCTATCCTCCAAAATTTATGTTCCCCTTCCACAGGATAGTTATCTTTAGAAAGCAGCAATTACATTTGACGGGCCTCCTTGTTTCTGGCTGTGTAGGTCACATCCAGGCCATGGCTTTTAAGAATAAATGTGGTTTCCCATGCTGTCCTCTAATTTCTTCTGGGTGGAAACAGATAATCGCCTTAGGGGTGGATAAAGCCCCAGAGAGAAGTCTGAGTTCCTGAATCACCTTTTAGAAGACAGATGCCCAGTGATCAGAATTTCTGCTATTACATGAGCAGGAAATGATGTTCTATTAAGTTTGAGCCAATATACACATTGAGATCTAATTACTGCAGAAGCTAGCCCACTCGCACTAAAAAGTTATTAATTACTCCTAGCATGAAATTTAAACTCCGGAACATGGCTGACAATGTCCTATGTGATTTCTGCTTCTTCAGCTTCATTGCTGTGGTTAAGATCACAGGCTCCAGATCACGTCCACATGAGTCCATATTTTGGCTCTCTCACTAACTTGGATAAAATTCTTAACCTTTCACTCTGTATCTTCATTTCCTCCTTAGAAAAAAAGGAGATAGTATTTGTTAAGATATATTAAAGAGTTAGAAATTTTATCCGACTTGCAAGCTAGCTTGCCACACTTTTATGGATGCCAGCAAAGCCATGAGATCCCTAGTTTACAGAAGAAGAACTTTCAGGTTTGAATTGGTTCCTCTTGTTCTCCAGGATCCCTGGGGTGATGTAAGCTCAGGTAGTTCCTGTATACACAATGGGTTTGTATTACAGTTTAACAAACCCTGAGTTAGGACTCCTAAGTGGACTGTGAGCAAATGTCTGTGAACTTTTCCCTAGCAGCAAATAATATAATTGTACCAGGGATTGAACCCAGGGGCACTTAACCAGTGAGCCACATTCCCAGCCCCCCGCCCCCTTTTAAATTTGGAGACAGATGCTCACTAAGTTCCTTAGGGCCTCGATAAATTCCTGAGATTGGCTTTGGACTTGTGATCCTCCTGCCTCAGCCTCCCAAGCTGTTGGGATTATAGGCATGTGCCACTGTGCCTGGTAGGAAATAGATTTTTATTATTAAAAACTGCAAAGAAATCTGCCCTCTGCTTTGGAAAAAAACATAATCACTATGTGCAAAGGGTATTTGTCATACAAACAATCTTAAAAAAAAAAACAGTTCAGAAAAAACTTTGAATTCCTTGATTCATAAAAATGTACAGAAATTCAAAAGAGCCTGGGGGAAATAACTACTTCATTGTATTATTGTAAGGACTAAATCAGTTATGCCCTATAATGGCTTAGAATAGTGCCCAGTACATAAATCCTCCAGAGACGAACCATTAAAATTGTGTCTCTCCCTTCCCATATAATTCTTTATGTGAGCCATTCTGGTTGTTTTCATTTACTAAGACATTCCATACTTTCTTTTGCCTCTGGGCTGTCAAACAGATTACTATGTATGGAATATTTGGCTCCCCTCCATCCCTACCCCATTCCTGCTTCTCCTCTACATTTGGTCCTAACCCATGGGCTTAGCAACCATAAGTGGTAGTGATTTTTTTTTAAAATAAAAGCTGTGAGAGGTTAGAGAAAATATGAAGCAACAGAAAGTGGCTCTGGTTAGTTTAAGGAAAGGAACAATTTATTGGAAGGTTTCTGGGTTATCTCATGGAGTCAAAGCTAAAATTGAACAAATAGAAACCCATGAAAAGTGCTGAACACAGAGGCATATACCTGTGTTCCCAGGCATGCAGGAGGTTGAGGCAGGAGGATTGCAAGTTCAAGCCCAGCCTCAGGAACTTAGCAGGACTCTGTCTCAAAATAAAAATTAAAAAGGGCTGGGGATATAGCTCAGTGGTTCAATCCCTTGTATGGGTGAGAAGGAAGAACATGTGAAGGAGGGGCCAGCTTAGCTCCAGGGGTCCCACAGTAAGTGCCTGCAGATCCAAATACTTAGTTCAGCTCTAATAATGCACAGATTTTATACATCTTTTACAAATTTCAAAGACCAGAAAGACAGCTTGAATTAAGTGACCCCATGAATAAATCAGTTATAGTCAGTCAGTGGATGGAGTTATATACCAATGTGGCTGTTAGTGACGATATCCATTGGAGGGATATTGCACTGAGAGAATCACCCTTAAGTATCGTCTGACTGGGAATATATCCAACATATACTGTATTCATAACTTGAGGCTTGTCTCCTGCAATTTATTTTTCCACACTGCTGTACGATTATTCTAGTAAGAAGTTATTGTCTTTCAACTTCAAACTCATCCTTTTATAATCTGTTTGGTGACACTGGGGCTGGAATTCTGCAACCCACATTTCTACTTTGCTGGATTCATAGGCTCTGGCAGTGTGCGGCACCACAGGAAGCCCACAGAGTGGAGGTGGAGAAGGGACTTGCTCCTTCCTGTCTCTGGTAGCATTACTCCCACTACACTTCTTCACCCACCACATCATTCCAGTAGAAGCCTTTGAATCCAGTTTGCTATCTTTCCAACGCTAATTATGCCTACTCAGAGACACCGGCATTGATCAAGCAATGTCCCTTTCAGAGAGTGGAAACCCAGCTCCTTGGGTTCTTTCTTCTGAGCTCAGAGACACCAGCATTCTCAAGGGTCTGAGTGTTGGCTCACTGGGGTCTTTCCCTAGGCTTCTGAGCTTTAAGGATCTCAACCTTTGCCCCCAGCTCCAGAGACAGTAGCTATCTTAGCTGCTCTCACCTCTGTGATAATGTATTGTTCTCTTCTTGCCTTTTAATTTACCTGGATAATAATCATCTCTATGAATTACTGGCATGATTTCTGTCTCCTGATTATACTCTGACTGGTACAGGATGACTTTTATGAAAAAGAAATATGATCATATTACTTCTTTGCTTAAAATCTTTCAGCAGTTGCATCCATGTTCATAGCAGCTTTATTCAAAATAGCTACAAGGTAGAAACAACCCAAATGTCCATCAACAAATGAATGAGTAAATGAAAGGTGGTATATCCATACTGTAAGATATTAATTCACCTTAAAAAGGAACAAGATTCTGATACATGATACAGCAAGGAAGAACTTAAAAAACATTGTGCTAAATAAATCAGGAAGAAAAGGATAAATACTGTATAAGTCCCTGTATACGAGGAACAGATATCTGAGGGTAGGCTTATTCATAAGGAAGTACCAATTGGAAGACCATCTTAAATGAAAAATTTAGTTGATAAGAATATCTAATGCTGTCAAGTGCAGTGGCACATGACAAAGGATAGAGATGACTCAGGGATTAGAGCAATGAAGAGTCATTGTTTAATGGGTTTAGAAATGCCATTTGGGATGATGAAAAGGTTTTGGAAATTAATGATTGTGATGGTTGCATAATGATGAATGGCTTTGTGAATATGAAAAAGGTGAATTGTAAATAATGTGAATATCATCAAATTGTCAGAAATGGTCACAATGGTAAATTTATGTCAGATACATTTTACCATAGTTAAAAAAAAAACACCAAAAATGCCTCAGTGGTTAAATATTGGTTCAATGAGGAAAAACACATGAATGTTTGCACTGAGTTTTCCCTAAGCAATTCCTGCCTGTCCAGGCTGGTGCATTTGATGGTCACAGTTGGTGACAGATTCCTTTCTGTTTCTGGGACACTGCATCTTATTTGGATAATATCTACTGCTACCAAATCCAGGATTCTTTACAAACCTGGTTTTAGGAGCAGTGATTTTAGGCTCTCCTGAGATGACTTGTGTCTAGTGACTTTTCTCCAGGGTATTTATTTGTTTCACTTTTCATTGGCCTCAAACTGAACTTTAAATATAAATATTATTTTGTTGTTGTTTATTTATGGAACTCAGGGGGCTTAACCACGTGCCTAGCCCATTTTATTTTTTTATTTTACGACAGGGTCTTATTAAGTTTCTCAGGGCCTCACTAAGTTGCTGAGGCTGGCTTTGAACTGGCGATCCTCCTGCTTCAGACTCCCAAGCTTCTGATATTACAGGCATGTGCCACTGCACCTGGCATCATAGATATTCTTATCAACTAACTTTTTGATTTAAGATGGTCTTCCAATTAGTACTTCCTTATCACACAGATGAAATTGTAAATGTCCGTGGTCACTACTCTATGAATAGGCAGGAAGTACCAAGAACAATGCAAGTGAAATATCTTAGGCCTACTACTTCCTTTTCTTTGGAGAGTCACTCATTTTTACGTGGAGGATGTAGATAACATATTGTCCTAGCATCCATGATTGATGAAAAGTAACTGAGGTGATAATACATAGCTTTAGGCTCAGAGGATTTCCCCCTCCATTGTCAATTCTATTTCTAATATAATATTTCAGTAAAAGAAGCTTCAGTGATAATAAGATTTCACTCTTTCTCTTCTATCAAGGAATGAGCACAAATTAGATATTTTTTGCCCATGAGTAAAATAACATCAACAAATGTGAAACCAACCTGATTCTTTCATTTTCTTGACGAGGGACATCAAGATATGCTAGCTAGCTGTCAGAGACTGTGAATCTAGGTAATCTACCTCAAAGCCCTTTCTAATCTCCCTCTCTCCAGCTCACAGAAAACCCATTTTCCTCTGAAAAATTCAATATTAGGTTAATTGGATTGGCTGGGTAATATTCCTTTGAAATTATCTCCATAAAGTTTGTTTATAAATTTTATGGCCTAAACAATAACACAATGAGATAGTACTTTCTTATGACTACTAGAGTTAACATTATCCCAAAGAAGAAAATGTGTCTGGGGTACTTGGAAAGAAAAATATAATCACAAATCAGAAAAAGGAGAGAGGGAGGGAGGTGAGAGCTGGAATTCAGATGACCTCTAAGGAAACTACTTCCTAGATCTGGTAATCACAGACTTCTAGTGTTTCAGAACATGCTGAGTGGCCGCAGTGGCACAAAAGAGGGCTGACGCACTTTCAGTGTCATATCCACAGCCTCCCTCCATGTGGTGGATGACTTACAACAAGCAATCAGAGAAGCTCATGAAATGACTGAGGGGAGGAGCTGACACATGTTTATCCAGCCCTGGGACACAGGGACAAGTGCTGTGTGACAGGCCCAGTGTGAGAGGGGACAGGAGTAAACTGACACAGCAACAGCCAGAGCCATAATGCCAGCTCCTCTGTTCACTGGCAGTCAAGTCTTAGGAAGTCACATAGTGTTTGTGTGTTTCAATATTCTTACTTGTACAGTGAAGATAACAAATATCTGCCTCTTGAGAATCAAATGTAATGATATACAATGATCTTAGAATGGTGCCTAACATATATCAAGCATTCAATAATCATTAATTTTTTTTTCTTTTTTTGAGATAGGGTCTTGCTAAGTTGCCCAGTCTGACCTTGAACTTGAAATCCTCTTGCCTCAGCCCCCCAAGTAGCTGGGATTGCAAGCATGAACCACTGTTCCCAGCCACAATTTTTACTAATACATACTTTTCTATAAACTTGGATCTCAAAGGGCTGATGAGGAAGATGGGCACAACTGGTCTCATGAAAAGGAAAGAGACGCTGGAAACTGAGGAAGAAAAGAAAGCACTGCCATTCTACCTTAGGATGGGTCTAGTATTAGTCATTTAACCTGCCCAAAGCACCACCCATCTGCACACTCTATTTTCTATTTCTAACCTCTTCAGGAAGCATAGTCTAATGATAAAACTATAGGTAGAGCAGGTGAAGTTACTATTGTGGCTGAGAAAGTTTAATTTTCACCCTGCTGCGTAGGTGTCAACAGCTTGGGGTAGGTTAGATAAAACAGATATTTGGGCCAAGTGGGTTTATATTCAAGTCTGTCAGTTATTAACCAAATCCACTGGTGTATTGACATATCTGTGCAACAGTTTCATCATCTGAAAAATGGGACAATAATAGTGCCTAACTTATAGGGTTGTTATGAGGATTCAGTGAATTAATAACTGAGAAGCACTGGACACGTTGCCTAGAATGTAATAAGGGCTCTCCATAATTTAAAGCGCTATAGCTTAAAGAGCTTGTAGCAGTTGTCATCACCAGGTGAATTTAACTTGGTTATCTGCCTGCTGACTTCAGATCTTTGGTATGACAGTATTTGTTAATTACTTTGCATTTTGTTTTTGGGTTCTGCAAATATGATAAATCAAGCACACTGAATATATATGATTCATTGGTAAATATTTCCGGTGTTTCCCAAACAATGGAAAGAAAAGGAAAGAAAAAGGGGTGGTGGTGTCTAGTAAAAATGAACCAAATTGTTATGAAAAGCTGAGTAATTTCAGGAGGCAGAAAAGGAGAAAATGCTAAAGAGGATCAAAGAGAGGTGAGATGGGTATTGTAACTAGGCAAGGAAAGTGGTTAGTGAAACGGCCTGAACCAACACGGGGCACTATAAGATAGAGCTGCACTAATGAGATGGCAATGTACAAACCAAGGACTATGCTTGCCCCTCCCTCCTCTCCTTCTTCCCATGATGTCTTTATATTTTTAGCCTCTGAATTTAGAATAAGTAATGCCCAACTGGAAATAGTATTGGAAGAAATTTTTTTTCTTGGCAAAATGGCAGCAAGGGCTGCCAAATATCCTCTAAAATGTAAACAAATCATCCACCTCCATCAGAGAAAGGTTACACACATTATTCCTGAGTCAGTGTACAATTTTCACCTACTGCAGTTTGCAATTTGAATTCTCCCCCATCATCATAAGCTCTACCACCTGGTGGGCATTAAGCACTTCATTACTCTGAGAAATCATTGGCATTCCAACTGCTAGAATCAAATCAGACATAAGTTAGGAAAATAAAAATCTTCTCCTACTTGAGGTAAACAATTTGGGAGGGTACAGAAGTGGCACCAGCTTGGGGATCTGGGTATTCTCTTGATTATGCCACCAACTGCCCCTCTCTGTATCTCTGCTTTTGCAGTTATAAGGGAGGGCATGAGATTAAATGATGTTTAAGATTCCTTCCAGCTCTGAAGCCAATAATGTAATATACTGTGTGATTCCAGACCACTTAGGGTAGAAAGCAGCTCAGTATTCATCTTCATGAAAGTACCTTCTAGAATATCAGCACCCCTTTCCCATCTTTTGAAATATCTTCCTCCAAGGTCACACAGTGCCCTTAACCATGCTTTCTGGAAGCTCATGGGTTTGCACGCAGCTTATAGACTCTCCCTCTTATCAGGCCTCCCAGGCTTGCTATGTTCTATAATGTTTGCTATTTGAAATGCTATTCTATTTCTCCTCCTAACTTCTTAAACCTCAGCCTTAACTTAACCTGTTTTGCAGTTCCCATACTCTTAGCTAAATAGCTTTAAAAAGGATTCATTAAAAAAATTGTTTCTCCTGGGCTGGGGATGTGACTCAGTGGTAAAGCTCTTGCCTTGCCCATGAGGCCCTGAGTTCAAGCCCCAGAAGCATCAAAAAATAAAACAAAAGAAAAACACATAAACCCAAAACAACAACAACAACAACAAAACATTGTTCTCTCAGAGTATGTATCTTAACCAAAGGAATAGTGAGAATTTCAGTTACTACAAATAATGGAGGATGCTTTTGCACTTAGGAATCCCAAACCACACACATAAGCAACCACTTACATATAAAATCCATTTACGTCTACGGGGAATTCAACTCAAGAAACTTAAATGGCACATACATACATTTTATTGTTCTAAGTACTGGTAGGTATAAGATATGTGACAAAGATAAACAAGCCAGTTTCTTCCTTTAAGAAACTTAAGACTTATTTAGAGCTACTGAAAAGTTTTTATCTTAATGTCTAACTTTAGTTTTTTTGTGTGGTAAATAGATATAACAAGAAATTTTACCATTCATATCATTTCTATTTTAAGTACATGATATAGTAACATTAAAGCTATAAGTTTGAGTGTAAAAAAATGAGTAAGTTCTATTCTTACCTTGATGAGTTTACCTTGTAGGTGTGACTTGGCTGAACAAATACACATAATATAATAGGTCAAAAATTTATGATAGTCTTCCTATCTTCCTTCTTTCCTTCTCTCATTCACTTTCGTCCACCTCTACTCTGTTCCTAAAATGATCTAAAGAGAATAACAGAACTATAAACAACATAACAGGGTGAAATAAATGTAAATTTGTTGGAGGAACTTAAGGACGGAAAATGAGATTGATCTACATGTGAGGTAGTACAGACAATGCCTGCCTTAAAAACTTATAGACAAGTTGGAGGCAGCCTTCAAATTTTATCATAGCTCTCCCAGAGAAAACCTAGAAGGGAAATGGCATTCATTACAAGATTTGCAGTGTTCTGCCCATGACATGAAACAAAGTCAGGTGCTTTTCTTTATACTCAGGCCAGGAAAAAAGTTCTCCTGGGATTGTAATTGAGAGGGCTCTGTGTGGGATAATGAACATCCATCTGTACAATCTGTGCAGCAATGAAGCATTATAGATTAACTCTTAGTAACGACCATTAACAAAGACAAACGGCATTGTTCAAGAGGTCAGTTCACTAGAAGTAGTGAGTTTCCAGGGCTCAGCTATCTGCTACCCTGACCTAATCCAGAAATAGATTTTAGAGAGTCTGAAGTGAATGAAGATATTGGTCTCCATAGTCCTTGAAGTGCCCTAAGAGAGCTGGGATACTTGGTCACTCCCCAGGTTGAATGCCTATATCCTAATAAACACTTCTGTTTACTTTAGTGTGCCTTACAGTGTTATCATTATGTGTGCCTATGACACAGGAAAACTGGTAATAATTTAGGGCCACTCTAGTTCGTGATGACAAAGCCAAACCCTCTTTACATAAGGGACTGTCAAATTCTGTTACGTAGATGGGAGGGCCTACTGTTGTGAAATGATGCTATTAAGCAGAAACTAAAAGGAGGAGAACAGATCATATGACTTTTTAGCTCAATGAAAGTCTTTATAGAAATCCATCATGAGGCTATTTCTTCCAATTCTGAGTCTCAATGTCAGCAATATTGTGGCTTAGGTTCTAGATTGCCAGAAATGATCAGTGTCTCTATGCAGTCATGAACTCATTTGTCATGATTTTGGACTGTTGACTATTTCTGGTGTGAGGAATTCCCTCACTGTGAGAGTCTTGGTGCATGATAGGAACCTCTGGAGAAGCCATGAGCCGGGACAGCTCCTTCCTTCCTCGTATGTGCTTGGCTATGTGTTCATTCAGACAATAAAACTTAAGTGAGTGGTGGTACTGTGATTTGTTTCTTAGTGTTTCTCATGGTAGTTTAACAGCAGTCAGTGTCTGTGGGTAATGATAGCATCTAGTGTCAGCTCAGTCAAGTGGCCAGGGAGGTATTTAGCAAAATCTGCAGTTACTTCCTGATTATCTCTTTACCTTGAGTTTTGTGTGTTTTGTGAGCCCAATTCTCCAGTCTTCTTATTGGGCTTCTGAGTTACCCAATATTTTTCCCATTAATTCATTTTAAAATTTTTTTCTTAAGGTAAACTGGTTACAGTAAAGAATCTTAATGATGCAGTTCTTTCTTAACCAGTTCCTTCTCATGAAATAAAAAGTTGGAGAAAAAGTTACTTTAGTACCATCCAGTTTCTACAGGAAATGATACAGAAGTCAGAGGTGATACAGAGTTCAGCATGCAATTAGCTATACCTAATAGTATGACACAAAACACACACAGGCTGAACCTGAACCTGAGATGGGGAAAGACACATTTTACATGGGACATTTAATTAGCCATTAGCTCTTTGATTTACGGAACTTGAAAAAGTTGGATAGGTTCTGTCCTGGCTCTAACTTAAGAGGGCCATGTCGATAGAACTGACAAAGCCAAAACAAATGATCAGAAATCAGAGTTCACATTGAAGATGGACCTTGAACACCTCTGGAGTCAGGGACCCTTCCTCTAGAATATTATAGTGAGCTTAAAATTTCTAATCAAGTGGAAAATTCTGGACTGGAAGATAAACATCCCGAGAATCATAACATCCAGGTAGTTGACTCAAACTATGAAGTTGGAAGAGCAATTCTCCCAAATATGAGCTTGCACCTGACCTTCTAAACACTTACCTATTGTGTTTATGAATCTGGCTTGTCACTGCAAAACTCGAATCTAGGTCTCCATCTTCACACGCTTCTCCTTTGTGTGTACCGTATTCTCTTTGGTCTTTTAGAAGGACATTTGTCTTTGGATTAAGGACCCACCTGGGTATTCAGGATGATCTTATCTCAAGATCCTTTATTTAATTATATCTACAAAGACGGTTTTCCCAATTAAAGCCACATTCACAAGTTTCAGGTAGACAGAGCTTTGGGGATCCACCATTCAACCTATTGCAGCACCATTGGGTCCACATGGGCATAGGATAGTGTTTGTTGTCTCTGTGGTGACCTGAGAGCTGGTGTTTATTGTTTGGGGCTACCAGAGGCTTCTTTTCTCCTTCTGTCCACAGTCCCTATTTCTGGGATGGGCAAGGCTGAGGCAGAGTCCAGGGAGTAGGGTTATCATTTCAGCTTCATTCCCAGTGGAAGTTTCTCAACTCCCTACATGACAGAATAACAATAAAACAGAACAGTTCCTTATGTTCCAATTTCCTAAAGATGCATATCCTGTTTTTATTTATAGCATTAAATGTAATTTTCTAATTACCCCTTATTTCTGTGGTGGTTTATTTTAGAGGTTATTGACATTTATGCAGAGCTAAAAAATAATTTAATATCTCAGGCATTTTAGAATTGAATCCTAACCTACCACTATTGCGATGTCTCATTTTGAGCCAAAGTGTTTTCTGACTTCAAAGTATGGTGTTACTCCGTTCTATTTCCCCTCCATTTTCAGGTTGTATTTTTTCCTTTATCTTGGAACTAACTCTTGAAGAATGAATTTGGTTAGGCACTCACATCCATTTTTTTTTCCAAGGGAAATTGCAGTATCTGATGACTTCATATGCAATACCAAGTGTTTCTTAAAATATCCTCTCAAGAGGCAGAAGAAGATGCAGGAATTATATATCAGCTCTTAACTTTAGATTTCCTGCATTTCCCTGTTCTCTAGAAACTGTCAGGGGTAGGCTGAAGAAGGGAGAAAAATCAAAACTCACATTAACCAACTTTGCTACCTGTTAGGTTTCTGGACAAAATGCTTTGTGAGGAAACAACTGGCATTATTGACTAACATGACATTTTTTTAGTGTGGTCTTAGCATTTCACTGTATCTCCTATGTCAGATGACAGGAAGCTGGACATCACTCTGGTATTCTAATTTTAAAAATTCCTGAAGTACTCCAAAGTCAGAATAAAGGTATGTCATGAAGGACATTAGCAATCATGAAAAGTTTGCCATTACTTGTTCCCATGTATTCCTGGTTTTCATGAAATTTATTACTGTTCTTTTTATTCTGGAAGATCGCCATCTCCTGGCATGATGTGAGAGACTGTTGGGCTAATACAAATGGGTCACAAAAATAAAGACCTTATACATTTTGTGTTTTGAAATTTTTATTAAATCTTTTTCAGAACCTTGTTTTTCAATATAAAGGCATGTTTATTTTATAAGGAAAGCCAAGATGAGTAAACTTCAGTTGCTCTTCATTGGTAGTGCTAGAAGGCAATTAAATTCAGTTCATATAACTAGGAAATCTTGCTTCTTTGACTTTTCTTTTGTAGACTTTGTCACTTACTGAAAGCATTCAAGTCCAACCTATTGGATTTTAAATGTACTATCATTGCTGTGTAATAATTAGCAAGAAAGAGAACCCATGTTCCTTTCAGGCTTTCTGTTCAAAATGTATACTGTGCTTAGACAAGAGAATCTAGAGCTATTAATTAAATAAGAATATTTCAAAGGCTGGGTATGGTGGTAAACCCTGTATCTCTACCTGTTCATGAGGCTGAAACAGGAGGACCACAGCTTTGAGGCCAGAAGTTTAACATGACTCTGTCTCAAACAAAACAAAACAAAACAAAAACACTTTAGCCAAGTGTGATGGTGCACACAAGTCATCCCAGCTACTTGGGAGACTGAGGCAGGAGGGTGGAAAGTTCAAGAGAAAGCCTGGGCAACCTTGAGACCCTGTCTTAAGATAAAATAAGAAGGAAAAAAATAGAAAAGCTCTGTTGTACTGTTGTAGAATACTTGCCAAGTTCAATCTCCACTATTGTTTAAAAAAAAAAGGTGGGGGTGGGGGATAAAATAATATTTCGTATTGTAACCAGGAAACCCCCTTATTAATTAATTTTTGCCACCCCTCTTGGGTCATCTCTGACTTTTAGAAAGTCCTTCATTAGGTTGAATTGAAATTTGTGTCCCTGAAACATCCTCCTCCTGCCCCATCCTCTGGAGTCACTGGGATTACCAGCCTATGCCACCCTGTCCTGGCTGCACTTATTTGAAAATAAGTTGCAAGCTTGATATCTAGAGGTAGATCATGGGGTTTTTATTGTTGTAATTTTTTTTGTTCATTTTTTAAGACAAAGGCTTTGAGTCCATTGCCACCAGGTCTAAGATAAATTATTTTCTAATTTTTCTTTTCTTTTTTTGCTTTTTAAAAAAGTTCTAGCTGAGTAATTATTTTAAAAGATAGTACTCACAACATTGTTATAATTAATACTTCATATTTTTCACACAGGGATTAAAAAATCCCTTTTCTTAAAAAACTATTGTTTTTTTACCTCGACTTGGATAATTGGCCATAGGTCTATTGGTTCCAATGATTCTCTCACCGTCCTATAAATTTGAGCAAGGGCTCAATGTTTTAAAACACTACTTATTGTTTAAAAGAAGATGATCCCTAATGATTATTTGTCAGGTTTTGTCTTTCAAAGGCCTCTAAGATGCTGCCAAGAACATAAATGCTGTTAAAATTCTATCTCAAAGAGTGAGAACCTTTCCAAAAGATTTCCCTTTTTCTTTAATCTGGTCAGTCAGTTCCTGCAGCTTCAAACAAAAACAACTGCTTGATATTCTTCCCAGCCTTACAGAGTTCATGCTTTAATGGGAAATCTGGATAAATAAATACAATACGATATACTATGTGTTCAATTTTGAAAACTATAATTCCTCTTTTGGAAATTTACATTCTATTTTTCCAAAGCCAAAGGAAGAAAAAAATCTTAGAGTTCCAGAGAACCATGAAGTTGACTTCATGGCTGTCCCCAAATCCTAATACACAGTTTGAAAATCACAGATCTGGTCCAATGTCCCATCTGATACTTGAATCATAGCCACCTAATTCCTGCCACACCTAACATTTTCTCCATGTTCCAGTGCCACCTGGGTCAGGCCACCCCTCTTGGGTCTCCTCTAACTTTTAGAAAGTCCTTCTTTAGTTTGAATTGAAATTTGTGTCCCTGAAACATCTTCTTCTTGGTTCCAGCTGTTTTTCCCTTGTGTCCTAAATAGCTCCAATAAGTCTTTATTTTTCATTCAGTCCAACTTGCTGGGTATCTTCTAAAAATGACAATATACTGGATTATTCCTGATGGATTATTTTTTCCAGAGTTGGGAGAGAAGATCCTGACATCAACCAGTCTTGAGAAGTGCTGAGGAGGTAAAAAGCCATGGAAGCATGGCTCATAATGGATATCCTCTATACCTCACCTAGGAGTCAGGAAAGGTTTCCCTGAAAAGTAATGTTGAATCCAAGCTCTGAAGGATGAGCGGAAGTTATCTAGACAAAAGGAGAAGAAGGGGGAGACTCTTCCAGCAGAAGAGAAAGCAAGTGCCAGGACACGGGATGGGAAGGAGTCAGGTGACTAAGAGGAAGCCAGTTTGACCAATGTACAAGAACAGAGTTGGAAGACAAAGAGAGAAGAGTTTGGAGAGCAAGGTAGGGATCCTGCCACCCTGTCCCTTGTGTGCCATGTTAGAGGCTTTTGAACATCATTCATTTGTTCATTCATAAATTAATCCACCTACTCATTCAACTGATATTTTTCGAGATCTCTCTATGTGCCAGGTACTCTTTTAGGGATAAAAGGAAGGAACAAAATGGACAAGACTATTTCCCTAATGAAATTTACATTCAAGTTGGTGGAGAACAACAAGCAAATTAGACATGTAATGTGTCAGAAAGTGATAAGTGCTATAGAGAATAATAGAGTAGGGAAGGAATGGGATTAGGATTTAGATCTTAAGAAATGTGAATGTCCTCCCGGAGCTGCCAAATAGGATGACATCTGCAATTAAAAAGCCAGGGAAGGTGTTCTGCAGGACAGTGACAGCATCTGAGTTGTGTTTTAGCTTCTGAGTAGAGAAGAGATCAGAAGGAGGGTACATAGCAGGCAACTGATTAAGTGAAAGATAAAGTGAACTACAATTAGGATTATGCCAATATCGCAGGGGCAAAAGGAGACAGACTTAGTGACATTTAAGAGGTATATATTCCTTGCCTGGTTGACTAACTAGAAAATAAACATTTCTACTTATTTAAAGGCCTTGTATGTATTACTAGGAACACATCATACTAAAATTAACTTTTTTGTGTATAAAAATATAGAAAGATACAAATACAAAAAGATGTATCTGCAATACCAGTTGACTTTGTTGACCACATGTAGAAGTAGCCTTTAAATAAAAATGAAATTCCCAGGACAAGGTCATGATTTATAGATAGAACCTTCTAAATTTGGTATAGATGTTTATTTTACTTGCCTAGGGGAAGAGGCTGAGAAAAATTCAATATTAGTGCTTGAGCTACAGCATCATCATTTATTCTTCCTCTATTTTGGGCTTATTTGTCTGTCCTGGTGGGGAATTCTGAATGATGTCGGCACCATGTTGGCATTGGTGACAGCATTTCATGCTGAGTCTGGGAAGTAGCTCTAGGGTCAGAGCCAGTGCAAAAAAAAAAAAAAAAAAAAAAATCAGTGCTACATCTAAGCTTCTAAGGTGAAAAAATAAACAGTGAAGAGGTAGGCAACTTAGAAAAGGGCCATTTAGTACTAACTCTGCAATCAACTTTTTTTGGTGCTGTCTCAGTTACTTCTTGAGTGGTCAAAGGCCCCCGGACTTTGGTCTGCAGTGAATTCTCATTTTACTCCAAATTATATGTGTTGGCACTTCAGAATGCCTATCTCCAGGACTGGAGAATAAGGGTAGAACCATTTCTTGAACCCTTGTGATAACCACACACTGTGCTCTGCTTCATATATTGTCTTCTCATTTAGTCTTTAAAAAATTCTATTAAGAAGAAATTATTATCAGTATTTTATAAATAAGGAAACCAGGTCTAGACAGACACATTAGATAACTTGCCCAAAGTCATTAATCTAGAAGTAGAAAGGAAGGTTTGTCTTTCTATAGCTCTGTGTGCCTAAGCCTCATGACCCTTCATTCGAAAGACAGAAATGTTAGTGCTTGTAAATTTTTCTACTCCTAAATTCTGCTATAGCCCTGCTAATCATTTTGCTAATTATTCCTCCCTTCCTTCCCCACCCCCTCTCTCTTTCTTTTTCTTTTATTTTTTGGTACTGGGGACTGAACCAGGGGTACCATACTACAGAACTATATCCCCAGACCTTTTTATTTTTTCTTTTGAGGGTCTCACTAAGTTGCTTAGACACTTGCTAATTTGCTAAGGCTGGTCTTGAACTTGTGATCCTCCTGCCTTGACCTCCTGAGTCACTGGGATTATAGGCATGTGCCACCACACCTGGCAAAGTCAAACAAGACTTCCGCCTAAAATCTCTTTGCACAAGCTGTTCACTCTGCTTAGTGCTCTTCCTCTCTGCCTTCTCCATCTGGCCCTTTCTCATCTCATTACTGAGGTCAAAGAGTACTTTCCTACCCCAGCTTCCATCACTGTTCACTACCTTATTGTTTATTTTCTTCATAACACTTAACCACTATTAAAACTTCTCTTATTTATTCATAGGTTTATTTTTTATCTTCTTCCACTAGAACATAGCACCTTGTCTCCTTTCCCTGCTGCTCTGTCAT
This sequence comes from Spermophilus citellus, assembly GCF_964194105.1. Lineage (NCBI taxonomy): Eukaryota > Metazoa > Chordata > Mammalia > Rodentia > Sciuridae > Spermophilus > Spermophilus citellus. The sequence continues at coordinate 125,579,277 of NC_138186.1, read as the reverse complement.
CATCATCATCTTGATCTGTGCCTGGTACCTGGTAGTTGATTAATGAGTGTGTGTTGAATGAAATGTCACATCCTCACAGAGGCCCTCCGTCATGGCCAGATCTAAAGTGGCTGCACACCTGTAAGTCACTTCTTTATATCATGCTATTTTATTTTCTTCATTGTGATTCTAAATCAAGGAAACAATTCCTGGAATATGGTTAGTACCACACTTTTGACTTAGTTGTCATTTATTTGTAACAAATATTAGGCAGCCATTTGTGTGGAACAGAGAGGATTTTAGGCTTGGCTAGTTGCCTTGACATAGGACAGTAAAAGAAGGTGCTGCAGTTGGTTGTGGGGGGTCGGGGGGAAAGTTGGTCAGTTAGGGAAGAAGTGATCAGAGCAGAAATGTAGAACTTTAGCTTGGAGGGGAAGGACCTAGCACTCAGTGGAACTGCTAAGAAAAAAGCCATCTGCCCTTAATCAGAGTGCCTTCCCTGCATTAGGCCTTTAGTTCTTTTGGTGACTCAAACTTTGTCCTGTAAGTTCTATCTGACCGCTGTGCGACAAGGTCTTCTCTTCTTATTTTAATAGAAATTAAGAAAAATCTTTGCTTTCCTGATGCATATCTAAGCTCAAGAAGCTCTTTACATATAGGTGACTTCCTAGCTAGTGTGGATTTCAAAGTTTGTATGAGATCTCCAGTCTCCCAAACCTTCTCTTCTTGCTGTCTTTGTCTTAAATTCTATGTTTTACCACACAGTTAGGGATCAGGTTTTAATATTTTGCTATCTCATCCTAGATCTTTCTTTAATGTCCCCCAAAAGATCATGTGTTAATGCAAGGGTCTTCAGAGTTGAAATGATTATTAGAGTAGTAACTTGATAGATTATTAGAGTAGTAACTTAATCAGTGGGTTAATTAATTAAAACCATAGGCAGGTCAGGCAGGGCTGAGGAGGTAGGTCATCAGGGGTATAGCCTTGGACTATATCTTGTCCCTGGCTCCTCTTTCTCTCTCTTTCTCTGTGCCTCTGGCTGCCACTAGCTGAGAAGCTTTTCTCCATCATTCCCATCGTGATGTTTCCACCTTTGTTCCTGTTGACCATGGGCTGAACTTCTAATACCATGAACCCCAAATAAAATTTCATCTTCTAACTTGTTCTTGACAGGTATTTTTGTCTCAGTGATGAAAAGTTGACTGAAATAACCCTTAATCACTCCTCCAGGGTTTAGACATCCATTTACTGATTTCTTTTGACTGTGGGCTTACCATGTGTCTGGTAATACTCCAGGTGCTAAGGACATGGACAAAAGAGTGAATAGGACACATTCAGTCCAGAAACATTCTAATGGGAGGCAGATTTACCCAAGGACACAAATAAAGATTATTTAAAATAGTAAGAAGTGTCATGAAGAAACTAGACCAAGGTAATGGAAAAGAGTGTGACTGGAGTAAGGGTGATGAAAGATTCTTTAAAGGAGCAACATATGAGCTAAAACCTGAACAAGGGAAAGAACGCCCCAGTCCACTGGCTTACAGTGTCTTGAGGTGAAATGAGCTTGGTCTGATGGAGAGGGGAGTCTGTAGTGAGTAAGAGGAAAACAGAAAATGCAGGGAAATCACATGGAAATGGAGGGAGACCCTCATTGTTATACAAAATTACATATAAGAGGTTATGAGGGGAATGGGATAACAAACATGGAGGGAAATGAATTACAGTAGATGGGGTAGAGAGAGAAGATGGGAGGGGAGGGGAGGGGGGATAGTAGAGGATAGGAAAGGTAGCAGAATACAACAGTCACTAATATGGCAGTATGTAAAAATGTGATGTGTAACCGATGTGATTCTGCAATCTGTATTTGGGGTAAAAATGGGAGTTCATAACCCACTTGATTCTAATGTATGAAATATGATTTGTCAAGAGCTTTGTAATGTTGTGAACATCCAATAAAAAAAAAAAAAAGAAAGAAAATGCAGTTGTAAAGCACAGCAAGATCCAGGTGTGGCGGATCTTGAGAATCATGGTGAAGCATTTGAATTTTACTCTAATGACTATAAGAAGACACTGTAGGGATTTTTCAGGGGAATGACAGGATGCGATTGACGTATTTTAAAAGCTCTCACTGTGTAGAGAATGGATTATAGAAAGGTAGACATGGTAGATTGCTTAGATAGTTTCCATAGTTCAAGATGGAGAGGAAGGTGGCTTGGAAGGGACAGAAGCATCTGAGGTCAGTGACATTCAGAACACAAGTCTGTTCCCAGTGGAAGGGATGTGGATGCTGATGAAAAGAACAAAATCAAGAATGAATGAATATAGGATGTTTGGCACAAGTTGTCAGGTAGATGGTGGTGCTGTTGACGGGGGGGGGGGGGGGGAGGGGGGCAGGGAGGACTGGAGGAAAAACAGGTTCTGGGGAACCGGGAGTTCTGTTTTGGACAAGTTAGGATTGAGAGGCCTGTTCAATGTTGAAGTGGAGATGTTGGGCAGGCAGAGAGAGGTCCGGGTTTGGGGATGCCAAAGTGTGACTCATTGGCATGAAGGTGGTGTTTAAAGTGGTGAGAGTGAATGTAAATAAAAAGGAGATGTGAACCAAGAACAAAGCTATGGGGCGGGTGGGGGTAGGGGTGAGGGGTTTCTGACATTTATTTATAGAAGTAAAGGAGGATCCAGCCAAGGAAATGAGAAGGAAGGGCCTGTGAGGCATAGCAAGGCCAGGAGAAGGTAGTCGCAGAGCTTCAGAGGAATGAAGTGTTTGAAGGAGGAGTGTGTCAATATCACATGCTGCTGAGAGGTTAAACAGAAGGAGTTATAGAATGAAGCACAGATAAGATGTCATAGAATGTAGCACAGATAAGATGTCTGGGAGAGGTGGAACAGACATTTGAGTAGATTTGTTGCCTCAGTAGGTAGGAATGGTGCCTATGAAGCAGTCAGGGATGTTGCCCTTGATCACATCTTCCTACTTCCAGAGAGAGTAAATATTTCTTCAGTTGGCTGATGGAATATTTTTTTTTTGGTTGCCTTCTTTTTTCCTTTAAATCAACTGTTTCTGTTGTTACTACACAAAGAGGAATTTGCCTGCCACTCATTTCTCATATCAACGGTGAGCTATGCAGGTAGTCAGCCCAGGTTTCTTATGCCAGCCGGTTTAATGTAACTGTTTTTCTATTTGGATGCTGTTTTAGTCAGCTTTTTCATTACTGTGACCAAAAAACCTGACAAGAACAATGTAGAGGAGGAAAAACTGATTTGGCTCTCACAGTTTCAGAGGTCTCAGTCCATAGGTGACCAGCTCGAATGTTCAGGGCCTGAAGTGAGGCAGAACATTAGGGTGGAAGAGCGTGGTGGAGGAGAGCAGCTGGGAACAGGGCCCCAGAAAGTAGAGAGAGAGAGAGAGAGAGAGAGAGCATCTCCACTCACCACCTACAAAATATATACCCCAAAGGCACACCTCCAATGACCCTCCTCCTCCAACCACACCCTACCTACCTACAGTTCCCACTTGGTTAATCCCTCTCAGGGGATTAACGCACTGATTAAGTCAACTGTCACAACTCAATCAATTCACCTCTAAACTTTGTTGCCTTATCCCACAAATGGAGCTTTTGGGGGACACCTCAAAATATGGAAACCATAATAGATGCAGTCACGTCCTGCCTCTCCTACATGTTTTTTTTTTTCCACAGGATTCTTATGGATAACTCTTCAAAGGTTTTGTCAGTTTAAACCCTTTTCTCAGTGATACAAAATATTTTGCACTATGTGTACTTTGATGTCTTAGAAGTGAGACACACCTGGACTTGTGTTCTGGCTTCCTCATTTGCTAGATGTCTAAATTTGGCCATTTTATGACTCATTAATACCTCTATTAACTCATCAGTAAAGTTGGAATCACTCTGTGACTTCTCCCCACCCTATCCAGGGTTGCCTTGAAAATTAAATGAGACAATTTCCACAATAGCCCACTACCTAGTACACAGTAGAATAAATGATGTTGGCTGTAGCTGCAACTACACAGAAATCTATATGAGGTTTTAAAAACATATGGGCTGAGAATCTGAACCAGAATTCTCCAAGACTGGCAGTGAGCAAAGAATCTCAAGAGGAAGAAAACTTGAGGTTTAACACTGAAGCTGAGTTTCATCCTCCTGTTGAAGATCTTCACTAATTACTGTAGGTTCACATTAGCTCCAGGTGTGACAGCGGAGTGCTACTTGGAGTGTCCTCCAAGGCCCATGTGTAAAGACTTAGTCCCCAGCTTGGTGATACTAGGAGGTTTTGGAAACTTTAAGAAGTGGGGCATAGAGGGAGTTCTTCCATCCCTTAAAGTGCTTGCCCTTAAAGGGGATAGTGCGACCCTGCCCCTTCTTCTTTTTCTCTCTTCACTCGAAGTCGTGAATGGTTTTCCTGCCATGATGTAGTGCCTCACCACAAGCCCCAAAGCAGGTGATACCACTGACTATGGACTAAAACCTCCAAAACCGTGAGCCAAAATACATGTTTCCTTTCATTATTATCTCATGTTTTTGGATACAGTATCAGAAAGCTGATCATCTCAGTCTTCCTCCTTCATTGTCAATTGTCAATATCTGAGGGCCAGGGCACGATTTTATAGATTGGGGTTTTCATTAGAGATGCAAATGGAAAAGTTAGATTTGGCATGTGCTAAGGACTTCGTTTTCCCAACTAAGAAGGGCATTCCATCATCCTAAGCACAGCTCTGGCTGTATTCAGAAAGGAGGAATGTAATCTGACTGCTTTTTCCTCCCAGGCACTCATCTCATTCTGAACCAGGGAATGCCGGACAAAATCATTGTCTTTGGTCTTATTGTCAATTGGTCTTGTACTTACCAGGGACATCTTGGAGTGCTGAGTTGACATCTTTGATGGTGATTGGCAGTTGGGATAAGATATTCAAGTGATAGAAACAAAGAGGAAAAAAAATCCCTTTAAGGTAATTTAGATATAATTACTGAATTAAGCTACAAAGGAGTAGAGGTGGGAGAATATTTGGATTTCCTTCCATGGAGAAAACATTATAGATTAGGACTTAATCTATAACCAAACAGCTAAAGGATGGTCTCAGGTTTTCACCTAGAGATAGATTTTGGATTCCCAGCAGTGAGTCCAAAAGGAACATTGTCAGGAATAAGCATGGGCTCATGTAAGTTGTCTGGATAATCTTAATTAACTTGGATCCTTTTCCTACCATCTCAATGTTGATTCCATAGGATCATATGGCTTTGCTGGTGCCTGTCTTACCATAAGGGTCAGCTGACCCTGGGAGCTGAATGAAGTCTGTCCAGAACTCCATCTACACCTTTCCATTTTTTTGTAAGTGGGTCAATCATGGATAGAACTTGGGTTGGTTCAAAATATCAGACTTCAACCAAAACTTTCATTTAGATTGATTTGGGAGCCGAACTTGGTCTCATTTTTCAGATCTTCATCTCTAAAGTTAACATTTTTACTTACTGTTTTCTTTTACTAAGGATAAAACATGTAAGGAAAGTTTTCGGTTTATTATAATCAAGGTAGCATATAAGTCAGAATTATTTGCTATTCATTCTTGCCTCTACATTATTCTAACTGGTCATAACTTCCCCTCAAGACTGTTTCTTTGGATGAATTAAAGAATAGTGTAAGAATATTTTTTTGAAACATTGGGAGTAAAAATGCATGAGAAAGAGAAATTAAAGCAGCTAACAATCCCAATGAAGGAAATAAGGTTCATTTTCAGGACCAATGGCCTGAGCCAACTCTAGCAGCAACAAGATATTTCAGTGTTTTGCTAATGCAGGAATCATGCAGTGTTGAAAAGTAAAAACATTGGGAAAAAATAGTAATTTTTAATTTTTTTAAAGCCATGATTTTAATTTAAAATTATTGTCATTTAGGAGCTAGAGTGTTTTTATTTAATAAATATGCAGTGTGATATTTAAAAAGCTTAATTCTACTCCATCTTTTAAAACAAATGTAGAAAAATAAGTAAATAAAACAAATGTGCATTCAGCCCAGACATGAACATTTTTGCTCAGTAGAGTTTTCAAAAAAACTTCACTAAACCATAAGTAGGAGGTCACTCTAAAGAGGCTCTGTTGTCAGTCTGAAGAGCAACATGCATTCCTCAGGGCAGGCAGGGCAACTTTCATTTTGAAAATTTCAAAGCTTCAATGATCTTGACTTCTTGCTCCAAGATTTTGATTTTCCCATATCCTTATATCACAGGGGCTGCTTAACTGAATGGTTCATATTGCTCTAATATTCAGGAGTCAAATAAGTGCTCCTTCACCTTAGAGTCGAGTTTAGCCTTCATTCTGCAGCAACCAAATTGTTTTCCAAGGATCTCAGACTCACTATGGATGCTGACCCAAGAGATCATTGGAGCATATAGTCAGGGACTGCTAGTGCCAAGTCCGGAGATAAGAAATGTCCTTTTGAAAGCAGTGAGCTCTCAATACTGGACTCAGCAGGGACAGATCAACTATTACAGCTCTAGCAGTGCTTCTGGTTTGGAGCATCTCATGGGCAAATGTCTTTGCTACACTTGTGCATTGAGTAGGATAAATTGAGGGATAATTTCCTGCATGCAAATTTTCTCAGAAAAATTCAATCTTGGAGACAAAGACAGTTTGCCTTGGAGATGCACTGTGCTTTTTCTTTCTTCTCCCTTTGAGGTTACACCTAAAGAGTTGCTTGATAATAGGGATCTTCCCAAAGCAAAGCTACTTTGGCCTCCTTGATGGTAAGGATCTATATTTAGCTCTCTGATCCTGATTTCTAGTGATCACAGGACAGTTTCTAACTAAGTAATTATGTCCTATTGTATTACCTGCAGAATTTTACCAGGGTGACTAAGGCTATAGCTTCTCATGACTAAATATCTCTCCTCCAACTAAACCCGTCTCATGACTTAAAATGACCTCACTTAAGAATTACAATAAACAATCTCCCATGGTTCATTTAGTTTTCAAATTCTGTGTCTAAGCTTGTGGCTAAATGAAAGCAAACTTCTTTGTTGGCTAGAAGTTATAATTATGAATTGAAAACTGAATGCAAAGTGAAATCATAGCCTTCAACTACAGACACCAAATTCTCCACATTAAGTTGTCTTCTATCCCCGACAATTTTCTTTTTAATTAAAATGCAGCCTGATAGGCAAAATCTTGGAAACATAAAGCAGTTATGCGATTCACTCAACCATTTGTGTGCATGTGTGACCTATTTAGCTTTTTAAAATCCTATTTAATGCCAAAAACTACATTAGAGAATTCAAACAGAAGCTCACAGGGAGTCCCATAATGAGACTGTTTTGATTATTCCAGTGATTAGACCATTTCCCCTCTCTCTGGAAGTTTCATTTAGAACAGTAGTCATTTTAAGAACAAGTAGATTTTCTAATCCTTTTCTAGTTTGCTGTGAAATTGGAAACGGGCCAACCATCTGTGAAACTACAATTATTACTATTACTTAAAATTTATCAAACCAGATCTTCAGGTATTATGCAAATGTTTCTTCTTGACCACAAAGACAAGGCCAAGAAGGCAAGGAGGAGACCCCAACTTTGCACAAAAATAGGTTTTATGCCCCATGTTTCAAATTATTAGTCCAAAATGCTAGAAATGGTATCATGGGCATGGTTGGAACAATATTGAGTAACAGTTTAGATCCACTTCCATAAGGCTTCTATTCTTTAACTCCTAGGAATCTCCTTTCTACCATGAGGGATATGCATTCATTCACACATGCATTTATTTGACATTCATCCTTTCTTGAAATGCATGGATGGGTGTGCTGGCTTCCACCATAACTTACTTTTGAATGTTTCCAGCAAAACTGCCTTCTTTAAGCTCCTTCTCTTGCTCTTTTTTGTTTCACACATTGCAATGAAACAGTAGTGATGACGCTTGAGATATTGCCATTGCAGCTCCTCTCTCTTCTCCACCACCCCTGGCCATAGATGATTCCAAGCAGGAACCCTAAACAGTAAGATAGGAGCTAAGGCCAGAGCTGCTCTCCAGGAATAGGAATGCAATAGTTCCCCCATTGTGAGCAGGTGGTCAGCTTCATCCTGCTGTTCTACCTCAGACTGTGACATCTTAGTGGCAGGGAGATGTGGCTTCCCACTTTGTTGTCAACCTGCCATGGGAAGGGATGTACCAGTTTATCTCTTAAAGCCACGTGATCACCCTTCAGGTCCACCTGGGGTGGCCTTTCCCTGTTGTCTGGGCATAATTGTTAAAAGTGTCCACTTTCACTTAATGGTTTGTGTGCTTAGCCTACTTCATGCCCTACTGTAGCTCTGCATGTGTTAGGTGACCAAACACATTTTTTTTTTTTTTTTAGCTTATACCATCAGCTTGGAACAATGAGTTCAGGAATATTACTTTCCATTGTGTAAAGTAACACCTTTATCCTGATGTGATCTTTCAAACATTGTGGGTTTAGTTCTACTTTTAACTCCAAGACTTAGGGAAGGAGCTCATTTGCATGTTTTTACAGATGTTTATCTTATCTATACCAGCCCTTTGGCCATCCAGATGGAAGGCCATAATCTAAGAGCCTATTCCCAGAGATCTCCTCCCTCTGAGCATTAGTTTTCCTTGTTCATCAGGCTGCAGTAGTGTTTGGAGGCTGTCTGAAAAGTGATGCACAATGGCTTGTCCTTTCAGGTGCTGATCAAAGGTCATCTGGTAGGGGTCAGGCTTTCCAGCTGTATTATAATGTTTTTAGAATTAAACAGTTTTGACTACATAGAGAATGAGGGTCAGAGGCCCTGCCTAGGTAGCACATAGTGAGCCTTCTATTTATGCTTTCAGGAAGAAGAAAGGGGGAAAAGGGAAGTGTGTGGGGGAGAGAAGAAATGAAAGAAAAAAGAAAGAGAGGAAAATAGATTGTGTAAATAGATTGTGTAAAAGGTATAAGTTGAAAACATTATTTGCAAATAATGTTTGCACCCCAGGCCTGAACCTGAAAGACCAAACATTGCTTTTAAATGATTTAAAACAATTCTTGAGAAGCATTTCGGTCAACACAGTGATTTATTCCTTTCCAAGAACAGGAATTTTGCAGAAACAAAGTCCTCAAGAATAGTAGGAAAACAAACAAACAAATAAACAAGATTTTTGTCAAAGAATTTCTTATCCTTGTCCTTGGAACTTATGGATTAGAAGATAGACTTCATTAAAATAAGATGTCTGAGTGCTTCCATATGCATGTTTTGCTGGGCACTGAAAATAGGTAAGCTGGATTTGATTTCAAATCCTGTAATTTCATATAGCAAATTTGTTTTCCTGGGGAACATGAAGACAAGATAATAAATTACATCCTTTCTGCCTACTATTATGTCTTTTTCTATTTTCTCTCATGTTAAGAGTTATGAAAATCATTCAAGTGCTTCCTTATCTTACCATTGCAAGAGCTTTCAAGTACTAAGAAACTCAGTTCTTTCTCTTAATTAAAATTCATTGGGGAAATGAATGGAACATGACATGTACATTTATTGTGTATGCTAATTGGACCCAAATCTTTTGGAATTGCTGGACATTTGAACATAGACTGGACTGAAATCAACTGTATTTCATCTTCCATCAAAGAGCTTACTAAGCAGAATTAAACAGTACTTAAATTTATATTTCTGAAAGAAAAATCCTTTTTAAAGAGTGAATCATTTTTTAAGTAAATTGTGTGAAGTACATGTTCTAACTATTTATTAAAGCAGATCATGATGGATCTTGACTGAAGAGCACTTTACATAGTACTTTAAAAGCACTTGGTGTGTGGTTATTAGTTTTTTTCCTGAAAAATGAATGCTTTAAAAAATAGTTTAAATATATGTCTCAGACACACAGTCACCTTGGCTCATTTAATTTTGAGAGACTGATTATGAATGCAAATGACAAGAAAATGTGAATGTATTTACCATCTACTCCTGGTACTTTCAGGGTTGTAGGGTGATAGCAGTTAGTGGCGGAGTGATGTTTACAAGACTCTGCAGGTTCTGAGCAGAACTGTGGGCAGTCCCTGTTTTATAAATGTCCTTCTCTGGAAGAGTGCTGATCCGTGGGTCTGCTGTTGTACCAAGGGTATGCAGAACTTTCTTCTTTATGAGAAACTGTTTCTCAGGGGTAAATTTATATTGTCCTACATGTGTTTTAAACATGGGCTTAGAAGTTGTAGCCTTAGAGCTTTATTAAGTACCCTGCTAAATAATTAACTTTGTAAATTAAAAATGTGTTTAATTTGGCTTTCGAACCTATAGTTCTGAAACCAAGTGTGCCCTTCCTAATTTGGAAATATTTTCTTTCTGGTTTTTATTTTGACTTGTCCCCAGCTATCTACTTTGGTTGCTATTTCTAGCATCCCAGAGGAGCTGCTTCCATGGTTGTCATAGTACAGACAAACACAAGAAAACCAAGAACTCAGTGCTTTCATAAAGCATTTATTTTTATTTGAAAACATTATACAGGCATTACATTGCCACAGCCAGTCCATAGGGGTGCATGCAAATATCAAAAATGGACAGTTTGTTCAACTCATCAGTGTAAATTTGCTTTTTGGTTCATATTTTTCATCTGCAGTGTCAGGATTAGTGTGCTTTGTTATGTGGCTTAACAATAGAATCCTACCCATGGGGTAAAATCTGTACTGGCAGCTAGCTGGGGACTACTAGATGGTTACAAATAAAAATAAACCCAAAACAAATAATACTACACGCTTGTCAAAAGGTTAATAGCACAAGTTAGCAATATCTAAACTAAACATTGAAACATTTTCATGAGACAAATTTTCAGTGGTGCAAATTTTTCCATTGCTTGGTCTCCCTTGATGTGTGTGTTTCAGAGTTTGGAGCCGTGGGAAGGTGTGACCAAGGCAAGATCGGTCCCCAGTGCAAGTTTTCATTGAGGAATGAGAACCACTACTCATCTCTGGCAGGGTTTAGGAGAGCTGTGGTTTGCTCTTAATCAAATTTTATACAAGTTGCTAAAGTTTCTTTGTTGAGGAGAGAGTGGTGATGGATTGAAAAGCTGAAAGTTTTGCTGGTGTCTACTGAGGTTATGAAATCTCAGAAACTAAACGGCTAGAGTTAATATCGCCCTATTCCCATATCCCACCCCACTCCCCAAGGACCAATGTTTTCACACAAAAAAAGAATTTGTTCTTTACTTTTTTTTCCCCCTTAAGGGTCAGTCTGGAGCTTATGATCTTAGACAATTCAATGTGTTACCAGCCTTTCTAAATGGAGACAAACCAACACAGTGAGGTAACCCAGTGACATGGAAGTCTGATTACAAGGACACTGAATGATAAAGGTATACAGTGAATTCATCTTGACCTTCACACTTGGTTTCCATTCAATGGAGTCAATTAAAATATCCTATAAAATAACTCATGTATTGACCTTTAACCATCAGTTGATTGCAAACATTTTGGAAATTTAAATTAAAAAATAATTCCAGTCCACTGAGTAGACTTGGAAATAGTTTCAGCCACTTGCTTTTCATAAGACTACTAAGTGTCTACAAATTAGTGTCATAAGAATGAATTGAAGAGACAAAAACATTTGGCTTAAAATAAATACTAAAAATGCAATAAATCAAGCAAATTATGCAAACCAAAGGAATGTAAACACAAAAATAAAACCACAGTCTTTAAAGGTCTTCAGATCTGAATGGACAAAATATTCAGAGAAAGGTATTTAATTGGTTTAAAAGGTAGCAGAGAGCAGATGTTGACAAGGGTGTTTAGATTTGATGTAACCTTAACATTTACCTTTTTCCCCCCACAGAAAATGAAACATATTTTTAAGGAAGCTGAACTGACCCTGAAATCTACACATTAGAGAAGATCATTTTTCTTCCCATCTCCTGGGACAGGAGCATCCACACTGTATAAGTCAGGTAAAATGGCCACAGGAGTGCTAGCAGGAGCAGGGGATAAGTTTGCCCACCATATTAAGGTCTTGTTCAGGCTCTACTCTGTCCTCTATGGATACCCCACTGGTGTTTTGCCTTGCTTGCTTAGGATGTATTTATCTGAATTGCCAAATTTTCATAAACATTTATACAAATCCTGATATTCCATTGAAGATTTTTTTGAATGGTATTTAGGTTAGCCAAATTCAAAGAGCACTTCACATTCTGCCACACAGAATCTATTCTAAGTTAAAGGGTTCTTTATTTCCTGTGTTTGGCAAAAAGGTTCTTCATTTCCTGTGTTTGGCAAAAAGGGCTATTTTATGGGCAACAGATTAGACTAGTGACATATCACTCAAAGCCTTATCAGGACACTGTAATATTCTCTATATCCATAAGAATGTGTGTCAATATAGTCTGTTATTGGATGGATGCCAAATATGACCATAATGCCAGACTTTTTCAATGGTGACATCATTACCACTATGAAGTGACCAGAGCAATTGAACTATTATTAGAGATTGCTCCACATCAGCACCTTGACTTTAGGAGGTGGCATAACCAATGATACTCCACAGCAAAGATAATTTCCATGTTGGTGTACTTCAAAAAGGCTTCCATATAATTAGGAGGGCAGAGGACCATGGCTTTTTCCAGTGCCTTGAATAATTTCCACATTATTAGTAGGGAAATCTAGGGGGAAAATTGTTTTTCCCCTAGATTTATTCATTGTTATCCTGAAGCAAGGATATAGGGAGAGGATGAAAGGTTTTAAAAAAACATATCTAACCCTAAACACAAATGCTATTATTTCTGGGGTTTCCCAAAAGCCACAGAAATGGAACAGTCCTTGTCCTGTTATTATGGGGACTTGATCAGCAGAATCGCATGGCACAACAGAAAGGCATGGCCTGGAGTCATCAGAGATTGAAATATAAAAAGGCTAAAATGTTTGTTTTATATCTATTCCTAGAATAGAGAATTATATGGTCAGTTGCCCCTCCCCACAAGGGTCACCGCACAAAATACTTATTGAGCAGGCAATCCAACAGGTAACAGAGGAAACCATTAGCCACCAGGTCCCTAGGATAAGGAAACTTCTCAGGGGTGGAGCTCCTGTGGCATGCATCACTCATAGAGTCTGTGCAAAAAATAAAGTATGATTCTTAAAAAGTGGCTTGCCATAGAAAAGTGGGATTTATGTTGACTACATGTGGGTCTGGCAATAGTTCCTATTGGGAGTATAAAACCTCCTCCTGAAAGTCAGTGTAATAACAGTAACAATAATAATACAAATCATAATAACAATAATACTTGTTTTTGATTCAAAAATATTCACAATAATTAATGCAGGGGGGTTGTGATCAGGATACGCACTAGCTAGGCATCTCTCCAAGTCAGGTGGATGGAGCCTATATCTCCAGTGATTTCCAGCTTGTTCCTTTTACAAGCTTTTGGAGGATTTGCTACCTTGCAGTCCACCTATGTAAACTGCACCTAATAAATACCTTTCTCTATGTACAATACAGAGATGATGGGCAAACACATGGCCACTGATCTGTCTTCAGTGGGCAGGGTGGGCCTCCCGCTAGGCCACACGAACGTGGGGCTCCTCTTCTGTCTCCTGGCCCAGGCTGGTGTAGGTGACTGAAGGCTCCACCTGAGCTGTGGTTGGTAAGTCCACAACAGGTCCTGAAGGATTGCGGAACTGCTTGTACACTCGGGGGTCCTGGGCTATGTAGGTGGAGGTGGAGGAGTACAGCACTAGCCCGATAAGGATGGTGAAGAAAGACAGGAGATAAAGTCCTGAAAACTAAAAACACAACAGCAAGGTCATTTAGCAGCCAGAGCAGAAAGACTGCCACATTAATGAAGCCCAGTGAGGCAGGAGGAGCTGCTTCCTTATGAACAGGCAGCTTGATGGGCTGGCCAATACATGTGATGAAAAGTGAATTTTCTCTTCCTAAACTAGCTTGGTCTTATTGATTCCCCTTATCTTTTTCTAGACCCTGTGGCTAATAAGAGGAACACTTAGCTAATTGTCTCTAAAGTGCCAATCTAAGTACCTGGTATGTTGGGAGAGCTAGTTAAGCACAAATTAAAATACATCAAGTTAAAAGCAAAAAAAAAAAAAAAAAAAAAAAAAATCCCCAGCATCACTCAATAAGGACTTGCTTATTTGTGGCCTCATTAAACCCAAATGAAATACAGATATTCTGTTTAGAGTTGTAATGAAGCCATAAACAAGGAACCCCTCACTGACAGCTGCATCAGGGAACTCTGGTTTCACCATAATCCAATGCAGACATTATCTGTCTTTTCAGTAGGAACAACTATTGACTTTGGTAACTATCTTTTTTTGCAAGATTAGATTATTCTTTGAGAGGAAGAAACAGTACAACATTCCATCCCTGCCCTGCTAATCAAAAAGCAAACCAAATAGGATTGTCCAGATAGCATTCTTTACCCGAAACTGCTTGCTTGACAATTCATGGAGTTTGTGTGTGTGTGTGTGGGGGGGGGGGAGTAATTGGTTTATACAAATCCCAAGAATTCACATATTTTTGAAAAATTACAACTTTGGGACTTTCTCCAGCAGTTATACTGGAAGTACTTGAGTAGTCACTAGGGGAGATAAGGGAACAAGATGAGTGTTTTCATTTTTCTTGTTTCACTCCTTCATTCAATGAATAGTTTCTTGCAATGCCTTCTCTGTATCAAACATTGAATTATATTCTGAGGAAAGAGAAATGAAAAATATGGCTGGTCTTGACCACCAAGGCCTTAAGAGTCTCACATGAGAAACAGAGGCACAGACCCACAAAAGCAATACAGCACACTTATAGAGTGTCAAGGCTCATTTCAGTCAATAGCTATTAACCCAGTCTTGGTCACTTCCTGTATCCATGGGAGAAAGGGATCAATTTTATTTCCTACTGTATTGTTTATGCTCAATTCTGGAAGAAATAACAACTGATAAAAAGAGAAAAATTCATTGGGGGCTGGAAGAAAGGAGAATAGGAAAATGACCCAGTAGGTTATGAGGCTAAAATAAAGAGCTAAAGAAATAGCTATAAATGGTGGTTCAATAATAGGAAAGGCAGTCTTGCAATATGACACAGAAAAAAGGTATCTCTGTAGCTAAAAGTCCCTGCCACACTGTTTGTTCACTTTTTTTTTTTGCTTTCTGCAGGAACAAGGTTGCTAAGACTAAAGGTCTGATTTTCTTTCTATAGCAGTCCTTGCCCTGACCCCCCCAACTCCTTTATTTTTCACATTCCAACCAAATGATGACACTTCTTCAGATGGATTTATGAACTAGACTCAGCTTGAAATAGCTTCACTTAATTAACTTGAAATAATTAATTCAGTTTTCCCCAAAGAAATGTGCCTAATTCTTTGATTCATGAATTTGTAAAATAAAATGATCAGGAAAGAAGATCATTAACTCAGAAAACCTACTTAACCCCAAATTTGCTTCCTGAAATTCTATATTCAAGAGCTCCACCCTTTATCAGGAACTTTAGTACATTAAATGGGTTCATTCCCAACATTATAAGATCACTTCAAATATTTTGTAAATGACTTTCACTTTCAAAACTCTACGTGTGTCTTTTCAGGTCAAGTATGAAACTTTGCATGGTCTCAGGTATGAGCCTGCCTCTCTTCTTGCAGGTGGAGGTAGAGAGATTAAGAATGGAAGCTCATTCCCACCACCAAACTGGAATCATAGCTTTATTCCTTTCTAGCTATAACCATGGAACATTTTCTTAAGTTTTCCAGGTCCAAGCTTCCTTGTCAATCAAGGGCCCCTACTGTGTAGGAGGTTATAAAGATCAAGTAAGATAAAGCCTGAAAAGCACTTATCACAGTACCTATCTTGTAGCAGTCATTCTGTTGGTTTCATTGTTGTTGCTATTGTTTTTGTACCACTTAAAAGGACATGGAACCATAAGATTGAGTGAAAAATCCGCTAGAGAGTGCTTTCTTGTGCCACAGCTTTGGAACAACACATATTGTATTTCCAATGCATTTCTATTTAATTCATACAGAATTCCCTCTAAGATTGCTCTAAAGATAGATGGCATGAAATTTTATACAACAGTGGCATCTTGGAAGTTACCCAAGAAATTTATTATTAGATGGTAGAGAAAGTTTTCACTTCCCCCAAAAGGGAGCAGACAGACAAGCATCATGATGAATCAGGATAAATTCTGAACATTACAAATGGTGACAGAAAGTCCTGATGTTTTAAAACAAGAAAGGTTTTTCATCTCCCCATTCTTTAATTTTTAACAGTACAAAAGGAAATTTAATCAGGGTACCTGATAGAATGACCCCCAGTTCTAGATAGGTGCACTTATCTTGTTCAGCATTTGTTTGAAAAACCATTCAACAAAAGTTTTGTGCAGTCTAGGCTGCTTAATTTGTTAACTGCAAAGAAATTCTTATTTCTCCTTTCTCAAGCAAAGAGGATAGGAACACTCAGTGAGGACTGAAAGCTCTCTCAGCGTTTCAGAAAAGGCAAGATTTGGGGGAGGCTTGTCTTCACTGAGGGGCTGCTCTCTGAATATACTGTGTGGTCATTCCCTCAACCAAATGTAGCCCTCAGAATATGCTGTGTGTTCCGAGATACAGGCACATGACAGCCTGCATTTTATCTGCACATAAGTCTGGAGAAACTGGGAAAGAATGAGCCTTATGTTAACATTACCACTCTTCAGACAATGTTTGCTTTGCTGCATTTTCCATTTCGATAGGTCTTTGTGAAAAAAAGGTCAGAAAATGCTACCGTAAATGAGAATTTCTGTGTGTTGCTTAAAATAATTTGATCGGGATACAATTCATTGTAAAGGAGGTGACTTGGAAGGCTGATAATAAGTCTGTACAAACTCTTTAACTTCCAACTAGGAGTAGTTAAACCTAGCTTTTAGACAGCTGGCATGTCAATATGGTTGCTATTCAATTAATGTGGTATTTGGCACATCATTAAAGACAGACAAAATTTTCATTTTATTTTTGGCATTAAACATCTAAGTTGAATTTTAATAAACTAAAGACTTCAATGGACTTAAACCTAAACAAGTAGAATAATCACATGGTTTGAAAGTCATTTTTCCAAGTACATTTATAAATATATCAACTATGATATGTGAGGAAGAGGGCAATTTTTTAAGGGCAGCTTTCTTTTTCTTGCTTGACTAAAAACAGCAGTGGTTGGCAGAGGAGAACATGGGCAATCCTCAGAGGGGAATAAAGTGAACTAGGCAGGGAAACTCATTTAAGCTGAACTTTTATTGACTAGTATACATCAGCTACTTGGTATGGTAGGCTTAGTTTGACCTTATTTCCTGGCAAGTGCACCTTAAAGGAGACTGTTTATGGTATATGCTTCTGTGAACTGTAGGTTCTTGATGTTGGACTTGGGTCATTTTTGCTAAATAAGTGCTTGTACTTATTAACGATGAGAACCAACTGATGATTTAATGGATAATAAAAAACTCAAGACTTAGCTCTTACAAACAGGCATATGACAGTTTATATATCTTAAAAAAGATTCAGTGGAAAAAAGAAACTGTTACTCATGAGAGGCGAATAAGGATTGGGAAAGAGTACTCAGTGAGTTTTCTTAGGAAAGGGGGAAAGGGAAAGCAGAGTGGAGAAAAGCTCCTGGAGTTATTTGAGAAAAAAGGACAGATCTAGACCTACCTTGAAGAGTCAAGGAAGCTCAAGAGATAATACAGTAGAAGGCAGGGTCAGATTAGAAAGAGAAATGATATATGTAAAAAAAAAATCTATATATCCAGGACAAAAGAGGACTGCAGAATTGGATTTTAAAAAATGTGTTCTGTCTTTTGTTTATCTTCTTTGAAAAAGTGTTTTGAGAATTTAATGTACAATTTTTTTTTAAAAATAGACTTCATTCTTAGAGCAGTTTTAGATTCACAGCAAAACTGAGCAGAAAGTAGGAAGAGAGGAAGAGTCTTCAGGTAGCCCTGAACATGTTTATACAGTCTTGACCAGGAACATCTTCCTGATCACCATGCATCTTTGGGCCACACAAACTTACACCGAAACCTCCTTATTACCCAAAGTGCAACACACACCACTGTGTGTGCTCCTGCTGCTGACCTGATGCCTTCTGAACTTGCATTTCAATAATGAACACTTGTTTTTCTGGACAGAAGGGGAGGAGTCTGATGGAACATTATCATCGTTGGTATCTTATGCACCACAGATGAATGAAGGGCAATGCTTTCCAGCCCCCGAGTGTTCTCAAGTCTATCTATTGATGAGTAGGGGAAGGAAAGACCAAGCACTTCACACCATGGCTCAAGGACAATGCTATTGTTAAAATTCTAAGAACACATTGCCTGTTGGTTCTCTATTTGATCTAAGTCTACCACTGAAAGAAGCATACCATTTGGAAATGCAGTAATGCTAACAGTTGAAACTTGTTCCTGAACTGCTTAAGGAGGCAGAACAGAAATGATGTTAAGGATATTTCTAGATTTATTAGAAATTTCTAAGCATTATTCTAAGTGTTATGGTTTGGATATGAAATGTACCCCAAGGGCTCATGTGTGAAGAACACGGTCCCCAAATGCAGGGAAGGTGATTGGATTACAGGTTCTGATCTAATTAGTGGGCTAATCTACTGATGGATTCATAATTTGGTGGCTTTATTGGGAGGTAGTGGAAACTGTAGGAGTTGGGTCTAGTTGGAGGAAGTAGGTTACTGGGGAGTGCACTGAGCCAACAGACTATGGACTAAAACCTCTGAAACCATGAGCCAAAATAAATTTTTCCTCCTTTAAATTGTTTTTCTCAGTTCAGGAACAAGTATCAACAGTTAGCATTATTGCATTTCCAAATGGTATGCTTCTTTCAACAGTGGACTCAGATCAAATGGAGTCCCAAAAGGCAATGTATTCTCAGAATTTTAACAATAATATTGTCCTTGAGCCATGGTGTGAGGTGCTTGGTCTTTCCTTCCCCAACTCATCATTTTGTTCCAGGGGAAAAAAAGTTCACTAATATAAATGATTTTTAATGCTGAAGCATTTCACATATATGATGAATATGTAGGCATGATACCAATTTCCTTTTTAGTTGTTCTTTTTAAAAATGCCTGGGGATAGAGCTCAGTGCTAGAGCACTTGCCTGGCACAGACAAGGCCCTGAATTCAATTTCCAGTACTGTAAAATAAAGAAATAAATTTTTAAAAGGCACCAATCTAATTAAATTCTATCTCCCTCCCTCCTTTTCTCTCTCTGTCTCTGTTCCCCACCACCCCAATCAGGGATTGAACCACTGAGTTACATCCCTTGTCCTTTATATTAACTATTACTAATTTTTAATTTTGAGACAGGGTCTTACTAGTGTGCCCAAGCTGGCTTCAAACTAGCAATCCTCTTGCTTCAGACTCCTGGGTAACTGGGATTATAGGCATGTGCCATTGTGCACTTTCCCATATTTTTAACTCCAGTAGAAAACATCTATGATGGTAAAGTCTAGGAATCTGCAAACTTAACAGATGCTTTAGAAATCAATGCAACCGTGGGTAAGCAGAGCAATAAATGGCAGTGACTGGTTATTTTCAAGGTTATGCAGCCTTGGTTGGTAAATGTGGGCTCAAGAGCTGCTGGGAAGAAATTCCATATAGAATTCCATAACTTTAACAAGGTAATTGTGGCTGGGAAAAAATAGACTTTTAATTAAGTTTGTAAAAACTCTCTTAAACATTCTTTGCAATGCAAAACAAAATGTTCCTCCCATGCCCCCCTTGTATTTGCCTTCAGGAAAGTGTGTAATATAAGATGCACATAGAAATGTAAATCAACTGGCACATCTATCAGTGATTAATACATAGCCCGATTCTGTTTGATATGGAAACAGATTGCCAGTTTGGAAATGCTGGATACCAGAGTGGTATAAAGACCCATCAGTGAATAAATAAAGTAAAATGCCAATTGAAAGAGTGAATCAAGTCATGTGTGGTGGTTCACACTTATAATCCCAGCTACTTGTGAGGCTGAGGCAGGAGGCTTGCAAGTTCAAGTCCAGCCTCAGCAACTTAGCAAAACCCTTTCACAAAATAAAAAAATAAATAAATAAATAAAAAGAAATGGGGATTAGCTCAGTGGTAAACACCCCTGTTTTTTTTTTTTTTTAAAGAGTGAATCATAAATTAAATGTGTGGCTGCTCTAGTGAAGAATAATTGAAAGGGAAATCCTTGGTCTGTTGAGTCCCCACTTTACATGTGGATCTTGGGGTAGACCTTTTGGCAGGAGTCTTGGAAGGGAAGTAGCCAACTGCTACATGTCCTGGGGTGGGAAGGAGAAGTGTTCAGTAATGAAAACACATCTCTCACTTCCCTGAACTTCTTAGAGGGTTGAGGACCACGCCATGTGTCTAGGAGAGCAAGAGCTGGGTGCTGGGTGTGCTGTAGGCAGTGGCCTGGTTAGGATCCTGTGATGGAAGCTCTGCCTGGGCCTGATCTGTTGCTGCTGGGTCAGTGCCAGTTTCTATTCAGCCATAGAAACTAGACAGACCTGGCTCCACAGAAAAACCAACACAAACAAGTTCATGCGGGTTCTTCTAATTTTGGCTCTGCACTAAACTAACAAGATCATTTTTATTATTATTAAGTGTATGAAAAATATGAAAGTTTGACTTCTGGGTTTACCAAACTAGAAATAAATGACCTTGGGAAACAGAGCTTTTTCAAATACTTTCCGACTCCCCAATTATTATCTTACATGTGTCTCCCCTTGTTTCTCCTATTCTTTTTCTCATTAGCCAAAAAAAAATAAAAAGCTAAATCTTTCTGATTAAATATTGCAATATTTCTTTCTTCTAGACCATATTATGGAAAATACCAAATGTGGGCATGGTACACAATCTACTGACATATCAGACTTAGAATACTGGCTCCCCACTGCCTGTTCTTTCTCTAGGGAATTCCAATCCCAAATTCATGATAATATAATCAAGCCAGGAAATAAAAAAAGCTTGAGTGCTTTAGCATGCCAATGGTTTCTCCATCCATATCAGAAAAGCAAGGCATTGTTAAGAGTTAACACTTTAAAAAATGTATCCCTTGAGCACTGAATTGTTAAAAAGAAGGGAAGCAGCAACCAGGTTCCTTTCCTGTCTGTGTGCCTGACTGTCACCCAGGCCAAGGCTGTTGCCCTGAACACAATCCCAGTTTGGTTTATGAGGCCTTATATTTGGTTTGCAAAACCAATTTATTTGGCAGTATAATTTATGCAGCCAATCACATCTTAGGCTGATAAAGTTTCTTTTGCAGGCAAATATCTTCCCTTATGGATAATTTCACACATGAGTACAGCAATAGAGAGCTAAAAATGGATTCTGCCATTCTCTTTTATATGACAGACAATTTCACTTGGTTTGATGAATTTTTTTTAATTGATTGTTCAAAACATTACAGAGCTCATGATATAACATCTTTCATACATTTGACTCAATTGGGTTCTGAACACCCATTTTTACCCCAAATACAGATTGCAGAATCACATCTGTTACATTCTCACATTTTTACAGTGGCATATTAGTGACTGTTGTATTCTGCTACCTTTCCTATCCCCTACTATCCCCCCTCCCCTCCCCTCCCCTCCCATCTTCCCTCTCTACCTCCTCTGCTATTGTTCAATTCTCTCCCCTTTTTTTCTTCCCTCCCCCTTGCCCCTCATAACCTCTTATAATTTTGTGTATCATTGAAGGTCTCCTACCATTTCCATATGCTTTCCCTTCTCTCTCCCTTTCTCTCCCCCCTTTCGCCTTTGTTTACTGTTAGTCTTTTCCTCATGCTCTTCCTTCCTGTTCTGTTCTTAGTTGCTCTCTTTATATCAAAGAAGACATTTGGCATTTGTTTTTTAGGGCTTGGCTAGCTTCACTAAGCATAATCTGCTCTAATGCCATCCATTTCCCTGCAAATTCTATGATTTTGTCATTTCTTAGTGCTGCATAATACTCCATTGTGTATAGATGCCACATTTTTTTTATCCATTCATCTATTGAAGGGCATCTAGGTTGGTTCCACAGTCTAGCTATTGTGAATTGTGCCGCTATAATCATTGATGTGGTCGTATCCCTACAGTGCGCTCTTTTAAGGTCCTCAGGGAATAGTCCGAGAAGGGCGATAGCTGGGTCAAATGGTGGATCCATTCCCAGCTTTCCCAGGAATCTCCATACTGCTTTCCAAATTGGCCTCACCATTTGGCAGTCCCACCAGCAGTGTACAAGTGTACCCTTTTCCCCACATCCCCGCCAACACTTATTGTTGTTTGACTTCATAATGGCTGCCAATCTTACTGGAGTGAGATGGTATCTTAGGGTGGTTTTGATTTGCATTTCTCTGATTGCTAGAGACGGTGAACATTTTTTCATGTACTTGTTGATTGATTGTATGTCCTCCTCTGAGAAGTGTCTGTTCAGGTCCTTGGCCCATTTGTTGATTGGGTTATTTGTTATCTTATTGTTTAATTTTTTGAGTTCTTTGTACATTCTGGATATTAGGGCTCTATCTGAGGTGTGAGGGGTAAAGATTTGTTCCCAGGATGTAGGCTCCCTATTTACCTCTTTTATTGTTTCTCTTGCTGAGAAAAAACTTTTTAGTTTAAGTAAGTCCCATTTGTTTATTCTTGTTGTTAACTCTTGGGCTATGGGTGTCCTATTAAGGAATTTGGAGCCCGACCCCACTATATGTAGATCGGAGCCAACTTTTTCTTCTATCAGACGCAGTGTCTCTGATTTGATATCTAGCTCCTTGATCCATTTTGAGTTAACTTTTGTGCATGGCGAGAGAAAGGGATTCAATTTCATTTTGTTGCATATGGATTTCCAATTTTCCCAGCACCATTTGTTGAAGATGCTATCCTTCCTCCATTGCATGTTTTTAGCCCCTTTATCAAATATAAGATAGCTGTAAATTTGAGGATTGGTTTCTGTGTCCTCTGTTCTGTACCATTGGTCCACCTGCCTGTTTTGGTACCAGTACCATGCTGTTTTTGTTACTATTGCTTTGTTGTACAGTTTGAACTCTGGTATCGCTATACCTCCAGATTCACACTTCCTGCTTAGAATTGCTTTTGCTATTCTGGGTCTTTTGTTTTTCCATATGAATTTCATGATTGCTTTATCTATTTCTACAAGAAACGCCGTTGGGATTTTGATAGGCATCGCATTAAACCTGTAGAGAACTTTGGGTAATATCGCCATTTTGATGATGTTAGTTCTGCCTATCCATGAACAGGGTACATTTTTCCATCTTCTGAGATCTTCTTCTCTCTCTTTAGGGTTCTGTAGTTTTCATTGTATAAATCTTTCACCTCTTTTGTTAGGTTGATTCCCAAGTATCTTATTTTCTTTGAGGATATTGTGAATGGAGTGGTTTTCCTTATTTCCATTTCAGAGGTTTTGTTGCTGATATACAGGAATGCCTTTGATTTATGTGTGTTGATTTTATATCCTGCTACTTTGCTGAATTCATTTATTAACTCTAGCAGCTTCTTTGTAGACCCTTTTGGGTCTGATAAGTATATTATCATGTCATCCGCAAATAGCGATAATTTAATTTCTTCTTTTCCTATTTTTATGCCTTTAATATCTTTTGTCTGTCTAATTGCTCTGGCTAGTACTTCGAGAACTAAATTGAATAGAAGTGGTGATAGAGGGCATCCCTGTCTTGTTCCAGATTTTAGAGGGAATGCCTTCAGTTTTTCTCCGTTTAGGATGATGCTAGCCTGAGGTTTAGCATATATAGCTTTTACAATGTTGAGGTAAGTTCCTGTTATCCCTAGTTTTTCTAGTGTTTTGAACATAAAGGGATGCTGTACTTTGTCAAATGCTTTTCCTGCATCTATCGAGATGATCATATGGTTCTTGTCTTTAAGTCTATTGATGTGAATAGCATTTATTGATTTCCATATATTAAACCATCCTTGTATCCCAGGGATGAATCCTACTTGATCATGGTGCACAAGTTTTTTGATATGTTTTTGTATTCGATTCGCCAGAATTTTATTGAGAATTTTTGCATACAAGTTCATTAGAGATATTGGTCTGTAGTTTTCTTTCTTTGAAGTGTCTTTGTCTGGTTTTGGGATCAGAGTGATGTTGGCCTCATAGAATGAATTTGGAAGAGCTCCTTCTTTTTCTATTTCTTGAAACAGCTTGAAAAGTATTGGTATTAATTCTTCTTTGAAGGTTTTGTAGAACTCCGCTGTATACCCATCCGGTCCAGGGCTTTTCTTGGTTGGTAGTCTTTTGATGGCTTCTTCTATTTCTTCCTTTGTTATTGGTCTGTTTAAATTGTGTGTGTCTTCCTGTCTCAATCTGGGCAGATCATATGCCTTAAGAAATTTATCGATATGTTCACTATCTTCTATTTTATTGGAATATAGGGTTTCAAAATACTTTCTAATTATCTTCTGTATTTCAGTAGTGTCTGTTGAGATATTGCCTTTTTCATCCCGTACGTTAGTAATTTGAGTTCTCTCTCTTCTTCTCTTCGTTAGCATGGCTAAGGGCCTGTCTATCTTGTTTATTTTTTCAAAGAACCAACTTTTAGTTTTATCAATTTTTTCAATGGTTTTTTTTTGTTTCAATTTCGTTGATTTCTGCTCTAATTTTAATTATTTCTTGTATTCTACTACGTTTGCTGTTGTTTTGCTCTTCCTTTTCTCGGTTTTTGAGGTGTAGTGTGAGTTCATTTATTTGTTGGTTTTTTCTTTTTTTGAGGAAAGAACTCCAAGAAACGAATTTCCCTCTTAAAACTGCTTTCATTGTGTCCCATAGATTCCGGTATGTTGTGTCTGCATTATCATTTATCTCTAAGAATTTTTTCATCTCCTCCTTTATGTCTTCTGTATCCCATTGATCATTCAGTAACATATTGTTCATTTTCCATGTGATATAGGATTTTTCCTTCCTTCTTTTATCATTGATTTCCAATTTCATTCCATTGTGATCAGATATGGTGCATGGTATTATCTCCACGCCTTTATATTTACTAAGAGTTGCCTTATGGCATAATATATGGTCTATCTTTGAGTAGGATCCATGTGCTGCTGAAAAGAATGTGTATCCACTTGACGATGGTTGATATATTCTGTATATGTCGGTTAAGTCTAGGTTATTGATTGTGTTGTTGAGTTCTATAGTTTCTTTATTCAGTTTTTGTCTAGAGGATCTGTCTAATGGCGAGAGCGGTGTGTTGAAGTCACCCATAATTATTGTGTTGTGGTCTATTTGACTCTTGAACTTGAGGAGAGTTTGTTTTATGAACATTGCAGCTCCATTGTTTGGTTCATACAAATTGATAATTGTTATGTCTTGTTGGTGGATGGTTCCTTTTAACAGTATATAGTGTCCTTCTTTATCCTTCTTGATTAACTTAGGTTTAAAGTTGATTTTATTCGATATGAGTATGGCCACTCCTGCTTGCTTCCGAGGGCCAACCTTTTACCTTCAGCCTGTGCATGTCTTTTCCTATCATATGAGTCTCCTGAAGGCAGCATATTGTTGGATTTGTTTTTTTGATCCAGGTTACTAGCCTATGTCTCTTGATTGGTGAGTTTAGGCCATTAACATTTAAGGTTACAATTGAGATATGATTTGTACTTCCAGTCATGCTTCTTTATTTATTTTAGTTTGGCTAGTTTTATTTTTTGTTTATTTTCCTCCCCCTTTACTGAGATACCTCCTGCTGTTAGTTTTGGGCACTATTTTTTGATTCCTCTTCTTGTAGTATTTTGCTCAAAATGCTTTGCAGTGCTGGTTTTCTTGCTGCGAATTCTTTTAGCTTTTGTTTATCGTGAAAGATTTTAATTTCATTGTCAAATCTGAAGCTTAATTTTGCTGGATACAGTATTCTTGGTTGGAATCCATTATTTTTCAGCGTTTGAAATACATTGTTCCAGGATCTTCTCGCTTTCAAAGTTTGTGATGAGAAATCAGTCGTTAACCTAATTGGTTTATCCCTGAATGTAATCTGCCTCTTTTCTCTCGTAGCTTTTAATATTCTCTCCTTGTTCTGTACGTTGGCTATCTTCATAATTATATGTCTTGGAGTTGGTCTATTACGGTTTTGAATGTTTGGGGTCCTGTAGGCTTCCAGGATTTGGCAATCCATTTCATCTTTCATCTCTGGGAAGTTTTCTAGAATTATTTCATTTAATATGCTGTCCATTCCTTTGGTTTGAATCTCTGTGCCTTCTTCTATCCCGATGACCCTCAAATTTAGTTTTTTTATGACATCCCATATCTCTTGAATAGATTGCTCGTGGGATTTAAGCATCTTTTCTGTGTTGACTATATTCTTTTCAAGTTGATAAACCTTGTCTTCATTATCTGATGTTCTGACTTCTACTTGATCAAGTCTGTTTGTAATATTCTCGTTTGAGTTTTTAATTTGGTTTATAGTTTCCTGCAATTCTAGGATTATTGTTTGATTTTTTTTAAGATCTCTATCTCCTGGTAGAGCTCGTTCTTTGCCATTTGAATTTGTTTGTTTAATTCATTTTCAAAATATACTTTTATTGCTTGGACTTGCTGTCTCATGTCTTCTCTAATATTCCTTTCCATTCGAGTTAGGTATGCCTTGAGTTCTTTCCCTATCCCTGCTTCTGATGTGTCTATGTCCTCCTGTAGAATTAAGTTGTCCTGCATTGTTTGTAATCCTTTTTTCCCTTGTTTTCTCATGTTGTCCACGTTACTTTCCAGCTCTTTTTGATTGCCGTGTTTCTGCTCTCTTCTATAGGTTTGTTTTGGTTCTGTATTACTCTGTTGTTTCTTGTTTGGGTTGTTAAACTGTGCCTGCTAACGTGGATTCCGCTGGGAAGGAATTCCGACGGCCGAGCTCCAGTGACGTCACTACTCTCCTATGGCGGGCCCCAGGCTCCTTGCTGGGGTGTCCTAATGGGGCTGTGTGACTGGACTGTCTCTGTTTGGTTTCAGCTCCCGGTCACGGCAGGCGGGCAGTCTCCAGCCACCCAGTATCACCGGAAGCGGGCGGGTGTTCAGTCGCCAGCGGGGGGGGGGGGTGGACTCCAGCCGCCTAGTCGTGCAGGCAGCGGGCCAGCTGTCGCCAGTGGGCAGGCGATCTCTAGCCACCCAGTCGTGAGGTCGGTAGCCGGCGGGCGGGCGTTCTCCTACCGCCCAGTTACGCGGGCAGTGGGTGAACTGTCGCCGGCGGGCCTGAGGTTTCCAGCCGCGAAGGCCTGGCCTCTAGTCCCCTGGTTTCTCCTGCTAGTCTTGGTTTCTACTGCTAGGCCAGATTTCCCCTAGTCTTTATGCAGGCTCACTCTGATACTCCCTCCCCTGGAAAGCCTAGGAGAGATTTTATGCGAATTCCCTGATGTATGGGGGATGGGCTGAGTTACACACACCTGTTTTATTGTTGCAGTCTGTCGGAGAGTGGCAGTGGATACTTCAGCTCTCCAAGATGGTGGCCGCTGATTGCCTTGGTGGAGTTTCCGTTGTGGGGGTAGGACTGTTTCGCTTCCTTCCCCGTCTGAGATTCCGAACTCAGCCCGGGGGTCAGTGTAGGCTTGGCCGGCGGGATGCCACCGAATCACAGCCACTTTTCTCCCTGCTTGCTAATTAATTGCTTCTCTGCTGCGCCCCACCTTCTGTAGCCGCGGGGCAGGCCGCGGGAATCAGTCAGCCTGGATCTCTGGGGTCGCACAATTCTGGTTTGATGAATTGATAGAAATTCTCTTTCATGTAGATTTCTATTTTCTGCAGTCCATTAAAACATTAATACCCAGGTCAATGTGGAACAGAAGGGGCTTCCTTTTTGGGAGTGTTTAATTATAGGCTCAGTTACAACCAAGGCTATTTAGTGTCTCATTTATGTTACCTTCCCATGCATTGTTCTTAATATCACTATGTAGTCTAGAAGGGAATACATTTGTGTAGAAGACACACTGAGCAGTAGCCTTTGCTCCATTTGGACTCTTGTATCACAAAGCATATATTTTCCTCAGCACAACAGATGCACATGGAGCTCTAGTGTTTTTGCAGAAGACTAGATGTTAAAACCAACGAAGACTAGTTTCTAGCAAATGGTAGTATTGCTGCTCAACATATCCGAAATATCACCTGTCCCCAAACAATGGAATCAAGGGATGGAAATGGATGTGCCACTATTCACTATTTGCTCTGTTGATGCACTAGCAAAATTTTTAGTTTCAAAGGGAAGCACGCTTTCCTTGAGAAACAGAACAATGACTTCACAGAATTGCAAGTTAAAGACTGTCATCTGGATACTTTCGGCTCCTCATGCTTCTGAATCAGCAGGCAAAGAGGGGAGTGAACAGTGTTTATTATCCTTAAAGAAAAGGAAGACGATAAAACTTCATGAGTCTGAATACCTCTTTCTATTCTCCAAAAGCTAGCCAAGTTAAGGGAACAATGAGAGTGAGTCTGGGCCAGAATGTCCAGTTAACATATTATCTTGAAGGACACTGGCTTTCTCTTGTTTATGCTGGGAACTTGGGCAAGTTAGTGTTATCTGAAGAGAGCTGCTTTCTTGCATACATGTCAAGTTCCTTGAGGTGCCAGTCATACAATGTACAAAGCAAGCTAAGCTGATGGTGCTTCTATAAGCTAACCTACAAACCATGCTCCCCTACAGGAATAGGTGAGGATTAGAGCACTGTGGAGAGGGAAATGCTTGTTCAGGCAGCCACTCCTGGACAGAGCATTGCGAGGGATAGGAGGTACTATTTTCTGGCAAAATATGGGAGGTACTGTGTGAAACAAGAGGTAAACCTGGCCAACCCATTGCCACTGGACCTTCTGGCAAAGTACCTGTCCAATTCACTTTCATTGGCCCCCACAAGCATTTCTCAGTAAACCTAATATCTAATACCCCATCTCTGGGTGTCTTCTTTGGTTTTTTGGCAACCTATCCCACTGCCCTAGAACAACTGGACTGTGTACATTGCACAGTGCTGGATGGGTGAATTCTGATCATCAGAGGAAAACTGGACTACTACTTTACCAAGGAGGGGAGAAAATGTATATCTGTAATACAGGAGATCCCTTAGGATCTTACCATATCCAGAGATTAAAGTCAATGGAAAACTACAATGATCCAGTATAGGAAGGACTACTAAGTCTTTTAAGGAGTTGAATAACTTCATGATGTGAAAATCCATTAATAGCAGACAAATTTCTGACAGCCACAGGAGCTGGAAGAAAAAAATAATAGATTCTTGCCCAGCGCAAGAGCCTTTGGATAGTGCACACATCTGCTGAACCTTAGCTTTAACCCAGTGAAACTGATTTTGGACTTCTGGGCTCCAGAACTGTGAAAGAATAAGTATTGGTTATTTTGAGCCATGAAGCTTGTGGTCATTTATTCCAGTGGCCATATGAAACTAAAAGACCCAGTAATTAATTATTTATAGAATAACTGAGTATGACTGTGAGATGAGACCCTAAGTAGCACCTAACCACCAATCCATTAAAAAAAAATACTACTGACTTCCTACTACGTGTCTCATGCTGGAGCTATGGTTATAAATAAAAGGAATATAACTCTTGTTTCCAGTCTATGTGGGAAACAGACTAAAAATAAGTTGAAAGAATTAATCTGTAATACAGTTTGGGGAAATGCTATGAAGTAAGTAAACAGGTGACAGGATGATGTGGTAGAGTTCCATAGAAGCTACTTAAATAGTCAATGCAAGTCTTGGGTGAAGATGAGGCATTTGAGGGCTAAAGGATCAGAAGAAATAGCCATGAAAGCATCAAGGGGAGGAGCATCCAGGCCAGGAGACATTAAGAACAAGAGCCCTAAGGATGATAGGGTTTGGATAGCTCAAGGACAGTCAATGTCACTGATGTCCAATACTTAACAGTGATTCATAGTCACTGATAGGATTTAAATTCATCACCTTCCTCATAACTCATGAGGAAACTGTTGTTATTTTCCCCCCTTTTCAGAAGAGGGCATGAAAGCATAGTGTGGTCAGGAATGGATATGGAAGCCACAGTCAGGGTCAGTGTTCGAAGGTCAGCAGTGCATGTATATTTCACTCAAAATTCAATGAGAAAGAAGTATCAAAGAGTGTTCAACAGAGGAGAATCTAATTTAACTTGTGTTCTAAGAGGATTATTCTGGTGAGTGATAGGTTAATTGTAGAAACAAAGAAGCAGAAGCAGGAAGATCAAGAGACATTGTAATGGCCTAAGGGGGAGGTGGTGGTTTGGACCAAGATGGTGGGAGAAGACAGAGAATCCATTCTGGAAGAAGCTCAACATAATTTGCTGACGGGTGAACTGTGGGGGATAAAGAAGAAAGAATCTAAGACTGAATTTTGATTACTGAAGCTGAATATTAGGTATATGATTCTTTAGTAAGCTTTCTCACAGAGCATTTATCCCCCTATTTCATATATCATTTCTTTTATCAGTGGTGATTTCCATGTATCTTTTTTTAAAAAATATTTTTTAGTTGTAATTGGACACAATGGCTTTCTTTTATTTATTTATTTTTATGGGGTGCTGAGGATCCAACCCAACACCTGGTACATACTAGACGAGCACTCTACCGCTGAGCTACAATCCTAGCCCCTCATTTATCTTTGATTGTGCTAGTGTAAGTTGTCTTGTTCTAGGTATAATTCCTACCAATATTTACTCCCATAAAGTTCTCCCATCACTTCATTCACCTCCTTCTTGTAGTCTGAGAAACATTCTGAGAATTGTATTCAGGAAAGCACAAGGAATAACATGTCTAAATTAGGTATGAAAATCTTGCTTTGCAAACACAGCTGCAGTCTACCTTTTCCAAAGTTTTTTCTCATTTCATTTTCAAAGAACCAATCTGTCAGAGGAGTATGGGGTACTATGATGAACACATGATGCTGGGGAAGTGGGAGGCTCAAAACTGCAGTTTGGCCTTTGATCCTGTAGTCACAGCTAACACGATGCCTGGAGACCTTGACACTCAGCTCAAGCCTCTTCCCACTCTTCTAATTGCATGATTAACTGTACTACCAAGCTGTTAATTATTTCTCTTTCATCCATTCCCTATACTCAAGCTTCTAAGGACAATCCATATCTCTTTTACATAAAGAAAGGATACAACTTAAATTCAACATATATTGGAACAACCTTAATGTATTATTGATGAACTTGAGAGATGTTCTTTCTTAAATATAAAAAGAACCAGAGAAAAAGCCTTGATGACATGAAATATGTGTTCCCTCTCACCATATTGAAGTTCTGTATTTCCTTCTTTTTTATGTACCTTTGGTAGCTTTCGGTGAAAGATGGAAAAAGGAAATAAATGGATGAATAATTTATCTGTAAAGATTAGTATGATATGGCAATTGTAAGGGAAGAAAACATATTATGATTTTAATGGTTATGTTTTTCCTAAATAAGCAGTTTGTTTCCTGATAAACAGCTGCCATATTCTCCTAAATAGCCATCAACATTTACTTTAAATTTCAGAATTTCATGAGAAAATTTTGGTTATCTTATAATGCCATTGATATTGAATTTTCACAGTAGTGTGTAATCCTTAAAATCCATGCAGTGCTATAAAAAAATGCGAGTTTCTTTTCCCCTCCATATATTAAATTTTGTACCAATTCTAAAAATAAAATTAACTAATGTCTTAACAAATAACAGCATAAACTTTGGGTGATGCTATATTTTAAAAAAAACCCACATTTTTCCCTCAGAATCTAGAAGTGTCCCCTGTGCTTGACATCCATGAATCAATATATCTATCATGATCTATAAGTTTCTCTATATACATTTTTTAGAAAGATGGGAACGGCCAGAGATCACCATGCTTTAAAGAGACCTGTAATTTAGGACCTTCTTTACTGTCAAATTAGCTGGTGGATCTTTCCTCTGGACAAGTCAATTTGAGATTGTAATTATTATTGCCTGATTCTGTTTCTCCTGAGGTATACTGTATGTATTCAATCAGTTTACATTGTTCTCCCTGTTTCCAGATGCTTTTGCTTCCCAGATAGCTCATTGTTATTTGTAAGATATGGCTTTAATATTCCTTCCCTCTCACATCTTAGCTCAAGATTACTGATTTGCATGGGTCTCCTACACATTCCTTTACATAAAATGAAACTCATAAAACATTAAACCAAAGATATATCACCACATTTTTGAGTGTGCACCCTACTGAAATTCTTACAACAAGATGGACAGGTATGGCCTTAGATACCACCAAGAACAGAAGACTAATGGAAATGTTTCAAGGAAAATTAACATCTACTTTGAGGGTCAGTAAACTACTAAATATAGCAGCTGCCTGATTTTGTAAATAAAATTTTATTGTGACACAGAAATATCTGTGGTACAGTTGAGTAGATGTGAAGTAACTACATAGGCTGAAAAGCCTAAATATTTATAATCTAACCCTATAAAGAAAACTTTGCAATATGATATGTCAAGAGCTTTGTAATGTTGTGAACAAACAATAAAAAAAAAAAAAAAGAAAACTTTGCTGACCCCTGGTCCATATCTACACATATAGCTAGAGATAGGTAGACAGAGTCTTTGATGGTGAATAATTTAAAACTTATCCTCTGGATGACTTATGGGTAACACATCCAAAATACTAGATATAATTTAATTCTCTTGGTAAATTCCCAACCTTTAATCTGAGTTCCTTTCTCCCATTCTTCCATACTCCTGTTATACTTCATACAGTTACCATGCCATTGACTTCTGAATCTCCATGTTCCCTTAAAATGTTCCCTAAGAAATCCATCAATTTAGCCAAAGCATGAACCAAAACGATGGTTTGCTATTGTACATCTAATTTTTTTTTGTTTTGTAGCTCATTTCATCAATTTGACCTGTAAAGATCCACATTGATTAAAAACTTTATCAAATTAAAAGCTCAATTGAAAGCACCACCAACAAATTAGACCACTTGGGAGACAGGATCTCAGACAATAAAGACAAAATATATAATTTTGAAAAGAATGTAGACAACACAGTGAAAATGGTAAGAAACCATGAGCAGAACATTCAAGAAATATGGGATAACATAAAAAGACCAAATTTAAGAGTTATAGGGATAGAGGAGGGAATAGAATTCCAAACCAAAGGAATGAGCAATCTATTCAATGAAATAATATCCAAACACAAAGAATGAATTGGAAATTGGATTGAAGAGGCTTACAGGATGACATTCAAATGTACAAAATTACAACAGATCCACACCAAGGCACGTTATAATGAAAATGCCTAACATACAGAATAAGGAGAGAATATTAAAAGCCATGAGAGAAAAAATCAGATTACATATAGGGGGAAACCAATTAGATTATGTGCAGATTTTTCAACCCAGACCCTAAAAGCTAGAAGATCCTGGAACAACATATATCAAGGTCTGAAAGAAAATGAATACCAACCAGGAATCTTATATCCAGCATAATTAAGCTTTAGATTTGATGATGAAATAAAAACCTTCCATGATAAACAAAAGTTAAAAGAATTAACAACTAGAAAGCCTGCACTACAGAACATCCTTGGCAAAATATTCCATTAAGAGGAAATGAAAAACAACAATGACAATCACCAAAGGGAGGTATTACACTAAAGGAAAAACTAATCAAAGGAGAAACCAAGTCAAGTTAAATACCAAAAATAAACAAAAATGGCTGGGAATACAAATCATGTCTCAAAAATAACCCTAAATGTTAATGGCCTAAACTCATCAATCAGAAGACACATACTGGCAGATTGGATTTAAAAAAAAAAAAGACCCAACAATATGCTTCCTCCAAGAGACTCAGCTCATAGGAAAAGACATCCACAGACTGAAGATGAAAGATTGGGAAAAATTATACCAATCACATGGGCTGTAGAAGCAAGCAGGGATTTCTATCCTTATATCAAATAAAGTAGATTTCAAGCTAAAGTTAATAAAAAGGGATAAAGAAATACATTTAATACTCCTTAAGGGAACCATTCACCAACAACACATAACAATAATAAATTTATATGATCCAAACAATGGAACATGTATGTTCATCAAACAAACTCTTCTGAAGGTCAAGAGTCAAATAGACCACAACACAATAATTCTGGGTGACTTTAACACACCTCTTTCACCAAGAGATAGATCTCCCAAACAAAAGATGAACAAAGAAACTATGGAACACAATAATACAATCAATAACTTAGACTTAACTGACACATATAGAATATTTCATCCTTCAAAGAACGAATACACTTTCTTCTCATCAACACACGGATCCTTATCTAAAATAGACTAAATATTATGCCACAAAGCAATCTTAGCAAATATAAAAAAGTAGTGATACTACCTTGCATTCTATCAGATCTGAATGGAATGAAATTAGAAATCAATGATAAAATAAAAACTAAAAGCTACTTGAACACCTGGAGACTAAATAATATGTTATGAGTGAACAATGGGTTGCAGAAGACATCAAGGAGGAGATTAAAATTTTTTTAGAGGTGAATGAGAACACTGATACAACATATCAAAATCTCTGGGACACCAGGAAGGCAGGAAAGTTCATTGCATGGAGTTCATTCCTTAAAAGAAGAAAAAGTCAACAAATAAATGACTTAATATTACATTTCAAAGCCCTAGAAAAAGAACAACAAATCTACACCAAAAGCAATAGAAGACAGAAAATAATTAAAATCAGAGCTGAAATCAGTGAAATTGAAACAAAAGAAACAATTGAAAAAATTGACAAAACAAAAAGTTGGTTCTTTGAAAAAATAAATAAAATTGGCAGACCCTTAGCCATGTTAATGAAGAGAAGGAGAGATAAAACTCAAATTACTAACATACGTGATGAAAAAGGAAATATCACAACAGATGCTACAAGAAATAAAGAAAATAATTAGAAATTATTTTGAAAACTTGTACTCCAATAAAATAGAATATGGGCTGGGGATGTGGCTCAAGCGGTAATGTGCTCGCCTGGCATGCACGGGGTGCTGGGTTTGATCCTCAGCACCACATAAAAAAAATAAAAGATGATGTGTTCACCAAAAAATAAATATATAAAAAATAGAATATATTGAAGGCATTGACAAATTTATAGAGTCATATTATTTGCCCATATTGAATCAGGATGATACACACAATTTAAACAGACCAATATCAAGCGATGAAATAGAATATGCCATAGGAAGCCTATCAACCAAGAAAAGTCCAGGACCAGATGGATATATAGCCGAGTTCTATATGACCTTTGGGAAAAAAAAAACAACAAACTAATGCTAATACTCTTCAATTTATTTCAGGAAATAGAAAAAGAGGGAGAACTTCTAAACTCATTCTATGAGGCCAATATCACCCTGATTCCAAAACCAGGCAAAGATACATTTTAAAAAATAAAAGTTCAGACCAATATCTCTAATAAACACAGATGCAAAAATTCTCAACAAAATTCTAGCATATCATATACAAAAACATATCAAAAAGATAGAGCACCATGATCAAGTGGGGTTCATTCCAGGGATACAAGGTTGGTTCAACATATGGAAATCAACAAATGTAATTCATCACATCAATAGACTTAAAGATAAGAATCACATGATCATCTCAATAGATGCAGAAAAAGCATGACAAAATACAGCACCCCCTCATGTTCAAAACACTAGAAAAACTAGGGATAACAGGATCATATCTCAACATTGTAAAACCTATCTATGCTAAGCCTCAGACCAAAGTCATTCTAAATGGAGACAAGTTGAAGGCATTCCCTCTAAACCGGGAACAAGACAGGGTGCCCTCTTTCACCACTTCTATTGAACATAGTTCTTGAAACACTGGCCAGAGCACTTAGAAGAAAGAAATTAAAGGGATATGCATAGGAAATGAAGAAGGAAGAAATTAAAGGGATACACATAGGAAATGAAGAACTTAAGTTAGCACTATTTGATGATAATATGATTCTATACCTAGAAAACCCAAAAAGTTCCACCAGAAAACTTCTAGAACTAGTAAATGAATTCAGCAAAGTAGCAGGATATAAAATCAATGGCATTTCTGTATGTCAGTGACATATCCTCTGAAAGGAAAATGAGGAAAACTACCCCAATTACAAAAGCCTCAAAACAAACAAACAAACAAACAAACAAAAAACAAACAAAAAAAATTTGGGAATTAATCTAACAAAAGAGATGAAAGACCTTTCAACAAAAACTACAGGAAACTAAAGAAGGAAGTTAAAGAAGACCTTAGAAGATGGAAAGATCTCCCTTGTTTGTGGGGAGCCATTCTAACACGTGATTGGGTGACTCCCGTTAAGGGCCTGAGGCGCTTTGGCTCTGTCGAAGCTTTCCCGACCCTTTCCTGATGAGAGAGCCCATCTGTGTGGGGGTGTGCCTGACCACTGACCCCGGGGGCCCAATCACTGACCCTGACCTTGGAGTGCAGCCCCCCTCAACCTTCATTGGATGGAATTCTCCCCTGAATCTCTTGTTCCCCAAATAAAAGGCTACTCCCAGGCGTGTTCACTCTCTCTCTCTCCTGCTAGCCCTGAGTAATCCTCGCTGCCCTGCTGGGCGGCTAGAGGTGGGAACCGGAGAGGTGAGCCGTCTCGGACCTAGCAATATAAATAAGGTACTGTCTGTGTGTTTTATTTTGATCTCTTCTAACTAACTTTATGCCTAGAACCTCATTAATGAAACCACTGCACAGGCCGCGTGGTAGACTTGTTCTTGAATAGGCAGAATTTATATTGTCAAAATGACCATACTACCAAAAGCACTATACAGATTTAATGCAATCCCAATTAAAATCCCAATGACATTCCTCATAAAAATAGAAAAAGCAGTCATGAAATTAATCTGGAAAAATAAGAGACCCAGAATAGCTAAAGCAATCCTTAGCAAGAAGAGTGAAGCAGGTGGCATCACTACAGCAGACCTTAAATTATACTACAGAGCAATAGTAACAAAAACAGCATGGTATTTGCACCAAAATAGACTGGTAGACCAGTGGTACAGAACAGAGGCCACAGACTACCCCACATAATTCCTTATATTAGACAAAGGTGCCAAAAACATGCACTGGAGAAAAGATAGCATCTTCAACAAATGGTGCTGGGAAAACTGGAAATCCATATGAAACAAAATGAAATTAAATCCCTATCTCTCACCATGCACAAAACTCAACTCAAAGTGAATCAAGGACCTAGGTATTAAACCAGAAGAAAAAGTAGGCTCTAATCTTCATCATATTGGATTAGGCCCTACTTCTTTAACAAGACTCCTAAGAATTAAAATAAAGAATTAATAAATGGGATGGATTAAAACTAAAAAGCTTCTTCTCAGCAAAAGAAACAATCAGTGAGGTGAACAAGAGCCTACAGCCTTGGAGCAAATTTTTACCAGTTTGCACATCAGACAGAGCACCACTAATCTCTAGGGTATATAAATAACTCAAAAAGCTAAATTCCAATAAAACAAATAACCTAATCAATAAATGGGCCGAGAAACTGAAGAGACACTTCTCAAACGGTGATATATAATCAATCAACAAATATATGAAAAAGTGTTCATCATCACTATTAAGAATACAAACAACAATAAGTGTTGGCGAGGATGTGGGGGAAAGGTACACTCATACACTGCTGGTGGGACTGAAAAATGGTGCAGCCAATATGGAAAGCAGTATGGAGATTCCTTGGAAAACTTGGAATGGAACCACCATTTGACCCAGCTATCCCACTCCTGGGTCTATACCCAAAGGACTTAAAAACAGCATACTACAGGGACACAGCCACATCAATGTTTATTGTAGCACAATTCACAATAGCTAAACTGTGGAATCAACCTAGATGTCCTTCAGTAGATGAATGGATAAAATGTGATATATATATATACACACACACACACACAATGGAATATTACTCAGCAATGAAAGAGAATAAAATCATGGCATTTGCAGGTAAATAGGTGGAGTTGGAGAATATAATGCTTCGTGAAGTTAGCCAATCCTCTAAAACCAAATGCCAAATGTTTTCTCTAATATACAGAGGCTGATTCATAGGGGGGGTTGGACAGAGAGCATTGGAAGATTATACAAACTCTAGAAAGAGTAAAGGGGAGAGAGGGGGAGGGAGGTGGCAAGGGGGTAAAAAAAGATGGTGGAATGAGATGGACAATACTATCCTAAGTACATGTATGAAGAAGACACAAATGGTGTGAATATACTTTATATACAAGCAGAGATATGAAAAATTGTACTCTATATGTGTAATATGAATTGTAATGTACTCTGATGTCATATATAACAAATTAGAATAAAAAATTTTGAAAAGGGCTAGATAAATATTTTAGGCCATTTACTGTAGCCATTGTAGCACAAAAGCATCCGTGGATAATGTGTAAATATATGGGCATGGTTATTCTTCAACCGAACTTTTTTACAAAAGTGGGCTTGGCTTAGAGGTCATAGGTTTTGCTCTCTACCCTAGAGGATCTCAGTCACAAGGAAGGATCCTGGGTTCCTGAATGACTGCATAAAAACACCCTTCCCTCACTGCTAGAAGCCAACACTCACCCCAACTCACTCAATAACATGGAAGCCCTGAAACAGGCTGCACTGGTTACTGTGTAGGGGAGAGCCAAGCTCAAACATTCATTGCTCTATCAACTTAGTGTTCCATGTAAAGTGATTTTGGGCCTAGTGATGCCAGTTTCCACAATTCTTTACTTGCAGTCATTAATAATATCAAAAGACAGTCATGAGAGGCTAAGTATTAGTTTTAAAATCTCCCCTTTACAATTACATGTGGGTGCTGTGAGCTTAAAATTCCTAGTCTTTTAAGATGCATTCTTACAAAAAAAATATAAGCTACTTATGTGGATATTTTTACAAATACTTTCATGCCATAGGATGTCACAGGTTGAGGCTGCCTCCCCTGGCTTTTAAAGTGAAGTTACATTGCTGAAATTTCTCACTGCTGCAGAGGATCAACAGACTGCTTGGCTCAAGATTCTGATCCATGTCTAATGAAAGATTCCATTCTTAATGAAAGTTTCCAGTCTCTGAAAACTCTCTGGCACAGGCTCTCAGATGTTAAGGATATTTGAAATTGCTGGTGTATTCAAGTTTCGGTGGTTTGAAACCTCATCTTTTGCATTAATCTGCCTGGTGATTTTTAGTGTTCCTGTCATCTTTATTTATAAATAAAGAGGTAAGCACCAAAACAGTGGCTGGAACTTAACATGCATAGAATGAATAAGTATGTGCTGGATGATGTTTTAAATTGAATGCATCATAATATATTATTATAATGACTTAGTGTCTGGAGTTATTAAACTTTATTTGCCAAATCTCTAACAACAACAACAACAACAAACAGTAAGAGAAACTGGCACACATGGGATTTAATTATAGCGGCAGATTTTGAAATGTTAGGGTGAATCATCCCCCTATCCTCAGAGGATGTAACCTGGATTATTAGCATAGGCAGTCAATATTAAGAAACTTTTATTGATTTTACTATTTTATAACTCAGCAATTATTTTAAAAATCATCTGGCATAAGGATGAGAATAAAATATGCAGAATGTTTTTAAATGAAAATGTACCAGTGAAATTTTACAAAATTTTGCACTAATCATATTACCCAGAATAGTTGAAGTAGTCTTCTTGAACAAATTTTAAAAAGCTCTCCCCTTTTGTTCTCATGCATATTTGGGTGGTAAAAACGTTTTTCTAATGCAAAAGAGAAGTTTTATGAAGCCCTTACCTTCCTAAGCTATTACTCTTTAAACAGGGTCACCTGTGGTTTCAGGCCATATAACTAATGGCCTAAGTAGAGTATTTGAAGGGGGCTGGAGAGAACTTACCATGTTCATTTCTTATATCAATTTCTAGTTTATTTTAGCAAAGCCACAGAGATGATATCTTCTTATAAAATTACTTTCAACTTTAACTACTACAGCAATTCTGAGGCAATATTAAACCTTGAAAAGGCAATAGATAATGGTCAAAGTAAGCTAGCTTGTCATCTAAATGTCAGGCAAAAAGGAATATTCTGCACACTCAATATTGGCTGCTATTTTGTTGAAGAATGCTTAGCCCATGATGGCATGTCATGAAAGAATTTATTGGAGATTTATTTAAAGAAACTTTTAATGTTTTAGTATTTCTGGTTATCATCTAAAAATTTATTTTAAGAAAGAATGAAATCAAAGAATTCAGTTGAAAATGATTGATACAGTATTATCTAAATTTTTATGCATAAGATGGCAGTTTTGCTTTTCAAACAAGGAATAAGTTAGTAAGAACTCATACAAAATTAAGAGCTACATCTTGTTATATTTTTTTCTTATTTATTTTTACTTTTGCTTTTATTATTTTGCCTAATTTTATTAGAGATTTATAGTTAGTAATTGGATTCATCCTGACAAACTTGCACATGTATGGAAAGCAGTTTTAGCTCATGATCCACCCCCTTTCCGTCCTGTTCTCCCTCCCCTCTCCCATTCTCCTTCCTCTACTCTATTAGATTGCTCATCTATTAATTTGTATTTGATTATTTAATTAATAGTCCAAAAAATGGAAGCAGATAGGGATTACTAATCCTGAGTCATATGTTTAATCAGAGAAATGCAGCACTGCTGGTTACTGTTCATAGATTTTCTAACTAATCCTTTGACAACCTCCATAAGGACAATCTCATCTCCTTAAAGTCTGGAGAGGATAAATAACTGGCACAAAGACAAAAAGAATAAATAGAAGCTACAATTTAAATCTAGGCTCCTCTGAGTAAGAAGACCATGCTCTCTTTGCAGTACCATACTGCTTAGTTCACACTTCATACAGTACACACCAAAGGAGCCTTCCTATTCCAATTTGTTCTCTCCCTAAGTGACTTAGTGATTTCTTTAGTATAATTACATATTAGCAGGTTACGAGAACTGCTTGAAAAATCATTTTGGAAATTCAACTAACAGCACAGGTGTCTGCAGGTGGAGAATGAGTCTTCATTGCCCAGATGTGGCTTCTGAACAGCTTCACCTAATGTCCAAGCTGGCCTGAAACAGTGCTTCCTTGTTATCTGGTGTAATTGTTAATAGTTCCCCTGTGGTACTGGATTATACAGGTGGGGCTAATGTAATAAAAGGCCATTAAGAGTGAAGCAGGAATGACAGAGATAGATTTGAAGATGCCATACCACTGGCTTTGAAGATAGAGCAAGGGACCAGAAGCCAAGGAATGCAGGTGGCCTTTAGAAGCTAGAAAGAGCAAGAAAATGGAAAGTTCCCTAGAGCCTGCTGAAACAACACATTTTGTTAAACTCTGATTTTAGCTAAATGAGACTTCCAATTTCCAGAACTATAAGCTAGTAAACATGTGGTAAATCATTAAACTCATGGTAACTTGTTATAGCAGCAATAGGAAACTAATACCTTTTCAATTTTAAAATTGAAGGGGATTCCAACATGGCGGCGGGCGCGGAGAGATCAAGTCTCTGACCTCTTCAGCTGTGCAGGCATAGGGAGTCGTAAACAACCTAAATCTGTTTGCTCAGGATCACTAGGCAATGCTGAGCTGACGTGGATCTGGGGCGAACAGTCTGGGCCTCTCAGAACACACACTGAGCCCAGATCGGCTGAATTCAAGCTCCCGTTCGCCTGCTTCCCGCAGACAAACAGCTGTGACTCAGC
This sequence comes from Spermophilus citellus, assembly GCF_964194105.1. Lineage (NCBI taxonomy): Eukaryota > Metazoa > Chordata > Mammalia > Rodentia > Sciuridae > Spermophilus > Spermophilus citellus. Next base: position 125,537,676 of record NC_138186.1, on the reverse strand, counting down.
ACTAATCCATCCGGCTGAAACAACTGGTCAGCCCTTCTGATCCTACGGAGGTAAATGCCAACTGAGCCTTCATAGGTAGTGGCCACAGGTTTGAAACGGGGATTGGGAGAGACAGTAAGGACCCACCCGTTGCATTGGTTGGCCGGCAAAGGGAAACAAACTGTCGCCATTTGCAAGAGATACCACCATGGCAGAGAACTGACGTCATCAGACTGCAGCAGAGGAGATAACTTCATTGAAACCTGCGGCTACAGGTGTGTAATTCCCTAGCCTTCCATCTCCACACATGAGGGAAACCTTAAGGGCTCCTCCCAGCTCTCCCGTGAGCACGATAGCCAGACCAAGGGAATCAGAGGTGGCACGGGACCCGCGGCGCGGAACTATCGCTCCCACCAGTGCTGACAGCTGAGGTCTCTTGCACCAGCTACCGGGGGCGTGGCTATCGGAGGGCAAGTAAAATTCGCTGAGGATTCTCAGCCCCAAGCTCTACAAACTTAGAGTCTGAGGGAATGGCAAACTGGGAGAGTGTGCCCAGTCGTTCATGAAAACAGGGCTCCCGGGAGCAGCAGACCTGGCGTGTAGCCAGTATTGTGGTGAGCGGCACCCGTGAGAGGGGCCTGGCTAGAGGAAAAGTGGGAAGTGACTAGACACAAGAGGAGGCCCTAGGCACTCAGGATTGGAGACTTGCCCAGTCTGGGAGGAGCTGCTGCACAGTGATTGATTCCCGTGTATTGACAGGAGAAACTTGGCCTGGTGGGCACAGCGCCACCTACTGGAAGAGAAGTTAATCAAACTCTAAGACTGCATTTATTAGTTTTTTTTTCCTTTTTCTTTTCTTTTTTTTGATTTGGGTTTTTCTTTCATTTTCATTTTTCTGGTTTTTTTTAAATTTTTTTTTTACAATTTTTAAAAAAATTTTTTTTCTTCTAATTTTAATTTTAATTTTTTTATTATTTTTTTTAATTTTCTTTTTTTATTTCCTATTTTTTTCTTCTTTTGTCTTTTCATTTCTTTTCAATTATCTTACCTCCCCTTCCTTGAATTCTACCTGCTTACTCTCATTCTCTTTAGAGACTTCTTCCCTTCCCTTCTAATACCTTTCCTCCCAAGCATCAAATTAATTTATAGGAGTAAACAGTAACTCGGCAGTCAAACAGAACAAGAAGCAACATGAGCAGCTTCAAAAAGCAAGGAAGAAAAGGAGGACAAACAATGCAGGACAGCCTAAATATTCAGGAGGACCTAGAGTCATCAGAAAAATGGTCATATAAAGAAATCAAGGAACACCTTAGACAGATGAAATGGAACCTTAAAGAGGATACAAGACAGCAAATTCAAGCAGCGAAAGAACACATTGAGAATGAATTACATAAACAGATAAAAGAAGAAGTTAAGCATCTTTATCAGGAGATAGAGATTTTAAAAAAAAATCAAACAATAATTCTAGAAATGAAGGAAACGATAAACCAAATTAAAAACTCAATTGAGAGTATCACTAACAGAGTGGAGCAAGTAGAAGCCAGAACATCAGATAATGAAGACAAAATATATCATCTTGAAAAGAGTCTAGCCAACTCAGAAAGGCTGGTAAAAAATCACGAGAAAAACATCCAAGAGTTATGGGATAACATAAAAAAACCAAACTTACGAGTCATCGGGATAGAAGAAGGTACAGAGATTCAAACCAAGGGAATGAGTAACCTGCTGAATGAAATAATTACAGAAAACTTTCCAGAAATAAAAAAGGAAACAGATATACAAATTGAAGATGCATACAGGACACCGAGCACACAAAATCACAGTAGACCAACGCCAAGACACATTGTTATGAAGATATCCAATATACAGAACAAAGAGAAAATATTAAAAGCTACAAGAGAAAGGAGACAGATTACATTCAGGGGTAAACCAATAAGGTTAACAATGGATTTTTCATCACAGACACTGAAAGCAAGAAGGTCATGGAACAATGTATTTCAAACACTGAAAGACAATGGATGCCAACCAAGAATTCTGTATCCAGCAAAACTAAGCTTCAGGTATGACAACGAAATAAAAATCTTTCATGATAAACAAAAGTTAAAAGAATTTGCAGCCAGAAAACCAGCATTGCAAAGCATTTTGAGCAAAACACTACCCAAGGAAGAAATGAAAAACAATAACCAAAACCATCAGTGGGAAGTGCCTCGGTAAAGACAGAGGGCGAGGGGAAAGATAATCATGGAGAAACAAACTAAAATTTTTTAAAAAAGGATAAATAATCAAACATGGCTGGAAGTAAAAACCATATATCAATAGTAACTCTGAATGTTAATGGCTTAAACTCTCCAATAAAGCGACATAGGCTGGTATCATGGATTAAAAAAACAAATCCAACAATATGCTGCCTCCAGGAGACACATCTGATTGGAAAAGACATACACAGGCTGAAGGTGAAAGGATGGGAAAAAATATACCACGCACATGGTCCTCGTAAGCAAGCAGGGGTGGCCATCCTCATATCGAATAAAATCGACTTCAAGACTAAGTTAATCAAAAGGGATAAAGAAGGATATTATATACTGTTAAAAGGAACCATTCCCCAACAAGACATAACAATTATCAATATTTATGCACCAAATAATGGTGCTGCGACATTCATAAAACAAATTCTCCTCAAGTTCAAGAATCAAATAGACCACAACACAATAATTATGGGTGACTTCAACACACCTCTCTCACCATTGGACAGATCCTCCAAACAAAAGTTGAATAAAGAAACTATAGAACTCAATACCACAATCAATAACCTAGACTTAACTGACATATATAGAATATATCAACCATCATCAAATGGATATACTTTTTTCTCAGCAGCACATGGATCCTTCTCAAAAATAGACCATATATTATGCCATAGGGCAACCCTCAGTAAATATAAAGGGGTGGAGATAATACCATGCATTTTATCTGATCATAATGGAATGAAACTGGAAATCAATGATAAAAGAAGGAAGGAAAAATCCTACATCACATGGAAAATGAACAATATGTTACTGAATGATCAATGGGTTACAGAAGACATAAAGGAGGAAATCAAAAAATTCTTAGAGATAAATGAAAATACAGACACAACATAACGGAATCTATGGGACACAATGAAAGCAGTTTTAAGAGGAAAATTCATCGCCTGGTGGTCATTCCTCAAAAAAAAAAAAAACCAACAAATAAATGAGCTCACACTTCATCTCAAAGCCCTAGAAAAGGAAGAGCAAAACAACAGCAAATGTAGCAGAAGGCAAGAAATAATTAAAATCAGAGTGGAAATCAATGAAATTGAAACAAAAGAAACTACTGAAAAAATTAACAAAACTAAAAGTTGGTTCTTCGAAAAAATAAATAAGATCGACAGACCTTTAGCCATGCTAACAAAGAGAAGAAGAGAGAGAACTCAAATTACTAACATACGGGATGAAAAAGGCAATATCACAACAGATGCTACAGAAATACAGAAGACAATTAGAAATTATTTTGAAAACCTATATTCCAATAAAATAGAAGATAGTGAAGACATCGATAAATTTCTTAAGTCATATGATTTGCCCAGACTGAGTCAGGAGGATACACACAATTTGAACAGACCAATATCAATGGATGAAATTGAAGAAACCATCAAAAGACTACCAACCAAGAAAAGCCCAGGTCCGGATGGGTATACAGCGGAGTTTTACAAAACCTTTAAAGAAGAATTAATACCAATACTTTTCAAGTTATTTCAGGAAATAGAAAAAGAGGGAGCTCTTCCAAATTCATTCTATGAGGCCAACATCACCCTGATTCCAAAACCAGACAAAGACACCTCAAAGAAAGAAAACTACCGACCAATATCTCTAAAGAACCTAGATGCAAAAATCCTCAATAAAATTCTGGCGAATCGAATACAAAAACACATCAAAAAAATTGTGCACCATGATCAAGTAGGATTCATCCCCGGGATGCAAGGATGGTTCAATATACGGAAATCAATAAATGTTATTCACCACATCAATAGACTTAAAGATAAGAACCATATGATCATCTCGATAGACGCAGAAAAAGCATTTGACAAAGTACAGCATCCCTTTATGTTCAAAACATTAGAAAAACTAGGGATAACAGGAACTTACCTTGACATTGTAAAAGCTATCTATGCTAAGCCTCAGGCTAGCATCATTCTGAATGGACAAAAGTTAAAGGCATTCCCTCTAAAATCTGGAACAAGACAGGGATGCCCTCTATCACCACTTCTATTCAATATAGTTCTCGAAACACTGGCCAGAGCAATTAGACAGACAAAAGAAATTAAAGGCATAAAAATAGGAAAAGAAGAACTTAAATTATCACTATTTGCAGATGACATGATTCTATACCTAGAAGACCCAAAAGGGTCTACAAAGAAACTACTAGAACTAATAAATGAATTCAGCAAAGTGGCAGGATATAAAATCAACACGCATAAATCAAAGGCATTTCTGTATATCAGCGACAAAACTTCTGAAACGGAAATGAGGAAAACCACCCCATTCACAATATCCTCAAAAAAAGAAAATACTTGGGAATCAACCTACCAAAGATGTGAAAGATTTATACAATGAAAACTACAGAACCCTAAAGAGAGATATAGAAGAAGATCTTAGAAGATGGAAAAATATACCCTGTTCATGGATAGGCAGAACTAACATCATCAAAATGGCGATATTACCAAAAGTTCTCTATAGGTTTAATGCAATGCCAATCAAAATCCCAATGGCATTTCTTGTAGAAATAGATAAAGCAATCATGAAATTCATATGGAAAAATAAAAGACCCAGAATAGCAAAAGCAATTCTAAGCAGGAAGTATGAATCAGGCGGTATAGCGATACCAGATTTCAAACTATATTACAGAGCAATAGTGACAAAAACAGCATGGTACTGGTACCAAAACAGGCGGGTGGACCAATGGTATAGAATAGAGGACACAGAGACTAATCCACAAAGTTACAACTATCTTATATTTGATAAAGGGGCTAAAAGCATGCAATGGAGGAAGGATAGCATCTTCAACAAATGGTGTTGGGAAAACTGGAAATCCATATGCAACAAAATGAATCTGAATCCCTTTTTCTCGCCATGCACAAAAGTTAACTCAAAATGGATCAAGGAGCTTGATATCAAATCAGAGACTCTGCGTCTGATAGAAGAAAAAGTTGGCTCAGATCTACATATTGTGGGGTCGGGCTCCAAATTCCTTAATAGGACACCCATAGCACAAGAGTTAATAACAAGTATCAACAAATGGGACTTACTTAAACTAAAAAGTTTTTTCTCAGCAAGAGAAACAATAAGAGAGGTAAATAGGGAGCCTACATCCTGGGAACAAATATTAACTCCTTACACTTCAGATAGAGCCCTAATATCCAGAGTATACAAAAAACTCAAAAAATTAGACAATAAGATAACAAATAACCCAATCAACAAATGGGCCAAGGACCTGAACAGACACTTCTCAGAGGAGGATATACAATCAATCAAGAAGTACATGACAAAATGCTCACCATCTCTAGCAGTTAGAGAAATGCAAATCAAAACCACCCTAAGATACCATCTCACTCTAGTAAGATTGGCAGCCATTATGAAGTCAAACAACAACAAGTGCTGGCGAGGATGTGGAGAAAAGGGTAGTCTTGTACATTGCTGGTGGGACTGCAAATTGGTGCGGCCAATTTGGAAAGCAGTTTGGAGATTCCTGGGAAAGCTGGGAATGGAACCACCATTTGACCCTGCTATTGCCCTTCTCAGACTATTCCCTGAAGACCTTAAAAGAGCATGCTACAGGGATACTACCACATCGATGTTCATAGCAGCACAATTCACAATAGCTAGACTGTGGAACCACCCCAGATGCTCTTCAATAGATGAATGGATAAAAATATGTGGCATCTATATACCATGGAGTACTATGCAGCAATAAAAAATGACAAAAATCATAGAATTTGCAGGGAAATGGATGGCACTAGAGCAGATTATGCTTAGTGAAGCTAGCCAATCCCTAAAAAACAAATAACAAATGTCTTCTTTGATATAATGAGAGCAACTATGAACAGAGCAGGGAGGAAGAGCAGGAAGAAAAGATTAACATTAAACAGAGACATGAGATGGGAGGGAAAGGGAGAGAAAAGGGAAATTGCATGGAAATGAAGGGAGACCCTCATTGCTATACAAAATTACATATAAGAGGTTGTGAGGGGAATGGAAAAATAAACAAGGAGAGAAATGAATTACAGTAGATGGGGTAGAGAGAGAAGATGGGAGGGGAGGGGAGGGGGGATAGTAGGGGATAGGAAAGGTAGCAGAATACAACAATTACTAATAGGGCATTATGTAAAATTGTGGATGTGTAACCGACGTGATTCTGCAATCTGCATTTGGGGTAAAATTGGGAGTTCATAACCCACTTCAATCTAATATATGAAATATGATATGTCAAGAGCTTTGTAATGTTGTGAACAACCAATAAAAAAATAAAATTTAAAAAAAGAGAAAATTGAATAGCAATAGGAAACTAATACCTTTTCATTAAAATTGTCCTGTTTGCACAATTTATAAAGTTCATAACAAATGAAGATCTGACCTTGAAAAGTCAGTATACCATCAAATTGGAAAGCTTCCATATCCTGGCTCCCTGATTTTGGCTTTAGGGTGTGTCTGGGGTCCAGGAAAGCTCATTTCCTGTACTCTTCATGGATTGCTATAGATTTACTGACCTGGATTCAATAATATTGTCAGGTAATAAAGAACAGAAATATATACCATGTTTCAAAAGTCATAAAATTAGAGATTACACGAGCATTATACCATCCAGATTGTCTCATGTAGAATTAGGTTATTTGCTTCCCAGAATGGGGGCTTTACTGTCCAGTCAGCACAAAGGCAGAGATGCTGCACTGCACAGATGGGAGGGGGAAAGAATGGATTTTTTCCAAGAGTGTAAAGTGAGAAAAAGCAAATAATCAATGTTGGGCAAGAGAGCTTCATTTAGTCATTTAGTTCTGCCTGGGTAAGCAACATCTGTGAGAAAATAGCCCTCCCCCCTCAATTTGCAGATATTTATAACCAGACCAGAAGGTGGTTTAAAGACATCATGATTAAGTGAAAGAATAAACTATAACTGCAGGCTGTAGTAAAACCAAATGAGATCTCAGAGGTCTAATCCCCAGCACTGAAGCGTGAGGACCTTCCCCATTCTCTGTTAATATTCATGTCCTGTCTCTTCTAGTAATGGGAACTCCTGCTTCCAGAGACCGTCTATTCCACTTTTGGATGAAGACTTATTAACCGTGTTTCTTTATATTTAGCAATAATCTTCAACCTTCACCCTTTGGTTCAAGTTCCACTTGTTTGCAGCTACATACTGCACGTCTGCACCAGGACTTACCCCTGGCTGCACACTGGCATCACATGGAGAACCTTTAAGCAGCAGATGCTTGGGCTGTCCCAACTGGGGAGAGTGGAACCCAAGCATCTGTATTTTTAAAATTCTGTAGTCACGGATGAAGATTACTGGCTTGAACCCTTTGTTTGTACAGTTAAGGATGTCTCATCTGAATTAAATCTTTTCTTCCTTAGGCTGTGACTTTCAACCATCCCTCTAAATCAGACAATAGAAAGCAAATGGCAGTTATGACTAACAGCCTTGGGAAGGAGAAGCTGTAGGAGGCAACCAGGAAGGATCTGGAGGCCCAAGGAAATGGTGGGGTTTATTTGATTTCTTCTATATTTATAAATGTATAACCCAAAAGATTATCTGGATTTCATCAAAATTTAAAAAATTCTGTGCAGCCAGGCATGGTGACTGATGCCTGTAATCCCAGTGGCTCAGAAGGCTGAAGGGACCGTGAGTTCAAAGCCAGCCTCAGCAACGGTGAGGCGCTAAGCAACTCAGTGAGACCCTGTCTCTAAATAAAATACAAAAGAGGGCTGGAAATGTGGCTCAGTGGTTGAGTGCCCCTGAGTTCAATTCCTTGTACCAGAACAACGACAACAACAACAACAACAACAACAAATTTCTGTGCTTTGAAGAATTTTCACAAGAAATGAAAAAAAAAAAATCAGAATGGGAGAAATGTTGGCAAACCACATATCTGATAGTATCTAGAGATTTAGTATCCAGAACATGTAAAGAACGATTGCAAGTCAAGATTAAAAAGACAAATAATGTAATTTTAAAATGGTCAAAGCTGGGCCTAGTGGCACATGCCTATTATCCCAACAGCTTGGGAGGCTGAGGCAGGAGGATCTCAAGTTCAAAGCCAGTCTCAGCAACATAGGCCCTAAGCCACTCAGCAAGACCCTGTTTCTAAATAAAATATTAAAAAGGGCTGGGATGTCTCTCAGTGGTCAAACACCCCTGGGTTTAATCCCTGGCACCAAAAAAAAAAAAAAAAAAAAAAAAAAAGGTCAAGAGATTTAGGCATTTTTCCAAAGAAGACATAAAAATATAACCAGGTTCTTTTCCCAATATCTTCCCCAAACATAAATATACACAAAAATCCATTACCATAAACATTTTTGTATTTTGCAAACGTTTTGCTTTGACCATAAATTCCTCATAATGATAAAAGTAACTTCAATGTCCTGAATGAGCATATCTGGATATGGTGGAAAAACCTGAGGACCCGAAGCTACTCCTAGCTCTGACCCCTATCTGTGGAGTACAAGGGCAACCCCAGAGGCAGGCAAGTAGAGATCTGAGAAGAAACCCTGGATTTCACAATGACTATTTGAAAATTCAAGAATTTCCCTGAAGAGTCTTTTGTAAACTCCTTAAGGCAAAAGAAAGTTATTTTTTTAAATTTAGATGTAGATTAAAGGAGCATTTAGCTCTTTCTTTGTTTATATTAAATGTAAATTGAATAACTATCTATCATTTCTTTGCTTACATTAACTTCTGTTATTCACAAAACAATTAGAAAACAACACAAGGCAGTGCTTCTTCAAGAACCAAGCCATGTGATATCAATGACAGTGAAGGAAAGGAGAATAGAGCATTTGTCGATATCCTGACATTGTTGTTACATCAACAGGGCTTTGCATAAACTGCCTCTATGCCTTATGCAAAGAATTTTCAAATTATTTTAAATAAGATTCTCAAATTATTTAAGACATTTTTGCTTCAAATTACAAATGATAAAAACAATTACATAAATTTATTTAAATAAAAAAATAGAAACATTGGATATGAGTGGAATTTACTATGAGCTAATTCTCCAAATGACATTAGCCAAAAAAGAGCATCAAAATTCCACAATTAGCTGTTAAACAGTAATTTCCAGTATTTAGCAATGTGTAGAGACATTTTTGGATTGTCATTACTGGGGGATACTACCAATATCTAACACATTAAAACCAGGGATGCAGCTAACCATTCTATAATGTGAAGGACAGGCTCCCTAACAAGGAATTGCCTGATCTAAAATGGCAATAGTGCTATGGTTGAGAAACCCTTCACTAAACAAAGCATAAGCAGTCCATGGAATACTACATGGCCATTAAAAATAATCTTATAAATTAGTGATTTCTCGATTCTGTATATTAGGGTATGTGATGGATCACCTGAGGAGATCTTAAAATGCCCCATTCCCAATAATCAGGATCAAATTCTTTGGGATAGAATCTAGGCACAGCTGTGTTTTATATTCTTTCTTGGTAATAGAAATATATAGCCAGATGTGAGAGTCACTAATTTACACCACATTATATACAGACATTAAATAACATGGAAACATATATATTTTAAATTTAAATAAAGCATGTGGCAAAACTATGTACAGTGTAATTAAATTTCTATTAAAATATATATGAACTGTAAAATATATGTGCACTGTAAATATATGTATGCATTGAAAATGGCAAAGTGTAAGGGCACTTATTTGTATATTCTTTCTCAGAATTAGTATGTATTTATTTGTAATAAAAGTCAATAAATCACTCTGTAAATAGTTTGACAGTTTCTTCTAAAATTAAATATACCATGACCGTACAACCTTGCAATTATACTCTTGGGCATTTATCTCAGAGAAACAAAAACTTCTGTTTACACAAAAATCTGTACATGAATGTTCCTAGAAGTTTTATTTGTAACAGCCCCAAATAGAGATAATCCAGTTGTCCTTTACCAGGTAGGTGGTTTAATACACTCTAGTACATCCATACCGTGGAGTACTATTTAGCAATAAAAATGATTAACTACTGAATTATGCTCAGTGAAAAAAAAAGTTAATCCCTAAAGCCAACATATGTATAACTGCAATTTATATAACATTCTTGAAATTACAAATTTTTACAAATGGAGAAGAAATTAGTGGTTTCAAGCAGGTGAAATGGGTGAAAGGGAAGTAGGTAGGATTATAAAAAGGCAACATGAGCAATCCCTGTGGTGATGGGAATTTCTTAATGTGGACTCCATCAATGTTAATATCCTAATATTCTTGTATAGTTTTGTAAGATGTTACCAATAGAGAAAAACAGATAAAGGATTATGGAATCTCTCTGATGTATTTCCTAAAATTGCTTGTGAATCTATAATTACCTTGTGTTAGGCAGCTTTTCATTGCTGTGGCCAAAACACCTGACAAAAATAATTTAGTAGAGGAAAATTTTATTTTGGGCTCATGGCTTTAGAGGTTCAGTTTGTGGTTGGCCAGTTCCACTGCTCTGGGACCACAATGAGGCAGAACATGATGGTGAAGGGTGTGGCAGAGGAAAGCTTCTTAGCTCAAGGCAGCTAGAGAGCAGAGAAAGCAAGGAGCCAGGGACAAAATATAATCCCCAAGGTCATGCCCTCAGTGACCTACTTCCTCCAGCCACCCCACCTGCTTACAGTTACAACCTAGTAATCCATTCAAATCATTAATTCATCAAATGGATTAATCCACCAATTCAATTACCACTTTCATAAACTCATCATTCACCTCTAAACACTCCTGCCTTGCCTACTCTGAGTTCTTTTGTGGGGATGCCTCACATTCAGACCACAACATCTTTAACAGTTTAACTTTTTTTTTTAAAGAATAGGAATCAATCTTAATGAGAATAAAAAGCAGCTACTGTGTTGGAACGAGCTCTGCCTTAAGGAAATACATTTCAAATAGTGGCAAATATATGATATATGGGGATTACATGGTTTCCTCACCAACAAAGCAATACATAAGGGCGAGTAACACACAAGGGAAACATACAGTGGAAGGAGAGGATGGTTGCAGAGCTTTAGAATTTACCTGATACATCAGCCCTCTCAGCTCCTGATGCTTGCAGATGCGAGGAACCCCAGGTCTAAGCTAAAGTCAGTGGAGGTGGCAGATTTAAACAGGAACGGGCACTGCTCAGGTGCTCCCTGTTCCCTCCAAAACAGTGATTCTCAAATTCAGAGAGCATTGGACTCACAGGAGAGCCTGTTAAGGCAAACATTCCCAGACATGTCCCCAGACACTGATTCTGTGACTCTGGGGTATGGCTCATAAATCTGCATTTTTAAACAGGCTCCTGGGGTGAAAGCAGACTTTTAAGAACACTGCTCTAAGGGAAGCTGAGAGGCGGACTGGGTCTCCTCTGCCCAAGAAGTGATGCTTGTCCTCAATCAGAACAATGAATTTCAGTTGTATTTCCTAAAGGGAGATTAAAGGGATTCTTCTAGTAAGGGAACTTATAAAGTCAATTACAAGGTTAATTGCTCAGAACTGAACTCATGTTAAAGAATGGTCTAGATGTGGATTCTTAACTGCAGAGAAGAGAAAAAAATATTGTGGCCATTTTGCTGTAGTAAGACCATGGCCTGGTTGTCCCTAGGGTCTGTACAATAATTAGCATTTTGAGGGAACCTGGTTCTCCCAGCACTGTGGTCCTGTGGTCAAGAGCAGCATGAGGGGAACATATCATGTTTTTACCCTTATGAGTACTTCGGTGACCTTGGAACACAGAAACTAAACTATTTAGACAAAACAAATTGTTACCAATAAATATTATCCAGGCCTAGGTTGTTTCTTTTAGCTGTCATTTTTTTTTTTTTTGCCTGTGTACTGGACAAAAAGCTCCATATAAAACAGAAACTCAGGGGAAATGGGGAAATGTTGGTTAAAGGGTACTAACTTTCAGTTTTAAGATAATAAGCTCTGAAGATCTAATGTCCAACGTGATGACTGTAGTTAATGATGATGTATTAAATGTCTGCAGTTTGTTAAGAAAGATCTTAAATATTCTCACCACACATAGAGAGAGAAAAAAAAAACAAAACTGTGGTGATGGATATGTTAATGAGCTTGATTGTGGCAAACATTTTACAATGCACATGTGTATCAAAACATCATAATTTATATACATATGTATAATTGAGAAAAACTGGATACACATACATACACACACACACACACACACACACACACATACATATATATCTCTCTCCAGTTTTTGCCAATTATGCCTCAATAAAATTGGGAACAAGTAGGGACTCACACACTGATCCCAGCCCACAGCCACGGCCACTTTCTCACTCTCTGCTGTCTTCTTGATTTTTTCTTGTCCTTCCAGGTACTAGTCTTATCTGTGCTCTTCTCAGTTTGTTTCTGGGCTTAGGACATTTGCTCCTCTTGATGATAATTCTGATTATTCACTTTAGTTGCTTTGCCTCTTGTCATCTCAAATACCCACGGTTTCCAGCCCACCCTTATTCTAAGAGATTCCAAGCTCATTTCCACCTGATGGAAGGTGTTCTGCCCATCAGCTGGCCATGCTGGTGTGTGCTGGTCATATTAACTATAATACCACTGATGAAGCACATGGTTACCAGTGACCAGGTACTGTCTCTCCTCCTTTTGCCTGTCCTACTTTGGTCTTACGTGCTTAGACATTCCATACTTGGCCTGTTTCACTCTGTGTTTTCCTCCATTGTTAATGGATGTAGCAAGTGTGGTGTTCAGAACAGCACTAGACCTTGGTGTGTCATAATCAATTAGTCATGCCTGCCTTGGGTGAAGATGTGTGTACGGTCTTGCATTCTAAGAGGGGGCTAATTTCTTCCTTTCTTCAGGGCTGATATATTAACTGCAAATGCCTCACAAGATCTCTTTGCATTCCTTTACTCAAACTCAAATCTTTCAGAATAGAAACTATTTCTAGTGCATTAGCATTTTCCATTCATTTTTGCTATAAAAATATCTGCAAAGTAGAGACTGCAAGAATTGTGTCTTTTCTCCAAAGAGAACATAATCTGCCAGTGCCTTTGGCAGAACCCATTTTGTGCTTGTAGTGTGGGAATTGGACAAATCTTCCTAGCTTCAGGTCAGAAATAAGTGTAGCTTCTGGGCTGAATGGTATAGGGAAAACTGTTCCCTATTATTTAGTCTCTTCCTTCTGTGGCTGTTGCTTATCTTTTACCATCAATTGTAGTTAATGGTCTAGAGACAAAACTTAGCCTCTTAGAGCTGAAATGTGAAAACCCAAATCATGGGAGCTTGCTTACAGAATTGCATTCCTATTTTCCACACAAAATCAGTGTGTTCCACATCCCAGCACTCTGACCGGTGTGTCATGTCTACAGAGTGTCATCTTCACAAGGGAACACTGACTCAACTTACCTTGTAGTGAAAGAGAAACAATCCACAGAACAGGCTGTACAAATCCGCTGTGAGCAGAGAGAGGTTGACCGAGGTGGCGCTGGTTTTCTTTATGACAACTGGCATAAAGCTGTAGAGACCAAACATGCAGGCACTAAAGCCAACATAGAGCAGTCCTGGGAGAGAGTAAAGAGAGGAATGTCAGTGCCTCCTCCAGCATCCTCAGCATCCCCACTTAGGAGGACCAAGAGGAATCTTGCACCCGACCTATGGCTCACCGAAAGCAGTTTTTCTTCCTCCATATTAATTTTGCTTGCCCCTATAAAAAGTACTTAAGGGTAAAAACTTATTTCTATATGTTTCAGGTCCTAAGTTTAACAAAAGTGACATCAGATCTACATAAAAATTTTGAGCATGAAGTAAGTAAACTCGGTACAATAGCCCCCTCTAGTGTGGAGGACATACCCTTCACTCCAAGAGGAAGATGGAAATGCGTTTTCATTATTTCAATAAGGTAGATCTTGTGTGTATATTCTGTCATAGTAATATCAGAAGGTTTTTGATTCTACATCAGAAGTTTTAATTCCCTAAAAGTACCAATTTTCCTACACTTGAGTTTCACACTACTTATAATTCATTTTCCTTTTAATCAAGTTACTAAAAATGCAATAAATACTACATAACCTATGACTAATACATGAAAAGACATAAAATTAATTCAGTATTTCTTAAAGAACTCTGTGATTAACAGACTGTGAACAGATCCATCTTTAAGTCACTAAAAATAATCAAGTTTGGATAGAATATAGTCCACACTATTTTTTTTAAAGGGCATCATTGATTTGCATCATATCATGTCTGCGCTCCAACGTTCCAGAATTCTTATACTCTTTCATCATATTACCTAGCATGCCCTGTGTGGATTCTGACTTGTGGGTTCTGATGTCTTGTATTCACTCATTTACTCAATCATTATTTACTGAGTACCTTCTATACCCTAGGGACTCTGCAATGGGCTAGAAATACAATGAAACACAAGATGGACCGGAAGCTTAGGGTTGCTATTTGAGATCTGCAGGAGGGGGTAGTGGTTAGAAAAGGTGGTTAGGTAAAGCTGCTTTGTGGAGATGACATATACCTTGAATGCTATGGACTAAAAGGAGATTGTAGAAAGCAAGGGAAGAATATTTTAGGCAGGGAGATCTTCACATGTAAATAACCTGAGAAGGGACAGGGTATAAAATCTTTGAGGAGCTGCCAGGGTCCAGAATGACTGAATGGGCAGTCACAAGAAATGAGATAGGAAAATTAGGTAGAGAATGTATTATACCAATACTTGTGTCTTAGAAAGAAATTTATGTCTTATTCTAGTTGCAATAGGAAGCCACTGAGCAGTTTGTAGCAGGCATTTAAAGTAATATGATTTTCATTTATAGATTACTTTGTCTACTCTGTATAGAGCAGATGAGAAAGAAGAAAGCCTGGGAGGAGACCTGGGAGGAGACTAATTAGGCTAACTCAGACTGCTACCAGCTTAAACATATTTTTTAAAGCTGCAGAAATTAAATATAGGGGGACACAGTGGAATAGATACGCCATCACAGTGGTCTGTTTGGTTAGGTGAACTAGTGCTTTGGTGTACAATTACCCTGTTTGTAAATGCCGCAGTCAATCAAATGAGCACATTGTTAACAGGAGAGTTGGCCTGCAGTCCCCATAACAGGAAGCCATGAACCCAGTCAAGGGGCCTCAACTGTCTACACCTCAGATTCATTGATAAAAAGAAAGGTGTACCCTTAATTAACTCCAAGATTCACCTGCTATGTGGTCCCATTATCCTGTCTTCAAGGGAAGGCCAAATATTGATTGGCCTCCATAAAACAAAACAAACAAACAAACAAACAAACAAAAAAGGAATCAAACCACAACATCAAGTACTGAAACCCAGTACATTTTCTTTCCTATGACATTTGACTTTCACCATAGCCTACATTCATTCATACATCCATTAGCACAATATGGCAAATGGGACAAAGGGAATATTTAAGTTATTTACTGGACTTCCAGCTGTGATTCTAATGTTTCTGCTCCCCAGGAGCATACTTCAGCTGGATCAAGTTGTACATTTGAGTTTACTATTCAGATAATCACAGCCAGTCTTGGTGTTCAGTAGAGTAAAACAAAGGAATAAAAACAATAAGGGGGCTGGGGATGTGGCTCAAGCGGTAGCGCGCTCGCCTGGCATGCGTGCGGCCCGGGTTCGATCCTCAGCACCACATACCAACAAAGATGTTGTGTCCGCCGAGAACTAAAAAATAAATATTAAAAATTCTCTCTCTCTCTCTCCTCTCTCACTCTCTCTTTAAAAAAAAAAAAAAAAAAAAAAAAAAAAAACAATAAGAAGTAGTATCTTCTTGCTTTTAATCATTCTGTATCTTGCAACTGTCCCACACTGTGGGAAATTACAATTTGTTAAAACTTTCTTCAAGTCCAGAAAATATAAAACATTTCTCCTTCCGTCTACTCTAAGGAAAAAAAGATTTTTTACTTTGATAAAGTAAAAACCATATGAGCTGTCCAAGAGATTCTAAGAGGTAGATCAGTGTTGTGGAAAGAGGAAAGAGAGAGATCCACTGACAGATGATGGAAAATGAAGACAGACTCAGATTATGTTCTTTTACCCCAACCAATACAAGTTCTTCAGAGATCAGAACTTGGGCCACTCTTGGCTGACTTCCCAAGGAGTACGAGGAAGGTGAGATGATGCTGACCACCCTTAATATTCCCTGCCTCTTTGGTCTAGGAGTGGCAGTAGTTGCTATTCCATGTCCCAGTTCCCCAGACAGAAACTGCAATGTCTACCTAAAGTCCTCCCTTTAACATTGTCTCCACCACTTCCCATTTGTCTATATTTTATGAGATGGGAGAAGGTAGAATAGCATCCATCTTCTTTGCTGACATTCATTCATTTGCTCATTTAAGCAAACACTACAAACACTAATTCATAGAACTAACTGGACATAACTTCCTTAGCCTTGGTTTTGAATACACAACCAGGGTAACTCTGCATCATGTCCAATCCCAAGAGTGGAATCCTAAATAGAAGTTATACTCTATGTACTTATAATTTGCCAAAATACATTCTACTGTTGTGTGTAACTAAAAAGAACAACAAAAACAACAACAATAAAAACACCTTCTCTGATAGCCATGTGCCCACAATCAAGCTAAACAAGAAAACTATGTACTTGGCCAGTGTACGCTAATGAGGACAAATGTGGCCAGGCATCACAATTTCAAACCCAACCCTACAAATCCTTCAGAAAGAGAAGGATGGATATTTGATTCCCCTTCTGGGCCATTTGGGCCTAATTTCCAATCAAGAATTAAATGGATGACTTTGTAATGTGTTCCTTTTACACTGTCTTCATCATCTTGAACTACAGAGGACTGACATTTTAATGGCAGTCTGGGAGCTTAGGATAAAACTATCTTTTGATGACACATTTAACTAACACAGAATTATAAGAGAGCCTCGGTGGACATGCACATGACATCCACATAATTAGAGGAGAAATTCTTTTGATCATTATTACTACAGTCAATATCAAATTAATTTATACCCACAGACCACTGCATGTGAAGTGCTACTAAGCACAAGAAACATTTGAGAGTTGTGGCTTTGAGAATCACAAGGCAAATTTGCTTCTATAACCTGCAGCTGCTTTCCTTTCCTCGCTGCCCCCCTCTCCTCTCTCCTCATTTTCATTTAATTATAACATCCTATACATACATTTGAGGAAAAATAAGTCACATATCTTTGATGATATAAGGACCGAGCAGCCCTTGAAATCACTAGCAATATCCCTTCGGGGATGTCACATGCACTGCCGTGGCTCACACGTGCCTTCAGAGGAAATGATGTCCCCAGCAAGGTGGATCTGGAGCATAGGGGCCCAGGGGTAGGTAAAGTGATGCAGGGGACTTTATGTCCTTGTTCTCCTCCCTTGTCAAAGGAAGCTGTCAGTTGTGTCAAATCTATATAGGCTGGAGATGGCTTGAACACCAAGCTCCAGTGTTGTGGAAACATCTGAATTTTTTTGCCTTCCATTTTCATTAATTCTGCACCCATTTCCCAAGCGCCTCTTGGCTAAGCCAAATTCCATGTTCACTTCTGGGACCCGTGTGCCTCCGGATAGACACGGAGGATACCTGCTGAGGGCATTCAATGGCAGTCCCTTCACGGGCTTGCTCTGTGATCGATCATTAGAGCATCACCTAGGATCTGAAATCCTTGTCCCCATATATTTCAGAGGAAAGTGATTCTAAAAACAGGTGGAATATGAGATGCCTTGGATGACTATTAACTAGCTCAAAGCATGTCTGGTATTTTCTAGGTTCATTTGGATACCAAAAGGATTAAGGATTTCTAATGTGCAAACTGCTCCTTTCTGAAAAGGTTTTTATGGGCTCAGAATGCCCATTACCTTGTTTCATTTCATGCTTTTTTGTTAAGTTCAGTTTTTTCCCTTTTACTAAAGTGCCGCTTTTTAATGATCACATCAGTTTTGTGCTTCCTGGCTAGACCAAATTGCTGTCATTTCTGTGCTACCACTGCCTCAGGGCATTTTCCTTTCTGGTTGGTCTTTAACCTAATAACACACTTCTGTGTCTATCCACCATAATGGCACCTTGACAGTGATAATGTGAAGAAGCTCAAGTAGGAAACATGATGAATTACACAATCTGGTCTCTCACAGTGTACAGGAATCCCTGAAATGAAAAGGGATTTCACCATCTTTTCCCCCTGCCATTCAAAATCCCTTCCTTGTTCATGCACTGCACCCAATCACATCACTCTTAAGATTGCTAAAAACAGTATCTTAAGGTGTGCAAACTTCTTACCTATTTGCCAATCCCAGGGCACCTTTAACAGCTCCTTATGCTCCATAATAGCTCTGCAAATTCAAAGAAAGCAGACCTGATGAGCAAGATGATAATTTGTTCTATTTTCTCCCTTCTCTTGATTTGCCATATTTATACAAATAATAAAACAACCAATTGAATTTCAAAAATAACTTTGAGCCATACAGAGGCACCCTGTGGTCTTGCCAAGTGTGGCCAGCAGTGGTGAGAGCTTCCTGGTGGCTATGGTAGAGCTCAAGACTCCACTGTCCTCAAATAGTCCATCCAGACCCTTTGTTCTTTCTCACTCAGATGCTTTCTAAGAAGCAAATGCCCAGATTCAGAAAATTTCTGTGCTTGCAGCTTTAATCAATTTTCTGATTGGGCATTTTATAGAGTAGTAGTTCTCAAGGATAAAGGTATCTTTAAAGTCATCTGGAGACTGTGTTAAAATACCACTAGAGAGCTTGATTCTGCAGGTCCAGGTGGGGCTCCAGGAGATGCATTTTGGACAAGCTCTCCTGCAATGCCAGGACTGCTGGTCTGAGGACCACACTTTGAGAACTACTCACTAGAGGAGGACCAGGAGGTGAGGTTGGCACCACTCCACCAGCATTGCTTTGGTGCCAGTGTGCCTTCAATTATCCTATTTGCTAAACAAGCCTTTATTTGGCAACAAGTGTCCCTCAAAGGGCTCAGCCATCAATAACGGGCTGTAACTGAAGCAAATGAGCACTAAATCTCTGAATATATATTTTGAATTCAAGTATAATAAGCCATAACATGAGCCATCCATCTACAGAACATTGGCTATGAATAGCTGATCTAGAAAATTCATTCTCCTCTCCCAAAGTTCAAACACCAAACTTAGGAACTTTAAAATGCCACCACACTTTCAAACTAAGTTCTTCTCAGATAGTCTTTCCCACCTCTATGCTTTGTTTGGGAGTTTTTCACCAGTATTCAGGATGCCAAAATCTGGAGGCTGGCTAGAAATAGCCTATATACAAAACTTGTTTAAGGCGATGCCAACATTATCTTCCATTAGTAATTTAAGATGTTGAACCAACACAATTACAAAATACTTGCTTTGCGGATAGAATTTGATGTGAGAATTAGTCATCTGTAGAAAAGGATTTGGTGAAATTAGACTGGAAATTATACTACCATTCTTTACTTCTTACATGAAACTAAAATGTATGTTCTTTACTGATGGAAAATTATGATTTGACACTTATTCTCACAACAAATTGAGGTACTGAATAATTCATTAAGTGATGATTTATATGCACTAATTCCAGGATTATTACAGAACTTGTGCTTTTGGTTTTTTGAAGCTTAATGAATATTGGGTTACACTTTCATGTTTTTAAGGAAGATGGATATACTTAACTCTAAGAAATGAATTGATATATGATCCATGGGCAATAAAAATCAAGTTTATAAAAGGGCAATTTACAACCAGAAGTTTCCTAGTGGTTATCACTAGTAAACAGAATGTCCTTTTGTGGAAGTACACTGAATTGTGATATTTATGCTTAACTTTTCTACTTCTCTAAATAATAACATGCTTACTAGGTTGGGAGAATGGATGTATTCTTAATGCTTTCTTGAAAATTATTTTCCAGGCCTATTAAATGTTTTATAATTTATAGAAATTTGTGTAGTTTGAAGTAAATTTACTAATAAATATACTTTGCACATTTCATGAGACCTTTGTGTGGGAAGTTTGTGACTTCTTTTCTGCCTTGATTTTTATACTTTTAAGGACAAAAACTTTAAGAATAAGTTCCATTTATTTGCTCCTTGAATTTTTTGTTATTTTTTACTCACAATTGGATTCCACTGAAAAATGCACCAAAGAGACCAATCATTCCGAGGAATTCCACTCGGCTCAAGGTTCGGATGATGTATTCTTCCCAGACGTTAGAGATACCATAGAGCGTAGCTCCGCCTAAGACCAGAAGGTCCCCTACCAGCTTATTTTCCCCTAGGAACCAAAGAGAACAGAGTGAGCCTCATTAAAAGTTTCTTAATAAGGGAATCTGGATGCAGCAAATGGAGCTTTCTTTGCCCATTCTATTCTGACATTTTTATATGAAGTCCTGCGATTTCCAGTTGAGATGGAGTACAGATTTTTTATCTGTACTCTCTCTCTCAGTGTGTTCTGATATAAAAAAGGTTTCCTATCTGGACACAACCAGAAGTTTTCCCTATTCAAGAAGGGGACTCAATTCTTTCAAATTGATTCTCTCCATCAAGTTCAATGTCTGCGGTCCAGTTATGTGTCTGTGAATACATGCTGATGTGTGCATGTGTTCTTTTTGTTTCAGGGGAGTGAACCTGGCTTAGAATAAATAGGATCAATTTCCTCCCCTCTGCTCTACATGGTGAGAATAAATAGAACAGAGCAGGCAATACTACATTTTGACCATGGGCAAAATGTGCACATACATGGACAATGAGATTAAGAGGATTTATGAGCTGAAAATTTTCAAATCTCCTGAAGAAAATAATGTATAATGCACTATAATGTTAATATTTTGCTTTTTTTTCCATCAAAAAAGTAACTTGTTTTAAACTCAATTTTGTTTTGAGTCCAATTTTTAATGAATGTTTTCCCTGTAACTAGGTAAATTCTTTCCACTCCAGGAAGGGTGGAGGTAGGGAACAGGGGAGCTGAATCAGCGGTGGCAGGGCCTCACTGATGGGCTCTGTACTCACGTGGCCTCTGGCTCTGGGCTGCAAGAGTTGGCAGGCCAGAAGCTTAGCCGATGTGGCACTCTGGGGCAATGTGAGGTGTGGGGATGAGAAGGTGCTCACTCTAGCATGATTCTCAGGAAGGGACTCACCTGGACTAGCTTTGGATTCCCAGATTAGTTGGAACAATCTAAAACTGTAGAACTAGGCTCTCAATTGGGAGCACAGGGCATATTCTAGGTAGAGGTTTCACATGAGAGCCTCGAGGCAGGGCTTGAAAGAACTCTGTGTGGTCACCTTGGAGCATTGGGTATCTCCTCTAAATGGTGCCACTTTTTCTGAGGCAACGTCCCATTCCTGGTAGGGACTGGGGAGAAAAACGAAGAGACTCTGAAAGGCAACAGTTTGCAGAGTCTATTCTCAAGCGAGTGGAGCTGAGAATGAAATTGTAAGGGCTAGGAGCTTTCCCTGGGTCCCTGGGGAGCTAGTCATTGCTATCCAGCAGATGAGCTGAGAACTTAATGAGGTCTTGGTGAGAAACTAGACTAGGTAGAAGGTCCCTGTAGGCATCTTCTGGGAAAGTTAGGGTTGCTATGACAAAGTGTGAAATCTTCAGCAAGCTTTTTATGTGTCAACTAAAAAAATAATGACAAACTTTAAGTAGTTCATTTGAGGAACAACTCATAAGATAAAATATACCTATAGCCTGAATTATAATGAACACAATTGAGTGTCTTTTCATTCAGGAGACATTTAAGAATCTTGTGATGACACAAAGTCATTATTATGAAAATCACTTATCATTATACTAGGGAAGTATGAAAGGTCTACTTAGTAGAATTCTTGGTCAATACAATTAATTTTAAATGACTGGATTAAGGAAAGCTAAATCATAATGAAATATTTTAGTGGGAATTGGGAGAATATCAATTCTACCTTTTAAAAACCCTAAGAAGACACACTGTTTTGGTGAATAGTCTTACCAATTTTTTCAAATTTCACATTTGTATAACTGTGGACTACTCCGTGAACTGACCTTCACTATAAGAAATGTATTCACCAGTACTTTGAGTCTCTATAATTCAGTGATAATTTTGGATAATAAGAATTCAATTCTGTGTAAGTGCAATTTCAGAAATATTTTCAGAGTTACCAGTGATAAAAAGATGAAGTAATATTAGAATTTTACTGTTAATTATATTTATCAGTTTTTAAGTAATTCTAAAGTGGATCCATGTGCATATAGCATATGCTATAATTTGAATCTTAAATGTCCCCCCAAGGTCCCTGTGTTGAAGGCTGGGTCCCCGGCTTGTGGTGCTTGCTATGGGGAGAGTTCAGGGGGCATGGAACCTTTAGGAAATGTGACCTAGAGGAAGGAAGTGAGGTAATTGGAGGCATGCCCTTAAAGGGGGTATTGAGACCTAGCCCCATCCTCTTACTCTCTTTGTCTCCCTACCACCATGAGGTGAAGAGGCCCTGTCCACCATGTGCTCCTGCCATGATGCACTGTGCTACCACAGGCCCAAAGAAACAGGACCAATGGGTCAAAACCACTGAAACTGTGGATCAAAATAAACCTTCCTTTTTTATTTTAAGTTGATTTATCTCCAGTATTTGTTACATTGATGCAAAACTAACATGGCATGTTTGAAAATTTAGTTGATTAACCAGTACATAATTTTGTACAACCATATTATATAATGAACTGCTTTATATAATAAGGGAACTAATATTTTACATCTAAAATTTGCCTCTAATTAACTGGAAATCACTATGTACTACTCCATATTTTATGAAGTTAATGTAGTAGATCCTGACGTGGTGGTACTAGTTCATTAAAAAGTTTCATGGGTTAACATTAGGCAAAGGAAAGCTATCATCTCTGTGTGCATAAAGACACAACAAGTGATAACATTTTCCAAATTTTGAGTAAATGGGAACATTTGAAATGATGAAATGTTCATCTAACCTGAAACTTCTCTTCCTCCTTTGAATAGCGTACCATTGATATCTAGGCACCTACTGTTTTCCACTCCGTGCCTGTGACTTGTTAACTTCCTACCTGTTCTCTTACAAATAGGGTTGAAGGGCATGGACTCTCACTTAGCTTTATATTCTGAGGATGAGTCTCGGAAAATTATGGGGGAAATTATGCATTCTCAATAAATATCTAGGTGAACTGAGCTCACTGAAAAAGTCTGAATTCAGGTAGAGTTGGGAATAGTCACACCTCTGTCACTTACTAACTGTATAACATTGGACTAACTACAGGGTCTTTCTAAACTTCAGTTTCCTTACCTTAAAATGTGGTTATTGTGAGAATAATAATACATGTAAAATGCCTAGCATAGTATCTGACACTAAGTGTTCACAAGTAGTAGCTAAAAAGTGAATCAATCATTCCCTTTGAATAATCATCTGTCTCTTTGTGTTGGGCCTTTCTCATTTTGGATTACTCCTTAATTCTAATCAACCAAGTCATAATTGTTTTTCAAGAATTGATTTTCCAATTATTAGCCTTTGCTTTTTTTTTTCCCCTCCTGAGATAGGATCTCACTATGTTGCTGAGGCTGCCTTCACAAACCTCCCTTTCAGCCTCCTGAATAGTTGGGATAATCATCATGTACCACTGCACATGGCTTCCTTATTAGATTTTTGTTTAAGCACTAGAAATATCATGTTTGGAGGGATATTTGTGCACATATGGTGGCAGAAGGAGAAGAGAAAAGGTTGTCAAGATCTAATGATAAGTTATACTATCTTGGAATACTGAAGACTATTAGTACAACCCATGTAAAGGTCCTCATACCACTGAATACATTTGAGTTTCAAATACTGGAATCATTTGTTTTGTTTTTCTGGAACTCAATTTGAGCTCCAAAGTCTGACATCTGGGGAATTTTCTCCACTCTGGGCAATTCTGGAAGTTGTTCACCCTAATTTACTATATTAATGCAACTCTATATTTCTGGCTAGATTTCACATCTGGGCCAGATGATTTAATAACAGGCACTCTTACATAAAAGTTTCTTATCTTCTCTGAGCCTTGATTTCTTCAGCTGCAAAAAAAAAATTAGAATAAAAATTCTTTGCACAGTTAAGATAATACAAGAAAGCACCTGGCACCAGTGGGCACTTGACCAAAATGTCACTTTTATTTGTGTCTAATTATCTGGCTCCTTGAAAATACTTCCTTTCTCTCGAAATATATATAAAATTATGTCTAATAAAATTATTCTTATGGGTACCTAACATCTTGATAAATGAACTAAATGCAATGAATGTATTATGGTAGAGAATATTCTGAAGGGCAAGAAACTATGTTTTATAATAAGGAGCTATTTTAATTGTATTTTATTTTAATCCTGTTACCTTCCAACCTTCTCTTTTATATCCATAAGTTTTCCCAGGGAGGTAGAAGTCATGGAGATATGTGTCTTGAGCTTTCCCAAGCCATTTTTATGCATTCTAACATATATAATATTCTCAGGAGCAACTTCCCTTGCATCCCTCTCCCCCAGCCCACACTGGTAACAGCAGTGATGATCTCTCAGAAGGGGACTTTAATACTGACATGGAGCTCAGATGGCACAAAGAGGATGTACATATTAGGATCACCAATATTTACTGACCAACTTGGAAAAGACACCTCCTTTCATGTGAGCTCAAAGGTGTGGGAACTTCCTATGGTGGGTGCTTAGTTTCTGTGATGGGCACGGAAGGTGAACACAAGTGTCATTTGTGTCTTCCCACTATGTATGCCACTCACAGGCTAAAAGGCAGGGTCTCTCTCCCAGGCCATGACTTAGATGCCTTCTCTTTACCTCTGTCTACAGAAGGCAGACTTGATGGTCAGGTGTCTACACCAGCACATCCCAGGTACATCATCCTAAGCCCTGACATTTATGTTTTGTATCTGGAGGGCCTGATGCCATTTAAGAAGCTTCCTTCAGAAAGGTTAAATCCAATGAGGAATTCCTAGATAGTGGGTGAAGAGACATGCTGACAAAGCATAATTAAAGCGATTACCTTAATTATAATGAGGTCAAAGTAACTGAATGGGCCAAAATCAATGTGCTGGGGGAGAGAACTGCCAAAATCCTAAAGTAAGGTGAAACATGGATTAAACAACATTAAAAAAAGGTCAGACGTTCTTTTATCCTGTGAGAGGCCCCTGATAAAGTGATGATAATTAACATAGAGCTGAACACATCATTAAAGTTCTAGAGAGCGCCTGAAGTATTGTGGAAAAGCTCCGTGTCCTAGGCTAGTTAATACAATTGAACCAACTCTACGCTACTGATACAGAAAAAAGGGGGCAGTGTATTTTTGATAATGATACACACCACTTTTAGGATTATATTGATCTCAAAATCAATGTGGGGTTTTTCCCTTCTTAAAAAAATACTTTATATGATAGCTTAAATTGCCACAAAATTTTATATTTTTATAGAAGCAAAGTATGTCCAAATGACCCCTTTCATCCTATATCTGGGTTGGCCTTAAAATATCATCCCATGTACTTGGTCACCATTTCAATAGCACAGAGGGGCTCTGTGACAATAGTTTAATTTTTGTTAACACTGGTGCTTTAGATGTCACAAAGGCAATAGTGCTGTGGGCCTGACTCACATGGGCATATGAAATACCACTTGATGTTTTAGCCATGTCCACATTAAAAAAGAAAAAAAAATGACCACTTTGAAAAGGTCCTCAAGGACTTACTGTCTTTTTCTTAAGTTGTACTACTTTTCTAATACTTCTTTTGAAACCAGATAACATTTTTTATGGGATTAGTGTATACAATCCATGTTAACATTAGAGGCTTAAACATTCAGATTTATCAGGACAAGTAGTCTCCTGTAGAATGTAAGATGATGGCCAGGATGGCCAGGATTGGTAGAAAGAATTTTTTTTTTTTTAAGGATACAGAATTCTTCTTAGTCTGTATTTACATAGTACCCAGAAAGCTGAGAAAGTGTATTTAAATGGGAACTTTAGAACTGGTCACATTGCATCAGACAAAAGTACCATCTGATTAGTTCAAAAGAGATTATTCATATCGAGATCACTGATGACATGTAAAGACACAAATTTGGCCCTTTGATCCGGTATCTATTGATATGCTTGGAATCAGTGTTTCACAGGGGAGAACTGAAAAATGCTAGAGTGTGTACTGTTAGACATCTGTCTGTTGAGGTGGAGATTGATAATGTTGTTCAGGCTGCGGTCCTAGGAGGCCAAGACTGTCCCTCTTTTGCTCTGTCTTGTGTCATTAGCCCCCAGCAACATGGGAAAGGGGGAGGGACGGGAACTTTGGGGTCTAGTTCTTGCTGTCCCAGCTCTGTGACTTTGGTTGCTCTTATATGTCAAATATAAAGAAGCTGAACAAGGTCATTTCTTGCTCTAAAGTTCTATGGGGCAACATAAATGACATCATTTGGGAGACTTTCTATGACCTAGTCTCGTAAAGTGCAGTGCCCCAATTTTTAGTTTTTATTATCTAATTTCCTAAGAAGAAAGGGCAATTCCAAGAACTATAGAAGAGTGGAGAGTTTCTATCCCATGCCTGATGTTAACAGAGGCAGTCATTTTTTTTCATGTTCCCCAAACCCTTCTGTATAACAGGATCTTGGTGTATTTTAAAGAATTACAATGCTTTTTAAAGTATCTTCTGGAAATCTCTTGCATCGGGGCTTCCCAGGAGGTTCACAGAAATCTGATGAGTTAATCATGAAGCTTCATCTTATGAATCATGAAACTTCACCCACAAGCTGTGATTAATATCAGTAGCCCCTCCCTGACAACAAATAAACAAAAATCCATGCAAGAGGAGATGGTACATAGCTCTTCCTTGTAAAGATATCCCACACTCCTGATCTAGCTTCTAAAGGTGAAATACCCACACTTATGCTGAAAAACCAACTTTCATGTGGTAGTTTGAGAGCCCAGTCTTTCTCTGGCTTGGCAGAGGAAGGGCTAGGGTGTGGAGGAGTAGGGAGGAGTGTGGAACACCCTGGGCTCCTAGAATGAACTGTCTCATAAAAACACCTCTAATCAGCTAGTCTAGGCCAGTAGCTTTGGCCTCCCAATTTTCCTCCGAGTAGATGGTAACTCCACTTTAAGCACTGTCTGCAGTTTTCTGAATTCACCTGCAGGCATAATGCCCCCTTCATTTACTAGAGAAACATTTATTAAGTACTTCCTGCATGCCAATATTTTAGGTGTGGGGAACAAACATGAATAGGACACAGACACTGGCAAGACCAGGTTCCTAAGATCCTTGTTTCTCCCAATCACAAATATTCCATTTCTTGCTTTGGTGTCACCTGCAGAGGTCACCAACCTGGTGACCACCCAAAGACTCACCTGCTCCCTGATGCCTTCCCACGAGCACATCGGCTCCTACCATGCAGCCCATTCCCAGGATGCAGACAACAATGCCGATGAAATGCACAGCCTTGTACCGGATCAGCAGGAAGAACCAGGAGAGCAGAATCACCACTGGGATCACAAAACAGTCCAGGAGCTATTGGAGGGAGGAAGGTACATGAGAGGAGGTTCAGGAGTGCTGTATTTGTCACTGAGAAAGCCATGTCACTAATTCAGCTCCGCAGAAGGTATTTCCCCTGAACCTGAGTTTTTATGTAGACCCAGAACTGATTCAGTTAAAACAGAACTAAATGCAAGTTAAACTTTAATTTTTCACTTTCTTGTAAACATCCCATGAGCCTTGAGGGAAAGGAGAAGGCAAATCAATAAGGCAGGTCGGCTGTGAAGTTTCTCCTGCCCCTTCTGGGGTGAGGGAAGCATTGCCTCCCTCTTCTTCAGAGCCCTGGTGGTCTCCACTGGAACACTTAGGCACGCAGAGGAAAGATCCAGTCATTTTTCATGATTCCATTACTTTAGGAACAGATCTCAGAATGGAAGGTAAGGGTATTAGAACGTTTACTTAATTTAGAGTTTAGACAGAACTTGAACTTAATCTCTCCCAGACAATTGTCTCCCTACTACCAGTAAGAGTTACTTAGTCTGTCCTTGTCATTTTACTCTTAAAAGAAAGAAATGCTGTGCCAGGTGCAGGGGCACAGGCCTATAATTCCAGCAACTCAGGAGGCTGAGGCAGGAGGATCGCAAGTTTGAGATCAGTCTCAGCAACCTAGCAAGACCCTGTCTCAAAAATAAAACAGGCTGGGGATGTAGCTCAGTGATAGAGTACCCCTGGGTTCAATTTCCAGTAGAGAAAGAGAGAGAGAGAGAGAGAGAGAGAGAGAGAGAGAGAGAGAGAGAGAGAGAGAGAGAGAGAGCTCTAAATATTAATACAAATATTAGTCTTAAAGCTTTATAAATAGATTTAAATATTATTGTTTTGAAAAGTTTGAACAAAAAGTAGAAAAATAACTTTGACTTCATTTTTATGCACAGGAAATTAGATTCCATGTGACACGGAAGCCCCCAGAGTTGGTGCAGTTTGCCTCAATCACATAGAGATGTAACATGGTGAAATGAGAAGATCCCACATCAAGAGTCAAAAGACCTGAGTTGGTGAACTAGGGCCTGACTTGTAGCTGTGTCCCCTTGGGTATCACAAACTCAGAAGCTCTAGGTTCCTATTAGAATGAAGACAACAGTGTGAAGCTCAGAGATAATACATAATCAAAGTATTTTGTACAGTGTGAGACCCTCAATGCCTGTCTATACCCTGCTTCCAAACATGTGCTCTGTGCTGCACAGAACTAACTCTCAATGTCATCCCTGGAAAAAACTCTGGATACACTAACCAGGGCAGGGTCTACAAGAGACAAACTAATGTCCTGTAGAACTTCAGACTCCATGTGCCAAAGGAAAAACTTGGGATTTGTCCTGCTGCCCAGTGCAGCTCCTTGCTAGAATCTTTTTTTTTAAAGAGAGAGAGACAGAGAGACAGAGAGACAGAGAGACAGAGAGAGAGAGAGAGACAGAGAGAGAGAGAGAATTTCTTAATATTTATTTTTCAGTTTTTGGCGGACACAACATCTTTGTTTGTATGTGGTGCTGAGGATCGAACCCGGGCCATACACACGCCAGGCGAGCGTGCTACCGCTTGAGCCACATCCCCAGCCCCTTGCTAGAATCTTAAGCAAGTGACTTTATCATATAGCAACTAGCATGGGTAGTGATCCCCCATGCTCCTCCACTTTCATGGCCTGCATTCTATTGATCATTAAGTTCTGTCACTTCCACCTTTGAAATGTCTGTCATGCCTGTTCCAGCCATGCTCTCCCACTTGTGCCAGCTACATCCTTTCCTACCTGCACCAAGCTCTTCCTTCTTGCCTCAGGGCCCTCACTCATGAACCCCCAGATTTTGTAATGTTGCATCTCAATTCTTTTTTTTTTAAGAGAGAGAGAGAGAATTTTAATATTTATTTTTTTAGTTTTCAGCGGCATGTGGTGCTGAGGATCGAACCTGGGCCGCACACATGCCAGGCGAGCGCGTTACCACTTGAGCCACATCCCCAGCCCCGTATCTCAATTTTTGAATGTCCTGATTCCTTTTCCTTCAGATCTGCACTTGGGTGTTGCCTCCTCAAGAAAGCCTCTTGGATCTGTAGGTGAGGTCAGGTCCTGTTTAATGCTTCTGTTGCACTGTGCTTCTCCTTCGTGCTGCCAGCTGCAATAGTACTGAATTAACATGGAGGAATTGGCATATTATCTGACCTCTCTCTTTACCTGGAGATTCTACAGCCTGGAGGACTGTACTCCCACGGAGCAGAACACTGCTAGGATCATGAGAAGTATTCAATAATAGTTACTGATCAAATATATATGAAGATTTTTTTTAATGATCAGAAACATCAAAATAGAGTCTCTAAAATTCATTAAAGGCAAAGTATCCCTGAATGTCAAAGTGGTTTCTTGGCAGTGTGAATAGCACTCAGAATTCCCTCCATCCCCAAAGCATTTTTGTGACCTGAGCAGAACCCTCATGCATCTCTAGGCACTGGTCTTCCCCTTTGCAAAATGAAACAATCACTCAGAATGGAAAGCTGTCCCGCGGGTTGCTGTGAGATGAGGAGGTTAAACTGAGGAAGCATCATGTGAATACTGAGCAGCACTGTGAGGCTGGGGCCTGGCCCAGAGGTTGTGGCTCTCCTGGAGGGACTCGGTGCAGGAGGTGGCAGCAGGTAGGATTGCATTGCAGCCCACAGTGGCTCACTGCACAGTTAATTAGCAATGTAAATTAATGAGCCGACTTGATGTGGTAATATGTGCTAAGGCAGGTTTTACAACTGGCCTCAGATGCCGCTTACGTATATAAGGAAATTTCAGTTTGCCAGTGAAAACTGTTCACTTAAGCACAAAACAGTTGGTGATTTGTTCTTAAAATTAAAAATGACTGAATCAAGTTGAAATTTTTTTTTGCTACATGTCTCACACCAGGGATTTCATTATCTGGCTGGAAGCCCTCGGTCAATAGAGCTGAAGGTCTCAATTTCTGAATTATTGAGTGCAAACTAGGCCACTTTCCAATCTTCGAAGAGGGCTGAAGTGAGTCTTTTTGTTTCCAGTGTAATTAGAAACCTCCAAGCATTTGATATGTCCTGGGGTCTATTTCTTATTGGTTTTAGCTAGAAAATCCTTATTTGTGTCTGGTGGTCCTGTTAGTGAGGGAAGGTTTTTCAGAAAGAAGGGGAAAAAAGCATACAATCAAGCCAGGGTTTCTGGGACATTTAAATGAGGGAAGGTTGGTGCTCAGCATACAGTGGGGCTCAGTAATTGGTGACTAAATGAATTAATGAAGGAACAGACCTGTAGTGTCAGTGACTGTCTGAAGGGACATGAGAGATAATTGACATTGATATTGGCATTTGGAGGAGGACAGCTTTTCATTTTGGAAGAATGTCCCATGCTTTCTGCAGGGTATTTAGCATTGTTGGCCTTGTCTATTAAAACACTCCTACACATTTACAAATACCCCCAAGGGCAGTATCTCCCCAGTTTAGAATCACTGAGAATCCATTCTTTGAAAGGGGGGACGTATAGGCACAGGAGGTGAAGTGATGTGCCCAAGGTGCCTCAGATTATTGGCATCAGCAGTAATTATACAAGGGCAATTTTATAGTATTTTATTGGAGGTCAATGACAGGAATATTTAATTGTTACAGCTGGAGGTCTCACCATGGCATCTGTAACTACAGATAAGAAACTGTTTGGCAGCTGTTGTTTAGTAATTAGGCTATTACTTTTTAGTGATTTTTAGCCTCCAGACTTTCCCCTCATGGTCTTATAGCATAAGACATACCGACAAAATAATTTTCCAACAGTTTTCTGGTGGCTTGACTTCTTAGCAGAAAGGGTTACTAGAGTAATAAAAGGGAGAAACATCCTAAATAGCTACCTACAACTGGGACTGTAAAAAAAGAAAAAGTAAACAACAACAACAATAAAATTGACCTCTGCTTTTTTAGAAGATTTAACTATTTTATATCCATTTCTCTATTCAAAAAGAAAGGATAAAATATCACAGCAAAAGAAGAGATAAATAAATATTACTTTATAACTATCTTATAGCTCTAAAAAATCTCAGAGACCATTAAAAGTACTTCAGAAAGAAGAGTATTCATTGTCCTTAGGTTTACATAATGTATTCTTTCTCTAAGGATTTAAACCAATTTTACTCTCCTTATGTCATAAACCCTCAGCTCAGATAAGATATGCCAGACAGGTCTATGATCCAATTATCTGATTTTATTGATAGAGACACTGAGGCACATAATACATGATGGCTGGGGCAACAACTCTGAAGCCCTGGTAACAGCACCAGCATTATTATTTGTACCTTGTAGTTTTACATAACATTTGCAGAAGGTTGCATTAAGTTCACACTTACAGTTATGTTATTAAAAGATAACATAATTTAACAATTATGTTATCTTTTAATCTTCGTAACAGCCCTTTAAGGGAATTATGACTGAACCCATTTTTTTTTTAATGAGGGTTCAGGAGTAAAGCCATTTAGTATGAGAATTGGGGCTAAAATACAAGTTTCCCAACTCTTAGAATAGAGTTCAAGTGCACCTTCTAGTAGTTATAGGTCCAAGATGATGCTTTTAGGATAACAGAATATGTACTTGTGTGTGTGTGTGTGTGTGTGTGTGTGTGTGTGTGTGTGTATGACTGTGGTATCATTAACTCTCTTCAATATTTCACCTTTTTTTTTTCTTTTCCACTTTAGCTTATTTCTGACCATCTGTGTATTTCCCTGCAGTCTTGGTTGTGCCCTGTCCTACACACACACACACACACACACACACACCATCCCTCCCCTCCTGCCAGTGTCCCTCAAGCTTCTTTCCTTTGACCTGCTACTTCTATTTGGTAGTACTCCCTAGACCACCTTGTATTCTCCTTCAGACACAGATACTTCTTTTTAAATTTCTATTTATTTCTATTTGTTTACTATTAGGGCATTATAATTATACCTAATAGTGGAATTCATTGTCCCCTTTTCCTCTATTCCTCCCTTCTTCCCCCGGTCCCAGTCCTCTACTCTACTGGTCTCCTTTCTATTTTTATCAGACTCCCCCAACACCTTTCTTTTCCTTTTTACTCTTCAGCTTCCAAGCCTCTGCATGGTTGATGGGTATCCCCAGTTGTATCCTGGTCTTGCAGAGTATTTTCTAAGTCTGTGGTCCACAGGAGGATGCATTCCAAGTATGGGATTCAGGGAGAGGCACAGGCCCTGGAACAACTGCATGAGGTGGAGGTGGAGGGTTGGCTCTGCTTAGCAATTCCACCAGGGGCATATGGTCTTTGCTGAGCAAATTCTGGGACATCTTCTCCCCAGAGGGGTGGAATGGGGAGGTCTAGGAGAAGGAGATAGAGGAAGTCTGCTGAGCCAGCAGTGTTCTTGCCTTATCCTTGCACAGATAAGGTTCCAGCTGCTCCTGCTGTATGGCTCCTAGAGAAAGCTTCCATTCTCTATAGGATTCTCATCCTCTTTATTTCCCTGGCTCTTTCCTGTTGAGTCCCCTCCAAGTCCTATCTCAAGATGGCTCTACATGATAGCCAAGCCTACACTCAAAGTTGACCTGCCCAAGCACCTGTGTGCTCATTGGCCCCACATCTTCTCCACTTGCATACAGTCTGTTGCTCTGAAGTTGTGCACTTTAATTTAAAATTTTATAAAATTCATTGCAGGAAAGCATGTTTTGTTTATCTGTCATACAATATATGGCCTTTTGTGACTGAGTTCTATCACTCAGCATAGTGTTTCCTGGTTCAACCATATTATAGCCCATTCCATTCTTTTTCATTGCCAAACAATATTGAATATACCACATTTTACTTACCATTCACCTATTGATGGAATAGGTGTAGTTGTTTCTACTTTTTGGATACTATGAATGATTCTGCAATGAACATTGGCACAAGAGCCTTTGTTGGGAAACATGGGTATCATTTAACATTTTGAGGAACTGCTACACTGTTTTATAAACTGGCCACACCATTTTACAACCACACAAGCTATATAGGAGGGTTCTAATTTCTCTACATCCTTGACAACATTTTCTCCCTTAGATTTTAGCCAT
The DNA here is from genome assembly GCF_964194105.1 of Spermophilus citellus. NCBI lineage: Eukaryota > Metazoa > Chordata > Mammalia > Rodentia > Sciuridae > Spermophilus > Spermophilus citellus. The sequence goes on along the minus strand of NC_138186.1, from coordinate 125,503,888 downwards.
CCTTGTGGATGTGAAGTAGTATTTCATTATTAATTTTAATTTGCATTTTCCTAATGACTAATGATATTGAGAATCTTTTAACATGCTAGTCATTTTTATAACTTCTTTGAAAAAACTTTCTATTCAAATCATTTGCCTATTTTTAAATTGGAGATTTAAAAATATGTCTTATATTTGAAATCATTTTTTTACACATTCTTATTTGTTGCCAGTTCTCCTTAAATATAAATGATGTTTCAAAGAATATATTTATATGTAAACCTGTGAGTCTCTAAATATTTCCTTATGATAAATTCCTAGCCATGAAGTTATGGCTTACAAACAGTTAACTAATTTCTTAAAGCATACCATCAAATGTTTTTCCAGAAAGTTAGTGGCCATTTATTTGACCAGTCTCAACACTGAATATTCTAATTTTACTTCTGTACTCCTATAAATTTGTGTATTATCTTTTTTACAAGTTGCCAATTTGTATCAAATCAGATATAAAATTTTACTTTTAAATTTTTTCATAACCCACTTGAATCAAATGTATGAAATATGATATGTCAAGAGCTTTTTAATGTTTTGAACAACCAATTAAAAAATTGTTTTGTGTGATACTGGAGACTGAATTCACAGTTTCCTACATATTAGGGAATCCCTCTACCACTGAGCTACATCCCAAGTCCTTTTTATTATTTTATTTTGAGACAGGGTCTTGCTAAATTACCTGGGCTAGCCTTGAACTTGTGACCCTCCTGCCTCAATGTCTCTAGTGCTCGGGATTACAGACATGTGTTACCATGCCCTATTGAAATTTTACTTTTTAAAAAGATTAGCTATGTGATCACTGATAAAGCAAACCATTTTTATCTAAATATTTATGTAATTAACATTTTTTGAGAAATATCTATTCATGCATGGCCTGAGTTCATTTCTTTCTAATGAAGTAGTATTATTACTGATCCATAAAATTCTTTATATATCAAGGATATTTGTTAAAATATTTTTATAATTTTTTAAACATTTTTTGTTTATGATGCTTTTTAAAGGGCTTAAATATTTATTCTTAAGCTTATTTTCAGAAATTTCTTTTCTTTCCCCCAAAGCAGCTTAATTACCTAATGTCCTTTTAGTTATTTATATATTTTTTTTAACATTTAAAATTTTAATTTATCTAGAATATTTTGTGCATGAAATTTAGGCTAATGTCTAACTTTATTTCTTATTATAGCAACATTATTTGTTGAATAATGTGTCCTTTATCTGTCTACTGTATTTTCTCTATGGTGTTTCTTATACATTCAGATCTGTTTTAGGGCCATGTTATGTACCATATTGCTTTAATTGCTGTAGATTTATAAATACATTTTAATGTTTTCTAATGCAAATTGGTTTTCATTGTTCGTTGTTTTCAAAATTATATTGGCTATTCTTATCTGTTTTTTTTTTTCAGATGAAATTTACCATCATAGTTTCCAGTCTTCACCTCTTTCCACACACTCCAACTTAGAAAAATTCAAAAAACATTTATAGCATTCTTATCTCATTGTCAAATGTTAAATAAAGCCTTTGTGGACAAATCTATGCTTTTTTCCAGATTCTTTTTCCTCTTTTGGTACTAGGGATTGAATTCAATGAATTGAATTCAACCACTGGGGCCACATCCCCAGCACATTTTTATATTTTATTTAGACATAGGTCTCACTGACTTGCTTAGGGCTTTACTAAGTTGCTGAGGCTGGTTTTGAACCTCTGGCCTCAGCTTCCCCAGCCACTGGGATTATAGGCATGTGCCACTTACACCTGACTTTTTTCCCCCCAGATTCTTACAGAAATTTAAGTGAAACTTTGAATTTCAGTATTTGCATTTATTATACTTTTCAGAAAATATCAGATGGGTAAAAATTATAATTTTCATGTCAGACAAAGAAGATAGAGGGTTTATATTTATATTAATCAAAGTAGAAAATGTAGGTAGTCACATTGCACTTAAATGTTATATTTTAACCTACTGTTAAAATTTTATATAATGCACTCAAAAAAGTTATCTAATGGCCAAAACATAAATGACATTTATTTTATTTTTGGAAAGAATAAGTCATTTTGCCTCAAGAAAAAAAATCACCAAATCATCATAAAGTTAGTATATTGTGGTGTTTGGTATTTTCTGACATACATGCTCTATAACATGGATGACATTGACAAGAAAATCTATATAACTAACAAGGGAGAATTGTTCTGCAAATTAATAGCAGGCATTTCAGGAAATCTCTATTGCATTCTCATTTTGTACTTACAAATGGAAAAACTTGGCATGACTTGTCCTGTGTCTTCAATTTATGGCCCTTAACTATCTTCAGAAAAGCTGAATGTAACATTTTGTTTACATTCTGATAAAATGTCTATTTAGAGACTGTCTTTTGTGACTAAAATGCTCATATTCTGCTTTCTTCTCTTATGTTCAGTGCTTGTGGTTCCAATCACTCACTTCTCCAGAATCTAACCAGCAGAGAATAATACCTTGCTCCATTTGAAACTGCCATTTGTGTAAGTCAAATTGGTTGAATATTGGCAGTTTCACATGTTCGCCTAAAAGACCCAAGAAAGCATAATGGAAATCAAATAATGTTCAACCTGGTTTGGAAAAGGCAGTATTGCTTCCCATCTTTAGCTACAATTTTAACTTTACCTAAGCTTGTAAGTACATCTGCTGAGAAAGGGTCACTGGGTCTTGCACACTGTCTCAGGGATCTTTGACAAGAGCCAGTCCTTAACAAGTCATAAAGCCAGCAGAAATGAAGCACTCTGAAGACTGTTTTTTCTTCTTCTTCTTTTTTTGTTTTTGTTTTAAGGCATCAAAATCCCACTAAAATGAATGAATTTAAAAAATGCAACATATATACACAATGGAGTTTTATTCAGCCATAAATAAAACCAAAATTTGCAGGAAAATGAATGGAACTTGAGAATCTATGTTAAGCGAAATAAGCCAAACTCAGAAAGTCAAGGGTTGTATGTTTTCTCTCATATGTGGAAGCTAGAGACGAAAGAGAAAAAGAGATGTGGGGAAGGGGAGCGCATGGAAATTGAAGGGAGATCAGTAGAGTAGAGGGAAAAGACCAGGGGAGGCAAGAGAGGAGGGAAAGGAGAAATATGGGGGAAATACTGGCCAAATCATACTGCTATATTGTATGCATGTAAAAAAAATGGAACAACAAATCCCACCATTATGTACAACTATAATGCACCAATAAAAAATATGGGGGAAACCCCCATCAAGTGGTAAAGTCCATTATTGGGGACTGAATTAGATATTTTCCTTTTGGGGTGGATCACATATGTAAGGGAGAGAGTTTCTCACATTCATTCAGCTTGGGGAAGGGGTTGGAAATCTTTCCTGACCTGGTGGTATCAAGGGAGTTCAGGAACTTCTCCATACTCCCTCTACACCAGGCTTGTTTTAGGTGACATATATGTTCATGTAAAATTTCATTTCTTGATCAAGGATCTACATATCATAATATTAGACATAAAAATCTCTGGAAGAAAGTCAGAATTTATAGGAATAAGATGTTAATATTAGTTATCTTTGAATGGGATAACTGATTCTTCACAAGCCCAAGGCCCAAATTCTCTATGGTTTCCAAATTTCCTCTCTTGCGCATATACTACTTTCAAAAACAACATGTTATGAGAGAGTAAAAATCTACCAATCAGATCAGTCTTCCTCTAGGGAAGTGGATGGCTTACATACTTTTTTTAAAAAAAAACCCAAAAGCCAACTGCTCCCATTTCTGTAGAGCATAATGAGGTGACCTCTCAAATGTTCTCTGCCCAAAGGAGACTTCTTCACCAGCCTTCAGCTCCTCATTATCGCTCCCCTCCAGCTATTCACAGGGCCAAAGCTCTCTGACACAGCCCAGCTGTCAGAGGCCGTACCTGAAGCGACTGGTAGGTGATTCTAGGAAAGAGAATTCCCCTCCTCTTCCTTTCTCTGCTTCTAATTGGTAATTCTCCCTGGTTTCTAACAGTGACATATATTTAAATTTTGCATCTCCAGTGAGTATAATAGAAGCATTAACAGGGAAGGATCTTTACAGAAGCAAACTTCAATAACACACACATACACATACGCACACAAACTCTCAACAAAAGTCCTCTTAAGGCTGACAGTCCAGCTGAACAGAGTAGACTACAGTTTTGGAAATGTACGTTCACATGCTATCAATAACCATTTCCATCCCACGGTCTGCATATGTAGCCCTCCCACAGTCATTTGAAAATCCAACCAGGAGTATGGTACCAGGGGATTGTAGCTTTCATCTGGTACAGACTTTCCTGGAGACAACTACCGTTTCCCCTAACACCCTTCTCACCAGAGTTTTTCTTTCCCGGGTTATTTTATGCATACTATGCTCCTTTAGACACCATACCTTAGGCCTTAATGTTTATGTTTTACGCTCTTAAGATGTTTCTGCTAGATGAAGATCTGAGTGGTTATAACATGTCACTGCACTTACTACATGAGAGCCATTTGTCAGGAAATGTCCTATTTACACAATTTAGAAATAGATTTTCGCCAAACTACTTTTTTTTTTTCTACTGAGGAGGATTTTTGTCACCTTGTGCCTGTCATCAAAACTTCCCATTTGCTCAAGCATGTTCAGTTTTCTATTTTGGTTACAGTGAGAGAGGCAGGGAGAGGGAGAGAGAAAGACAGGGAACTGCCACGCTCTGAAAATCTGGGACAAATACCTAGAAATCTAGGTGACCGGAAGACACAGATAATTAGACACAAGTTCTCTATCTCTTTTGTGGGGAAATCTGTCTCAAGTGAGACCAGATTTGTCCTAGAGGAAGAATTCCTCCTGGGTGAGCATCATTGTGCTTCATCTGAACTTTAATTACCTTAAAAATCTCTGATTGCCAGCAAACTGGACTCCAGAAGGAGAAAGCAAGGAATCGATATTTACTGAGTGACTACTATATGCCAAATGCCGTGATAGGTTCTAATTTTCCCCATTTTTTACAAAGGAAGAAACATAGTTCTAAAGAGGGTAGATAACTTTCTTGAAGTCACACATTGGGAGCCAGGGATCCCAATCCACTGTTCCCTTACACAAAACAAGCTTAAGTAATATAGGCACAGGTAGCACAGAAACTACACAGGGTGCAGTTCTAATGAAGGCTGCTGAGGTCTCGTGCATTTAAATACAGCCGACTCTGATGCTATTGGAAAACAGTCATTGGTTGGGAGTATTCCTCTGCATTTTATATTTTAAAGACAATATTGGTTAGAAGAAAATGTGTGTGAGAATTAGAATCATTTGTTTTTAGCGGTGAGTCTCTGATACTGTGTGGCTATCTTGAGTGCTTTGCAGAAGTGGTTGCCTGAAATCAGCCAAACCCTAACTTGTATTTTTTTTTAATTTATAGGCTTTATGAGCATAAGAACATTAACGGTAACATTAAAGCAAGTACACATTTCAAAGCACATATTGAAGGAAATGAAAGTTTTCTGATAAAATATTAATTCTACATTAATTTTGCATTACTTTTGATTCCTCACAGCATTAAACCAGCAGGGAGAAGCAATTTCAAAAGCTAGAGGAAAACATTTTGTACTTTTGCGGATCTATTTCTAGGTCTCACTCACTATTTTGATTTTGTTTAAAAAGAAGGCAAAAAATCAGATTTTTATCATCTTATACTAGTCGTTTACTTGTTCATTCATCAATTTTTGAATGCCTACTATGTGCTCAGTGTTGCTAGAGGTGCAGGTGATACCAGAGTGAACAAAATACTGTATGCTTACAATCTGATGGATAGTCGCCAACAAACATTCACTTCTTTCTTGCAGTTCACGCTCAGTTTCTTTCCCTAAGGACTTGCCTGGCACTGAAGGTCACCCTATCTTCTGTGTTTTGAAATCCTCCCTTCCTTCTTCCTCTGGAAGAAGCTACCCATGCTCCAGCCGCTACCCCAAGCTCCTCCTGGATCTTCACCCCTTTTAACTGGCAGCTTTCCTTCACCATATTAGCACTTAATCTTAATGTACAATTCCTCTGTAGCTATTTGTCTTTCCCTCTTCACAGTAATACTGTAAAGGATTAATCCATAGTCACTGTCTCTGGTATCTTGGTCTCACCCATTTTACGAGCTGGTCCTCAAGTGATAGTGTGTCCTTATCCGTGATCACTAATGCTGAATGTATGGCCAGTTTTCACTTTTTACCTTACAGAACCACTGCAGCATTTAGAATTTCTAACCACTCTCTCCTTGAATTTGCTCCTTCCTTGATTCATCTGTCTTTTTCTTTTCCCCCTCCAACCTCTCTGGCCCTTTCTTCTGTCTTTTGGGGGACTCATCTAGCTGGTTTTTGTTCCTCAAATTTGGTGCATCTGAGGGTTCAGTCTTGGCTCTCTTATTATCACATTCTATATATGCAATTCTTGTTTCCTTTCCTGCCAAACGTTTTGGAAAAAACTTGCATTCAGCCACTGTCTCCATCTCTCCGACATCCACTCGACACCTCCAGTCAGTGCAATCTGGTTTCTGTTCCCTACACACTAGTAAAATTGCTCAAAAATACATTCCCTGCTTTTAATCCAGCAGATACATTTGAATCCCCACGTTAGTGCAGAATCTGACATTTCTTCCTTTCTCTGGTGCTTCTAACCCCCGTGAAGATCTGCTATGAATGTACCAGAATGCCGACCAGGCCAGCATGACTCAAGCATACACCAGACTATTCCTCTCCTGTGATTCCTCCCTAGGTGAATGGGATCTCTGGTGATTTAGTTGCTCAGGTGTGAACCCTGTGACCGACATCCACAGGTCACCCCTTCCCTCTTGAAGTACCTTCTTGACTTTGGTTACAGGACATATCACATTCTTTCAGTTTTCTTATCATGCTGGCTTCTCAGTCTACTTTCACCTGGACTCTAAATGTTGCCATGTCCTAGAGCTCAGTTTTGAGTTTCCCTCTCTTTTCTACTTATACTCACTCCATTGGGGTCTTATTAGACCATGACCTTTAGCACCTTCTACATGAAAATGACAGCCAAGTTCATAGTTACAGTTTTCACCTCTTTGCTGAGCTCCATTTACATACAGCTAGCCACCTACACCAAGCTCTGTTGAAGCTTAAAATATGTGACCAAAGCAGAACCCTTAGCTTTTATGCTTCACATTTTCTCTTGCCAGTTTTCTTCATTTAATGATATGGCACCACCATTCACCCAGTGGCTCAGGCCAATAATTAGGAAATCACTCTGACTCTTCTTTTTCTCTCCAACTTCCTCCATTCATTCATACAGATGCTCAGAAAATCCTGTTGGCTTTTCTATCTACTTCTAGTCAGTTCTACACTTAGCATCTGGCTTTAACCTACCATCAACTTTCAGTTAGTGGCCTCCTGCCTAACCATGTCCACTCCATCACAGTCAGTTCTCCCTGAGCAGCAGTGGTGCTATAAAAACACAAAACTAGGTCACACACCAATCCTCTACTCTATACCTTCAGATCAGTGTCCTAAGAACAGATCTAAACTCCTTTCTTTGACTTAGAGAGACTAATATAACCTATCTCCTAACTCTGAATCTCTTATTACTAGTAATTTCATTCTCTTTCCATTTCTTAAATGTGCAAGGCTTAAGATCTGCACTTTTTTTTTTTACTATACTCTTTGCTCAAAATACTCTTTATTTTTTTTCATATTTTAGTCACTTGCATTATTGTGAGAGAGATACAAAATAAAAACTAAGGATTCCCTGGAATGGAAGCTTTGTGCTGGTAAAAAGAGTCTTTTCCCTGCCCTATGTCTGATGTGTGTGTGTGTGTATGCTCAACAAACATTTGCTCAGTGCATGAATAAAACAGTTTGGTTCTTCTTCACCCACATATCAAATAAGTAGTCTTTTCTTAGCCACTTAAATATCTTTAGAATATCTTCACTCATCTTGTCTGCTCCTTTGAGTTGAGACCATGCAAATGAATTTTCTGAATTGCAAATGCCATTGTGTTATTCCTACAGCAGAAAACTTCAGTATTAAGGCCAAAATCTCTGATGTGGATTATAAACTGCTTTGGGATCTGTCTCTGGCTACTCTTCATCCTCTTCTTTGAACTTTTCCTCCTTGAAATTCCATATTGTCGGTTATATAAGAGACTAAGGTCTAGAGACTGGTTGTACAGTACACCTAGAGTTGACATTACCCTATTGCACCCTTAAAATTTTAAGAGGGTAGAACTCGTGTTAGATGTTGTAATCACAATTTTTAAAAAAAAATAAGTAAAAAACTAAAACAAAAAACTCCAAAAGACAAAAACACAATAATGCATTAAAATATTTTTATTTCTTTAATATTCCTCTTTCTTTCCTTTCTTTTTTTTTTTTTTTACTTACTTCTTTGTACTTGCTTTTTCCCCTATCTGGAGTTCCCACATCCCTCTCCCTTGCCACCCCTTGTCATGGCCCACACAGTCTTATTTTTCAGAGTTCATTTTAGAAAATGCTTCCTCTAGGTTCCCTGAGTCCAGATAAGGTGTCCCCAGAGGGGGTCCTGTATTTCCCTGGAGTTTGTGCTTATCATGATAAAACACGATTACCTTCCATAAATACAAGAATTTTTCTCTCTCATGTTCGGTTTTATCTTCTGCAGTTAGGATGATGCTCAGTACATAGTATATTAGTATTTTATTAATTCATTTAAAAATATTTATAGAGTATCTTTCTATATGACAGGAACTGTCCTAGGAAATACAGAATCCAGGTAATAAAAAAAAAAAAATCCCTGTCCTTATGGAGCTTTTAATCATGTATAGGAAAAGACAAGCAATTAAATAAAATAGATAGTATGTCAATAGTGATAAGGACTATGTAGAAAAAGAAAACAGGGGTGGGGGCAGGGAGTGAGGAGATAAAGATTTTAAATAGGGTGGTCAGAGAAACTGAAACTGCATAAAGCTGCATTTCCTAGTTTCTGTCATTATTCTCTGGCCCAGATGGTGGCACAGTCCCTAGCCTACTCACAGAGCTTCTACCTAATGGCCCCAGAAGATGCCCAGTCATGCTCTGTCTTCCTGTTCGTGAGCACTTGAGTTAGAAATGAGCCCAACTCAGAACTTATAAACAAGAGGAAAGAAAGGAGGAAGAGGGACTAAAAATAATTTCTCTGCCATTTTCTCAGATGTGGGTGTTCCTGTGAATTCTCATTGTCTGTGATTTTAAAAGTCTCAGCAGCTTTAAGACTGCACCCTTCTATCTTAGAGAAGCTCCCAGGTTTTTACTGATTTATGAACAAGCACATCTCCTCACATGCATTGCCAAGGGAGACAGGATACAAAGTGGTTTTTGTTTTTTTTAACTTCTTTTTTTTTTTTTTTAAGCACAAGAACTCTCTCCTAGTTTAACCATTTATTACAGTGGAATGCTGTGTAGTGATCAACTCAAAATGAGCACGTCTGTCAATGGAAGCTGTAAAGGCTTAGAAGTGTTCTGATGTGCATCTGTGCCTGGCAAAGAGCATCAGGTGGTCCTCCAAGGAACCCATCTAGACAGCACTGAGGGAATTGGCATCTTTGTAACCACAGAGAGGAAATAGCTCCAGGACAGGATCCTTTTCTCAAACAATGGAAACATAAGCACAGATGGGCAAGGGAAACCTGCACTTGTACCCGGATTTTGGGATGGAAGCCCTCAAAAGGTCAATGCCTTCAAACCTGCCTGGTGTTGGTATCTTTTCCATTCAGGCTGTAAACATACCACAGACTGGGTGGTGTGGGGAGCCATTCTGACACGTGATTGGGTGACTCCCGTTAAGGGCCTGAGGCACTCTGGCTGTGTCGGAGTTATCCCGACCCTTTCCTGATGAGAGAGCCCATCCGTGTGGGGGTGTGCGTAACCACTGACCCTGGAGACCCAATCACTGACCCTGACCTTGGAGTGCAGCCCCCCCTCAACCTTCATTGGATGGAATTCTCCCCTGAATCTCTTGTTTCCCCCAAATAAAAGGCTGATCCCCGGCGTGTTCGCTCTCTCTCTCTCCTGCTAGCCCAGAGTAATCCTCGCTGCCCTGCTGAGCGGCTGGAGGCAGGGAAACAGGGAGACCGAGCCGTCTCGGACCTAGCATTAAAATAAGGTACTGTCTGTGTGTTTTATTTTGATCTCTTCTAACTAACTGAATGCCAGAACCTCATTAATGAAACCACTGCGCAGGCCGCGTGGTAGAATTGGCGCCCAACGTGGGGCATTCTGAATTAGTTAGATTGAGTGGGAGCGCGCGCTAAAAAGATTAAGGGAAAAAAATAAAGAGAAAGAAAGATAAGGAAATAGAAATAAAGAAATAAAGAGGAAATAAGGAAGATAAAGAAATAAGAGAAAGGAAGAAGTGACATTTGGGTCACAAAAGTAATAAAGAGAATAAAGAAAATAAGAAATAAGAGAAAGGAAGAAGTGACATTTGAGTCACAAAAGTACCAGGAAATATTGAAGGAAAGAGACGTTAATTTACTTAAAATGGGAAATTCTACTTCTTCGGATAAGGAAATGTATCTAACTATTTTAGACAGTATAATTAATCAGAAAGGAAAACAGATAAAGAAAACTCAGTTATTGCAATTCTTAAAGATTGTAGGTGAATATTGTCCTTGGTTTTGTGACCAAGAGTCTCCAAATTTACTTACTTGGGAGAAATTAGGAAGAAAGTTACAGAGAGTTTGTCTTTCTACTGAAATACCTGGAGGCATAGAGAATATACAGAGAACTTGGACGGCCCTAGAAATTTGTCTCTTTGAATACATGGACCAGAGTCCGTGGCCACCAGAAGAGCTTCTGAGAGGTATTCAAAGAGCCATTAGGTCTATTCAAATGGAAAATCAGCCTGAGGCTAAGTTAATTTCCTTTCCTTTGAGCCGTTTTAAAACAAAAGCGCTAGGAGCTAAAACAAAGGTTAGAAATGTGCAAGCTAGCCCGCAGACAGATTATACAGAACAGCATGATAAAGAAGAAGCATCTCTAATCTTGGAGAGCCCTCCAGAAGTGGTAACCAATCTTCCTGGAGAGGAAAATACAAAGGAAACTCCTAGCGGGGCTCAGGTTTCTTCTCAGCCACGTGAGTTAGAAACCCAAATTCCAAATGGCGATAGTACAGAGTCTGATAGCAGCTCGCAGTCTGAGGAAGAAGAATTAGACATAGAAACTCAGGACTTAGAGAGAAATTTTAATAGATTACATTTAGCACCACCTGCCCAAGCCCTAAAAATTCAGCCGATACCTGCTAGAAGAACCAAATTTAACAGGTGTGCTGAATTAAAGATGACTTTTCTTACCCCAGTTCAGCAAGGTATTAAGAAGGCTCAAGAAATGGGGGAGGATACTACTGGTTTTCACCTCTTTCCAGTTTTTGAGCAAACTGATGAGCAAAATCAGAGAGTTAGAATTCATGCTGTAATTCCATTTAAAACTATCAAGGAATTAAAAAATGCATGTGAAACGTACGGCCCAAATTCGCCTTTTGTTCAGAGTCTGATAGAAAATATCTGCTCACAACCCCTTCCTCCTAGTGACTGGGTTTTTTTAGCCAGATCTTGTTTGAGCGGGGGAGATTACTTACTTTGGAAAACTTACTGGACTGATTTTTGTAATGAACAGGCAGAAAGAAACAGAAGACAGGGCATAGAAACGCCAGTAACGATGTTTCTAGGGACTGAAGATTTTGCTGATTTAGAAAGACAGTTAAATTATGATTTTGTAGTGTACAATCAAATAACTGATTGTGCAAAACGTGCCTGGAGGCAAATTGTCCCCAAGGACCAGTCCAATTTAGTTCTTACCAAAATCAGACAAGGTGCCAGTGAGACTTATTCAGATTTCGTAGCCCGACTATATCAGGCTGCAAACAGGTCCATCGGAGACCCAGGAGCTAGCGAATTTATTGTTAGACAATTGGCTTTTGAGAACGCAAACAAAATTTGCCAAGATGTTCTCCGCCCCCATCGTAAGAAAGGAACAATTTCTGAGTATATTCGCTTGTGTTCTGACTTAGATTCCACTCAGTTGCAAACGGTAGCCTTAGCAACAGTATTAAAGGAAACTTTGGGGCCACAAAATTCAGTTCAGAAGTCCCGCAGCAAGTGTTACGTTTGCGGAAAACCCGGTCATTTCGCCTACGAATGTCGCCAACGCAAATTTAGGTTTAGGGCTCCATCTACTGGCGATAATAGATATTGCAGGACTCGGCGCCACATGGTTGATTCGGGTGGCGCAAATGAGCCCGCCTTCTCGCCACAAGTATTTCCTCCTAGCGAGGGGACAAAAAACTTCCGTTCGGCCCCTCCCCGGGCCCAGAAACAATATGGGGAAACGTCGCACAGTGTGACGTCACTAGCGGCGCCAACCAGGACAGTCCGCGATTTTTACCGGAGCAAAGACATGGATCACAGACAGTTTTCTTAGGACCTTCAGAGACAATTGAATTAGATCCTGAAACGGGACCAACACAAATCCCTACTGGGATTTTCGGGCCGCTTCCTGAAAATACTGTAGGTTTAATTTTGGGGCGTAATAATTTAAAGGGAGCTATTGAAGTAATACCTGGTGTGATAGATTCAGAATTTAAAGGGCAATTATATGTTACTGTAAGATCCAATTATGCCCTAAGACTCACCCCAAAGGATATTTTTGCTCAATTAATATTATTGCCTTGTGTCTCAGAAAGGCACCTGCCGGCAGATTCAGTTTCTAAACCGCCAAACAGAGTATATTGGTCCCAGTTAGTGCGACAAGAACGCCCTTTATTAAAACTTAGAATTAATAATAAAAATTTCCTAGGAATAATTGACACAGGGGCTGATAGCTCCGTGTTGTCCAGCCGGTTTTGGCCCAGGCAATGGCCTCTGCATACAGCCTCAGCTAATCTAGAAGGAATAGGAAAAATTTCACAGCCTGCTCAAAGTGCCAACTATCTCCGTTGGGAAGATTCTGATGGGAACAGTGGAATATTTAAGCCTTATGTGTTAGAGTCTTTACCAGCTAATCTATGGGGAAAAGATATACTAGCCAAAATGGGACTACTACTAGTCACCCCAAATTCTATAAGATCAGTTGAAGAAATTAATCAGAGGTATTTTCCTGGAGATGATAAGGAAAACTTTCAGGAAGAATATCTGTTTACAAGCCAGTCTCCACGACAAGGATTAGTAAATACTTCAGGACAAAATTTTTATTAGGGGCACTGAGTACTTCCCCGATCCTTAAAACAGCTGAAAAAATTACATGGCTCACAGAAGAGCCTATTTGGATTTCTCAGTGACCCATCTCAGGGGAAAAGCTTAAAATAATTCATAGATTAGTTGAGGAACAACTTCAAGCTGGTCATATTGAACCAACACTTAGCCCTTGGAATACACCTATTTTTGTTATTAAGAAAAAGTCAGGAAATTGGAGATTATTACAGGATTTAAGGGCAATAAACCAGGCAATTCGGCCTATGGGATCATTACAGCCAGGACTTCCCTCCCCCACAGCCATTCCTTTAGATTACAGCTTGATGGTAATAGATTTAAAAGACTGTTTTTTCTCTATAAGGTTACATCCTGAAGATTGTGAAAAATTTGCTTTCACTGTCCCAGCAGTTAATTTTAAGGAACCTGTTAAAAGATACTGCTGGAAAGTCCTCCCTCAGGGAATGCGTAATAGCCCTACCCTGTGTCAAAAATATGTTGATCAGGCAATAGATCCCATTAGAAATAGCTTCCCTGATGCATACATTATTCATTTTATGGATGATATATTATTGGCCCATGCTAATTCAGAAGTACTTTCAGAAATTTTTACTCAGTTAGAGACCTCACTTACAACTATGGGTTTAAGTGTAGCTCCTCAAAAAATTCAAAAGGTATCTCCTTTTCAATATCTAGGTCAGATAATTCAAGGGAGTACAATCCGTCCTCAAAATCTTCAGATAAGAGTTAAAGAGTTACGTACCCTTAATGATTTTCAAAAACTATTAGGAGATATTAACTGGCTAAGACCATCCTTAAAGTTAACTACTTCTGAGTTAAGTCCTTTATTTCAGATATTACAAGGAAATCCTTCTCCAACCTCTCCACGTCAACTAACTTTGGAGGCCAAAGCAGCCTTAAGGAAAGTGGAAATTGCAATTAAAAATGCACAGCTTACTAGAATAGATCCTAAAGAAATAATATATTTATTAATATTTCCAACTGAACATACCCCAACAGGAGCCATATGGCAAAAATTAGGAGTTATTGAATGGATTTACTTATCTCATTCCCCTCAAAAGACATTAACACTTTTTCATGATTCTACAGCTCAATTAGTGATTAAGGGTAGAACTAGGATTTTGCAATTAATTGGATCTGAGCCTGATATCATAATTATTCCATTTTCTGTTCAACAGACTAATTGGCTTTTTCAAACTTCTAGTTCATGGCAGATAGCTTTTGCAGATTTCCCTGGCCAGATAGATAGCCATTATCCTCGTGATAAGATTGTACAATTTACATCATTAACATCACTTATTTTTCCAAAGATTGTACTTTCCCATCCAATAGAGGGAGCTTTATCGGTGTTCACAGATGGTTCCAGCTCTGGTAAGGCAGGTTTCTTCAGCCGTGTTCATACAGAGGTAATACAAACTTCTTATACTTCAGCTCAAAGGGCAGAACTTCAAGCCCTGATTTTGGCCTTAGATTATTTTTCAAATGAGCCTATTAATATCTATTCTGACAGCTTATATGCAGTCAGAGTTACCAAAAATATTGAAACCTCAGTTATTGGGTTTACTTCATCACAGGAGTTATTTGAATTATTTCATAATTTACAAAAGACAGTGCTAATGAGGAAGTACCCATATTTTATTGGACATATCCGAGCACATTCTAGCCTCCCTGGACCTTTGGTTGCAGGTAATGATAATATTGATAAATTAGTAGCTTTTTGTCAACAGATGTCTTCATATGACTGTGCCCTAGCTTCCCATTCCTTGCATCATCAAAATGCTTCTAGCTTACGTAAAAAATTTAGTATTACCAGAGAACAGGCTCGTCAGATTGTAAGCCAATGCCCTAAGTGTGTTATTTACACTCCATCTCTGCCATCAGAGGTAAATCCCCGTGGTTTAAAACCAAATCAAATATGGCAAATGGATGTAACTCATATTCCTCAATTTGGTAAGCAATGTTATGTGCATGTCATAGTGGACACTTATTCTAGATTTATTTTTGCCACAGCACGTACTAAGGAAAATACTCAACATGTAATTTCTCATTGCTTAGCAGCTTTTTCTGTTTTAGGGTGTCCTATGCAGATTAAAACAGATAATGCTCCAGCTTATGTAAGCTCTGCTTTTCAACAATTTTGCCAAGAGTTTCAAATTAATCATAAAACAGGAATTCCTTATAACCCCCAAGGTCAAGCCATTGTAGAACGAGCTCATTTATCTATTAAACTTCAATTACAAAAATTAAAAAGGGAGAATAAAATAATGACTCCCCAAAATAGCCTTAATCATGCCTTATTTGTTTTAAATTTTTTAAACTGTGACACAGAAGGTCACACTGCTGCTGAGAGACAAATGTCTCCCTCAGTGACAGGCCCTTTAGGCAGAGTTCTGTGGAAAGATTTACAGACTGGTCAGTGGAAGGGCCCAGATCCGGTAATATCATGGGGCCGAGGGCATGCTTGTATTTTTCCAGAAGGTGCTTTTCGTCCTATCTGGGTGCCTGAACGTGCTATCAGACATGGAGGAGATAGAACCCAGACTCAAGCGACTGAGGATAGACACGGAGGAGCCACAACCCAGAAGGAGGAGATATCGGAAAAAGATGAAGAAAGACCAGATTGAACCAGCCGAGAAGCTGATTTCGTGGAAAGATGTGAAGAAATTGACAACCCAGGCTTCCCAAATACTTCGACGCCTAGGAAAGAACAGGACACCAGTCTTGATGGTAGCGACAGTAATTGCCCTACTGGGCTGTCAGGTAAAAGGGAATCAAGTAGACACTTATTGGACTTATTTCCCAGATCCACCCCTGGTACACCCAGCTGTGTGGACTGGAGAATCTATTCCAGTATTTACTAATGACTCATTCATGATGGGAGGATTTACAGATACTCATATTACTCCCAATCATGTGACTAGATTTAATTATTCTGGCTACAGTGCCCAATTACCTTTATGTTGGTCACATGATAAACATGCTGGCTGTCTGAAAGTATCATTTGAAGAAAAGACAGCAATTGGTAAACCTAGACTGACAAATAATTCTATTTATGGAGACTTAAAACCTAATACTAGATCAGTAATTAAGATGGGACTTTCCCATAACAAGCCAGTCATTTCTGCAAAACCTCCACCAGTACCCCACTGTCCAAATAGTTCTATAATTGAAATTGGCACCTTTCCTAAATGGATAAATTGTGTAAATACCTTTCCTGTACTACATAAGGTGTCTAAAGCTAGTGGGTATATTTTAGACTGGTCTCCAAAAATTGATAAGAGACAATTACGAAGAAATTCTGCTATGACACCTGCAGGATTTGCTAGTAATATTTTGACTTATAGTGAAGGAGGCATTCAAAGAGATATTTGGCGTTTAATTGCTGCCTCAGAGTATTTACATTTTTCAGACAAACCTTTACCAAAATTTGTCGGCAAGAACTGTAAAGAGGGATCTTGCTATGGCCTAAGAGCCTGTGTCCAATCTCCTTATGTTTTAATTATTGGAAATGTAAAAGTTAGATGGATAGATGATAGATATTTTGTTACTTGTAATAAGTGCAACCTAACCAATTGTATTTCTAGGTATAATGGAGGAAAAGGAGTGCTGATACTTCATCAGCCCTCTTTTGTTTTATTACCTGCTAATATTTCAGAGCCATGGTATGCTGATGCTGGTTTACAAGTCCTGCAGCAAATTCATGCCCAGCTAACAAGACCTAAACGTGCTATTGGAGTCATAATTGTTGGTGTCTTAGCACTGGTCTCATTTATTGCCTCAACCGTCTCTGCATCTCTGACATTGTCTCAGAATATTCAACATGCAAAATTTCTTAATAATTTAGCTCAAAATACTTCCAAGGCTCTGCGTAATCAAGTAAATATTGATGAAAGGATTGAAACTAAGTTAAACGCCTTAGAGGCGACTGTTATTAACATTGGTAATGAACTTTCAGCCTTAAAATTTAAGGAAAGGCTTAAATGCCATGCTAATTATAAGTATGTATGTGTTACAGCTGCCAAGTACAATGCTTCTCTCTGGGATTGGGAGAAGGTTAAAAACCATTTATTAGGTATTTGGCAAAATAGTAATAATAGCTTGGATATTCTGGAACTTCATCACCATATCCAAGACATTCAAAATAATAGAGCTGATTTTTCAGATCCTTCTTCTTTGGCTAACCAAATATTGAAGGAGTTAAATGGATTCAACCCTGGAAATATTCTTAAACACTCCGCTTGGTACATTATTGGATTATTCTCTTTGCTGTTAATTCTCTTTTGTATTGTAACTATAGGATGGCGAGTCTTCCAATCAAGAATCCGGGGACTCCAGAGAGTGAACCGCCGCCTCATTGTTAAGAATAAAAAGGGGGAATATGTGGGGAGCCATTCTGACACGTGATTGGGTGACTCCCGTTAAGGGCCTGAGGCACTCTGGCTGTGTCGGAGTTATCCCGACCCTTTCCTGATGAGAGAGCCCATCCGTGTGGGGGTGTGCGTAACCACTGACCCTGGAGACCCAATCACTGACCCTGACCTTGGAGTGCAGCCCCCCCTCAACCTTCATTGGATGGAATTCTCCCCTGAATCTCTTGTTTCCCCCAAATAAAAGGCTGATCCCCGGCGTGTTCGCTCTCTCTCTCTCCTGCTAGCCCAGAGTAATCCTCGCTGCCCTGCTGAGCGGCTGGAGGCAGGGAAACAGGGAGACCGAGCCGTCTCGGACCTAGCATTAAAATAAGGTACTGTCTGTGTGTTTTATTTTGATCTCTTCTAACTAACTGAATGCCAGAACCTCATTAATGAAACCACTGCGCAGGCCGCGTGGTAGAGGGTGGCTTATAAAGAACTATCTTTCTCACAGCTCTAGATGCTGGAAATCTAAAGTCCGTTTGGTATCTGGTGAGGACTCATTTCCTGGTTCATAGATGACTGTTATTTTGCTATGTCCTCACATGATGGAAGGGGAAGAAAAGGTCAATGCATATCTTTTAAACAGAAGATATGAACAAGAATTCTTATTCCTCAGAGTTTCACCCTCATGACCTAATTACCTCTCAAACAAGCACTCCAAATGTCAATATGTTGTGGGGTAAGGATTTCAATGCATAAATGGAGATTCACAAACATCAGTCAATAGCAGATAGGGAGGAATTAAATATCTCCAAACAATAGTGTTCTATTGCTGCTGTAATAAATGACTACAAATATCATGATTTCATTTTTCCAGGATAGGATCCTTTTCTCAAACAATGGAAATATAACCAGAGATGGGCAAATTTATCTGTAGTTGTGAAGGTCGGATGTCCTAAAACCAAGGTGTTGCTAGGGCTGTGATCCATTTGCAGATTGCAGGAGAGGTTCCCCTTCTTGGCCTTTGTCAGCATCTAGAAGTTGCTTGCATTTCTTGGCTTTCTCCATTTTCAAAGCAAACAGTGTCCCCTCCTTCTCCCACTCTCCCCACCTCTGAGACCTGCTTCCGTTGTCACATTTCTTACTCTTATTCTTGTCCCTCTCTTCCAAGGACCTTTGTGATTTACACTGGGGTCACAGAGATAATTTAGGATAATCTCACTATCTCAAAATTATTAATTTAATCACATCTACAAAAACTCTTTTGCCATTGAAAGCAACATATTTGCATATTATAGAGATTAGAACCTTGACATCTTTAGAGGGACATTATTCTGCCTAGTACTCCAGCTATGTTCATGCATAAATAAAGGTAGGTCTTGAAACTAATGGAAGTTTTTTTTTTTTTTTTTTTTTTAAGGGAAGTAGAAAATTGCCACTTACTGAGCAAGGTGTGCAGTGCTTACATATCTAATCTTCTGTAATGCACTGGAATTCATTCATCTGAACATGGTTGTCATTCAAGATAGTCACTCTGGAAGGTCATGGTTGTATTTTAATGAAGCTCTCATCACTCAAAACCATTTTGACTCTTTGAAATTGCCTTCCAAGCACTCATTAATGCAAGCAATTGCTCATTCTTTGAGGTTAGGTTTTATTATTTGGAAAGAACCAAAATGCTAGATTAAGCTACGTAATACTTTCTGGATCAAAAATAAATGAATGAATGAATGAATGAATAAATAAATAAAAGGACAGATCATAAAGAAACCTACATGACTTAAAATTGTCCCTGAAGGACATTTCAAAAGGAGAAACTCTAAAACATTAGAATAAGGGTATAATATTAGAAGATAAGCACTTTGAAAGACAATATGGATTAGTGTATATGTTTTGCTATGTTTATTAAACCACTTTGTTTCTGTCTTATAAAATATTGTTATTATTTCAAGGACATTTTTGGTTAAAAAGTAAAGATAACTTACATAGAAAGATGTTTTTAATGAAATAATTTTGAAATTGCTTATTTCTTAATTCTCATGTTGTATTCCCTAATTATAGAATGCATTCATTACAAACTAGCTCTTTTCAAGTCTATTATCTTTTCATCTTGTGTCCTTCTAATTAAATGCTTTATAGGATATTGCATTGTTCTTTTTTAAATGAGCACAAACTAGATTGCTGGCTTTAAAAATCCTCAAACCTTGTATTCAATACAAAAAAATCTTTGATTTTCTCCTTCATCTCATTAATAATACTTAATCTTTTGAAAACCAGGGAGCAACTTGCAGAAAACTATGAGAAATTATCAATTATTTTATAGATTTTTTTGAGAAAGGCAGGGAGGGTGATTTGGAATAAAAACATGACTCTAAATTTCTCTGAAAAAAATTATTATTTATGAAAACCACTTAAAGGACAAATCAACATGTTCATCCAATGAATACACATTAATGGTCAGTATCTCAAAATGTGGCTAACTGGAAAACTCTTGAGTTTCTTATTTAATTAACATTAGTTTTTTTAAAAAATCAAAGTTACCAATTAATAAGATTCCAAGATAAAGAAAGAAATGAGTTTAAAATTTTTCTTTACTTTTCCATTACAAAACTTCAGATTTTGAACATCTCTCTCTCTCTCTCTCTCTCTCTCTCTCTCTCTCTCTCTCTCTCTCACACACACACACACACACACACACATCCCTAGAGGTACTCACTAAATCTACTTGTACTCCTTTACTTAAATGAATGAAACATTGATTAAAACTCTTCAGTTTGTGAAACAAGACAGGGATGCCCTCTATCTCCACTTCTATTCAATATAGTTCTCGAAACACTGGCCAGAGCAATTAGACAGACGAAAGAAATTAAAGGCATAAAAATAGGAAAAGAAGAACTTAAATTATCACTATTTGCAGATGACATGATTCTATACCTAGAAGACCCAAAAGGGTCTACAAAGAAACTACTAGAACTAATAAATGAATTCAGAAAGTGGCAGGATATAAAATCAACACGCATAAATCAAAGGCATTTCTGTATATCAGCGACAAAACTTCTGAAACGGAAATGAGGAAAAACACTCCATTCACAATATCCTCAAAAAAAAAAATAAAATACTTGGGAATCAACCTAACAAAAGAGGTGAAAGACTTATACAATGAAAACCACAGAACCCTAAAGAGAGAAGTAGAAGAAGATCTTAGAAGATGGAAAAATATACCCTGTTCATGGATAGGCAGAACTAACATTATCAAAATGGCGATATTACCAAAAGTTCTCTATAGGTTTAATGCAATGCCAATCAAAATCCCAACAGCATTTCTTGTAGAAATAGATAAAGCAATCATGAAATTCACATGGAAAAATAAAAGACCCAGAATAGCAAAAGCAATTCTAAACAGGAAGTGTGAATCAGGCAGTATAGCGATAACAGATTTCAAACTATATTACAGAGCAACAGTGACAAAAACAGCATGGTATTGGTACCAAAACAGGCGGGTGGACTAATGGTATAGAATAGAGGACACAGAGACTAATCCACAAAGTTACAACTATCTTATATTTGATAAAGGGGCTAAAAGCATGCAATGGAGGAAGGATAGCATCTTCAACAAATGGTGTTGGGAAAACTGGAAATCCATATGCAACAAAATGAAACTGAATCCCTTTCTCTCGCCATGCACAAAAGTTAACTCAAAATGGATCAAGGAGCTTGATATCAAATCAGAGACTCTGCGTCTGATAGAAGAAAAAGTTGGCTCCGATCTACATATTGTGGGGTCGGGCTCCAAATTCCTTAATAGGACACCCATAGCACAAGAGTTAATAACAAGAATCAACAAATGGGACTTCCTTAAACTGAAAAGTTTTTTCTCAGCAAGAGAAACAATAAGAGAGGTAAATAGGGAGCCTACATCCTCGGAACAAATTTTTACTCCTCACACTTCAGATAGAGCCCTAATATCCAGAGTATACAAAAAACTCAAAAAATTAGACAATAAGATAACAAATAACCCAATCAACAAATGGGCCAAGGACCTGAACAGACACTTCTCAGAGGAGGATATACAATCAATCAACAAGTACATGAAAAAATGCTCACCATCTCTAGCAGTCAGAGAAATGCAAATCAAAACCACCCTAAGATACCATCTCACTCCAGTAAGATTGGCAGCCACTATGAAGTCAAACAACAAGTGCTGGCGAGGATGTGGAGAAAGGGGTACACTTGTACATTGCTGGTGGGACTGCAAATTGGTGTGGCCAATTTGGAAAGCTGTTTGGAGATTCCTGGGAAAGCTGGGAATGGAACCACCATTTGACCCTGCTATTTCCCTTCTCGGACTATTTCCTGAAGACCTTAAAAGAGCATGCTACAGGGATACTGCCACATCGATGTTCATAGCAGCACAATTCACAATAGCTAGACTGTGGAACCAACCCAGATGCCCTTCAATAGATGAATGGATAAAAAAAAAATGTGGCATCTATACACAATGGAGTACTACGCAGCAATAAAAAATGACAAAATCATAGAATTTGCAGGGAAATGGATGGCACTAGAGCAGATTATGCTTAGTGAAGCTAGCCAATCCCTAAAAAACAAATACCAAATGTCTTCTTTGATATAATGAGAGCAACTATGAACAGAGCAGGGAGGAAGAGCAGGAAGAAAAGATTAACATTAAACAGAGACATGAGATGGGAGGGAAAGGGAGAGAAAAGGGAAATTGCATGGAAATGAAGGGAGACCCTCATTGGTATACAAAATTACATATAAGAGGTTGTGAGGGGAATGGGAAAATAAACAAGGAGAGAAATGAATTACAGTAGATGGGGTAGAGAGAGAAGATGGGAAGGGAGGGGAGGGGGGATAGTAGGGAATAGGAAAGGTAGCAGAATACAACAATTACTAATAGGGAATTATGTAAAATTGTGGATGTGTAACCGACATGATTCTGCAATCTGCATTTGGGGTAAAATTGGGGGTTCATAACCCACTTCAATCTAATGTATGAAATATGATATGTCAAGAGCTTTGTAATGTTGTGAACAACCAATAAAAAAAATAAAAATTAAAAAAAAACACTCTTCAGTTTGTACATTTGCCCACCCTTAATCCCCCCAACTGTAGAGGGCATCCCTGTTGGAGATTTAATATTGTCAATAGTGACAAATCCATTTGTGTAAAGAGGCTTGGGGAAACTGAGGCTGGGCTTCCTGTTCCTTCCTAGTTTTGTTTTCCCTATCTACTCTTACCTGTCAATCGTGCCAGGGTAGGCAATTTAGCCACTTGCTTTGAGAATTTATATATGAAACTGTAATATAACACCAGGCTATAGGATTGTTGCACTTTCTAGAAACTCAATGTATGGAAATAATACTTAAAGAAATAAGTATGAATTATTATTCATAGTACAAAATGATATTTGTATTTGCAAGAAATACTCTAGTTTATTTCCTAATGTGGTAAGAAAACTAATCAGGGCTGAGGATATAGCCCAGTTGGTAGAATGCATGCTTTACATGCACAAGGCCCTTGGTTCAATCCCCAGCACCACAAAAAGACAAATCATTTACAAAAATGTACTTGAAAATATTCTTTCAGGAGCATGTTCACTGCAGTCAGGGCAGTACATCTGTACCACAGGAGAAATTTTCCTGCATTTGTATATCAAGCAATAGCATTCCAGAGCTGTAAGGTGTTTTTAGCCCCTGGTACTATGAAAACATGATTCCAAGTAGGATATTGCCACACTCGCTGGTACAATTACCCCTAATACTTTTACTCTAAAATAGAGTGGGTTGGAAGAATTTTGTTCATACCTAGGAGTAACCTCATTAGTTTTTACAAGATTTCACCTCTGTTGACCGGCAAATGGTCTCACCTGAGCTAACAGGGTAATCAATCAGTGCCAAAGCTAATTGGAATGTGGGTTTCCTAGCTTTCACCTTTGTCTCAAGCAAGTTCTTTCAGCAGGATCACTTGGCAAGCAACTATAAAATTCATCTCTCCTCTGAAATTTTCACTCCAAAAGTGAGAGTATGTGAGAGGATGAGAGGATGGGATGGTTAGGCAAACTGTACCTTCTTTATTTTTTTTTTCTTAAATTAAATGGATGGGAAATAACACATGAAGTAGAAAATGTCTAAGTAAAAGGAGCTGGTACTTATTGAGTACCTACTATGTACTAGAGGCATTGCCAAGAGAATGATACCTAGTGTGGCTGATTATCATGAATATCTAACAAGCCTGGGAGTGTTGGAAAAGCAGTGTGGGTACTCTTGAGGGGTCAGTTTCTAGGAAGAACACAAGAACTTCAATGGAGAGGGTGTTAGAGTGTATTAGGAGCTAGTAGTAGGATAAAAACAATAGAATGCATCATTAGTGGTTGCCTTACTTTTGTTATCAGGCTGGTGGAGAAACATGGAATATCAGACACAATATTTTGTTTGCATACCATGATTACATCAGGGGAGAAGGATTTTTATTCTCAATTATAGGTAGGAAAAATTGATGCTGAGAGAGAGGGGGGAGGACATGTAAGGGCATCTCACTTTTTTAAAATAACATGTGTGCACATCATTGGAGCCTAAAATCACCAGTGGCCTGCTTTATTGTCAGATTCATGTTGTCAATGAAACCTAGATTTATGGATCCTGCTTAAATGTCACCTCTGGAGTCTTCCTGTCATGCACTCTTCCTCTGTAATCCAGGACATTTTGTGTATAGCTCAATTTCACTCCACTTCACACTTAATTATAATTTGTTTACAGATCTGTGTTCCAGAAAAATTGGAATAAAACTTTGGGAAATTTAATTTCCTCCTTAAATCATGCCTTGGACAGTTATTTACCTATAACACAACCATGAGAGGAATGGGGGGGGGACATATTCTTTATAGAACTGAGAGGCTGCTGATCAGTTTTAAAATACCAAGTTGACTTTCTAGACTTCTTTAGCAAGGAAGGGTCTAGAAAATCAGGATCACAGAGAGAGAAGAGATTTTTCTGCAATTCTCCCTGCAGCCTATCAAAAACCAATTGTCAACTACATGGGAGTTTCTTCCAGAATATGGAAGGTTGCCACTTCCTCCATCTGGGTTGAGCCAGAATACCTGGTCACCTCTGGAAAGAGGAGGATGGGAGACAAGAAGTCCATGCCAAAAAAGAGTGAGGGAATCACTCATTCCTCCCACCTGTGCAATGCTGGAGAAGCAAAGGAAACCTACTGAGGAGAAACAAGCTTTGAATCCTATGTGCCCAGAGGTGCCCTTTCTGAACTGAAGTCACAGAGGAGAAAGAATGTTAGATAGTTTGAGGGGAAACTGAAAGCAAAGTGTTGGTTCCCTTTAAGACAGCCCAAAACCAACCTGAAGAGGCTACATCAGAGAACAAACAAAGGTGAAGTGTGGTTAGCAAGATACCATTGCTCCTAGAATTCTCCCAGCTCCTGTGGGGATGGAAGATGTTCAAAAGTCCAAGTTCTGCAAAGAGGGGCAGGCTGGTTTACCTGAGGTGGGTGGGGGGGGGTGAATGTTGCAGGAACCACTCAGACTGGATACCAAATGCATTCTCAGCCAGATATTTGGAATACTACAATATCACAAGAATCAAGATGTAGGGGGCAGGGGTGCAGTCAGTAAGGAGAGGGGCAGTTTCTGGGGTGGAGGGAACAACAGATGACAGCAGAATCCAGACACAAAACTGAGCAGCAGCTCCATATCCAATTCAGAAAGTGCACACCCAGCTACACGTCAGCTGTCCCACAGTGGACATTAGACCAACACGAGGCCGCAGGTCCCACAGAGCCCCTTGAGACTCTTGTGCCATTTAAGAAATTAGTGTAGTGGGTGGGAAGGCTGAGAGATTGAGCATTTGTCCAGCAGTAACTGAACTACCCCCGGAAAGTTTTTAAACTGAGATTGGCCAGTTTTATATTTAATTAATCTTTTTCTCTTCATCCATTGTTACTTGGCCAGCTAGAGAATATTTGGGGGAAGGTTCGCTATGATGATTAAATCAATTATAAGATATAAAGAAGGTGTAAATGCTTTGGATATCTAAGTGTACCACAAATGAGTAGGCATCCAAGCTATGCCTACCACACTTGAGCTTCTTGTATGCTTGGATAGATTTTTTTCTTCATCAGTAAATCCCAAGAACATGGTAGGATACTTAAAATGTGTTTAGTGTTCCATGTCTATATCCTATGTAAATAAATGAACACCACTGTGGTGGTCACTGGTGTTTCGTGGCCCAGTGGCTGGGCTTTAGAAATTCATCATTTCCTTCATTAGCTTATTTATTGAAATATTTGATACATTTTAATGTGTCATATACATGATGTTGTGAAGAAAACAAAAATGCATTTTAAAAAAAATTTATTCAGACACCAGGAGTTCATTTAGTGCATGTTGTAGATCAAGTCCACTGGTCTCACTTCCAAAGACCTTCAAGGAGGAGAGGAAATATGTAAACCAAATACTATCATATGCTGTAGAAAGTGACAGTTACCACAAGCAAAGTGAAGATGGAGAGATGAATAAAGAATCCAGACAGGATCAAATGTTTTCCTATCTTGCAAGCGTGGATGCACAGAGTGAAGTGGAAGAGAGAAAACTACTCCCCTTCTCTTGCATCCCATGGCTTTACTGATGGTACCTGGGGACTAGTCAATGAGATAAAATATGGAAGCGGCCTCTATAGATGAAGGTTCTATAGAATATTTAAAGACAGAAATAGGGGAAGGCATAGTAATGGAACTGCAGAGAGAATGAAGAGAGTTTAGTGTATTCCTCTGAAGGTAGGCAGGGAGTTATTAGTGCAAACATCTGACAGAAAACTTGCAGCACCCAATCAAATATTTAGATTTGAGCTGATGTATTTAACATATTTTCACAAACATGGGAATAGGATATCTGGACTGAAGAAATCTGAAAGTTATTCAGATAATCATATTCCCTTTGGGGGCAAGAACTTTGCCCAGTTTTAAGAGCCTTACCTTTAAATGTACTTTGAAAATATCTCTTGAATAGTCATTAAAATTCATAGTGTTTCATCAGGGACAAGTAAAAACAGCAAAAATAAAGAAAAAAATACAGCTTAAAAAGTGGAGTTCATGTTCATAAACTCAAGCCCGTGGGTCCTGTTTTCTAATATATATATGCTTTCTCTTTGGGCTCTTCCATGCAGGTGGAAATTCAAATTGCCTACAGATGAAAAATTAGTTCAGTGACTTTCATGAGTCATAACACTTTCACAGTGGGCCACCATTATGTGCATCACAGGTAGGAAGTTCATTTCTCCTGTGTCTCTATGGAACTTCAGCATTCTTTCATCATTGTGCTAACCATATTGTATTCTGTGAATGTAGCCATCTGTCATCCCATGGCAGGATTCAATAGTTGGGTTCCCTCCATCTAGCTGGGACACTTGTTAATCAGTAATGGAATTTCTATTCATATGGTTTCAACTTTAGATTCCAGAGACACACAAGAAGGTATATGCTCCCTGGCCTTTCTCGGCCATTGATATGATTTAATTATTAGCCTACTAAAAATCCATATAGACAAGACCCAGAAAAACCTGAGCATTTTGGAAAGCAAAAAGACAAACTGGGGTATGTATGTTTTTCCATGCTGTGTGGAATCAGTCTCCGAAATGAATGTCACCTTGCAAACTAGGGAGGCTGGAATTTGTTCTGTGTATACTTCTTCTTACTAAAGTCAGGGAAGTGGGGCAGAACGAAAAAAAATCAGGGCTGAAAGGAATATTCTCTTGTTCTCTGCTGCTGATGGAAATTGCTTAAAGAATGTGAAAAGCTCTGACATGCACATAATGCAGGAGGAAATTTGGTGCCACAGGTATACACCTCTCACAGTTAGCAAGTGTACTAGAAACTGGTTCACTGTGAGTTAATTTTAATTATCGAACTATCATATTTGAAGAGAACTGCTTTCTTCTTTTTTTCACAGCAGCACTAGTTTAATCTGTTTGTATTTCAGTAATACATGGCTGAAAAAAGATGCACAATCTCTGGCATTTCTACCAAAATAGTTCATATTGCAGTTATAAAAATAGCATAGCAGTTAAAGTATATCCAAATGTCATTGTTAATCTGTCTCACAGCCACAGCCAAAACCTATTCATTCTCTACAGGTAAGAGTTAAAAACCCACAAAAGTGTCTTTAAAATAAGATCCTTATAAATTCAACATGATGTTACTTTCTCTCTTTATATTTTCTAATAAATAAAACAGTTGGGTTTCTTCAATGTCTCTCTTTCATCGCATTTTTTCCCACATAGAAGTTATCTTTTTTTTTTGTTGGTTTTTTTTTTAACCACTTTTAACTTTCTTTAACCTCTGATTATAAAGGGAAAGTTAAATTTTTTCCTCAAAAAGATATTCAAAGTTACTGGTCATTAGAGAAATAATTAAAACTGCAAAGAAATATTGCTCCCACTACTTAGAATTGATACAATATATAAAATAATAATACTAAGTGCTTTTGAGGATGGAGAATAACTAGATTCCTCATACACTGCTGACAGGAATGGTACAGTCACAATGGAAATTCCTTTTGACAGTTTCTAAAACAAAATATGCACTTACCATATGCCCCAGCAAATGTACTTTTGAACATTTATCCCAGAGAATTAAATACTTTTGTTGATACAAAAATGTACACACAAATATTCATTGAACCTAAATTTGTAAAAGTCTAAAGCAGGTTTATATCTAATGTTTAATCTGTTTCTGTTTCTCATTTGCTTAGCTACTCTCCAAATGAGATTTGTCCATTTGTGACTCTGGGGTTTGGTTTTGAGTTCTTCTGTAGGCAGTAATTCTTTACATATTTTATGTAGTGCTGGATTAGTAGTCATTAATTCTTTTATTTTCTGCTTGTATTGGAAGGATAGTTTTGTTGAATATAGCAATCTTAGCCCTCCTGGATGTTAGAATTTGTAATGAGAAATCAGAATAAAGTCTGATTTGCTTGCCTCTCAACGTGACCTGATATTTTTCTCTTGAGGGTTTTGAAAGTCTATCCTTGTTCTGCATGTTAGGCATTTAAATTACAATGTATCATGGAGAGGGTTTTTTTTTGATCATGTTTATTTGGGGTTCTGAATACATCCTATATCTGAGAACTATAGAATATTGGAAAAGAAATTGAACAAGATCTCAGAAAAATGGAAAGACCTCCTGTGTTCATGGATAGGCAGAATTAATAGTGTTAAAATAAGCCATATTATCAGGAGATATATGCAGATTCAATGCAATCCCCAACAAAACACCAATGACATTTTCCTAGAACTAAAAAAAAGTCCTAAAATTCATTTGAAAGAATAAAAGACCCAGGATAACTAAAGCAATTCTAAGCCAAAAAAGCAATGCTGGTGGTATCACAATACTTGATCTTAAAATATACTACAGAGCTACAGTAACAAACAGTGCATGGTGCTGGCATTAAAACAGACACATAGTCCAATGATAGAGAATAGAAGACACAGCAGATCTGCCTCCACCGACCAGCAGACACCTGCCAGAGCTCAGGCACCAGCGCAGATCTACCTCCGCCAACCTGCACAGGAGCCCAGGCTCAGGGTAGGCCCCAGTCAATCCTGCTACCTACAGACCCCCATCGGAGCTCAGGCCCAGCCCAGGACCACCTTCAATGACCTGCATGGGAGCCCAGGCTCAGGATAGGCACAGGTCTGGATCCCCTCCACCACCAACTGGGAGCCCAGGCCTACCCACTTTCATTTTGGGTCACTGCAACCATCGCCATAACCTTCCCCATGCAGTAACCTCTACCTTGCAACAACAGACTGGGCCTAGAAGCAGCTGCATCTAGAAGCAGTCATCCAAAAGCCAGTGTAAGTTCCACCCTTTCAGCACCATCTCTGAAAAACACTGCATCCATCTTGGGGCACTTCCACTGCTATCTCAAGTTACCTCCACTACTGCTGCTACCACCTATAACTGCAGTAGCATCAATCACAGGACACCAGCAGTGTCTGGAAGCCCAACACCAAGGTGAGGTGCAGATAATCAGCACAGATACTATAAGATAATAGGGTAGAAACTGTAATACCTCAGATCTACACTGCAAGAAAGGAAGACATATAGACAATATGAAAAAACAAGGAAGGAAAGTGCCCCAAACAAACCAGGATACTACAATAACAGAACCCAGAACCCATGGACAGTGCGGCTGATGAAATATCAGAGAAGGAGTTCAGGATGTTCATAATTAAAATTATCTGTGAATTAAAGAATGACATAAATGAGCAAATACAGGCAAAAACTGATCACTCAACAAAGATATAGGACAGCAAATACAGGCAACCATTGATGACATCAATAAAGAGATAAGGGAGCAAATATAGGTAGCAAAAGTTTACTTCAAGAAAGAGATAGAGATTCTGAAAAAAAAAAAAACCAATGAGAAATCCTTGAAATGAATAAAACAATAAGCCAAATAAAAAACTCAATAGAAAGTATCACAAATAGGTGACTTGGAAGAGAGAACATCAAGTAATGAAGACAAAGTATACAATAAGGAAAATAAAGTTGCCCACATAGTGAAGATGGTAAGAAACCATGAACAGAACGTCCATGAATTATGAGATAGAATCAAAAGACAAAATCTAAGATTTATAAGGACAGAGGAAGTCACAGAATTTCAAACCAAAGGAATGCACAATCTTTTCAATGAGATAATATCAGAAAATTTCCCAAACATGAAGAATGAATTGGAAAATCAAATAGGCTTATAGGACACCAAATGTATAAAATTACAACAGTTCTACACCAAGGCACATTATAATAAAAATGCCTAGCATACAGAATAAGGATAGAATCTTAAAGGCTACAGGAGAGAGGAATCAGATCACATATAGGGGGAGACCAGTTCATATCTCAACAGATTTTTCAACCCAGACCCTAAAAGCCAGGAGATCATAGAACAACATATACCAAGCTCTGAAAGAAAGTGGATGCCAACCAAGAATCATGTCCAGCAAAAGTAAGCTTTAGATTTGATGAAAAAATAAAAACCTTCCATGATAAACAAAAGTTAAAAGAATTTACAACTAGAGAGCCTATACTACAAAATATCCTTGGCAAAATTTTCCATGAAGAGGAAATGAAAAAAAAATGATGAAAACTGGCAGAGGGAGGTATTACACTAAAGGAAAAAACTAATCAAAGAAGAAAGCAAAGCAAGTCAAAACCCCAAAATAAACACAAAAGCCTAGAAATACAAATCATGTCTCAATAATAACCCTGACTATTAATGGCCTAAACTCACCAATCAAAAGACATAGGTTGGCAGATTGGCTTTATTTTTATTTTTATTTTTTTAAAAAGACCCAACAATATGCTGCCTCCAAGAGATTCATCTCATAGGAAAAGACATCCACAGACTGAAGGTGAAGGGTTGAAAAAAATTATACCACTCACATGGATCATGGAAGCAAGCAGGAGCTTCCATCCTCATATCAAATAAAGTAGACTTTAAGCTAAAGTTAATCAAAAGGGATAAAGAATGACACTTCATACTGTTCAAGGGAACCATACACCAAGGCATAACAATTATAAATAAATATTTACCTGAAAATGGAGCAACTACATTCATCAAACAAACTCTTCTCAAGTTCAAGAGTCAAACAGACCACAACACAATAATTCTGGGATAGATCTTCCAAACAAACAAACTATAGAACTAATAATATAATCAATAACTTAGACTTAACTGACATATACAGAATACTCATCCTTCAATGAGTGAACACATTTTTTTTTTCTCAGAAGCACATGGATCCTTCTCTTAAAAAAGACCATGTATTATGCCACAAAGCAACCTTTGAAAATAAAAAAAAAAATAGAAATACTATCCTGCATTCTATCAGATCATAATGGATTGAAATTAGAAATCAATTATTAAGTAAAAAATAGAAAATACTCCAACATCTGGAGACTAAATAATATGCTACTGAATGAACAATGGGATGCAAAAGACATCAAGGAAGAGATTAAAAATTTTTAGAGGTAAGTAAGAACACTGATACAATGTATCAAAATCTCTGGGACATTATGAAGGCAGTACTAAATGGAAACCTCATTACATGGAGTTCATTTCTTAGAAGAAGAAAAAGTAAAAAAAATAATTGCCTTGACATTACATTTCAAAGTCCTACAAAAAGAAGAAAAAATCTATACCAAAAGCAATAGGAGACAGGAAATAACTAAAACCAGAGCTGAAATCAATGAAATTGAAACAAAAGAAACAATTGAAAAAATTGACAAAGCAAAAAGTTGGTTCTTTGAAAAAAATAAATAAAGTTGACAAATCCCTAGCCATACTAATGAAGAAAAGGAGAGCAAAAACTCAAATTACTAACACACATGATGAAAAAGGAAATATCATGACAGACACTATAGAAATACAGAAGATAATTAGAAATTATTTTGAAAACTTATACTCCAATAAAATACAAAATATCAAAGGCAATGACAAATTTCTAGAGTCATATGATTTGCCCAAATTGGATCAGGATGATATACACAATTTAAACATATAAATTTTAAATGACAAAATAGAAGACACCATCAGAAGCCTACCAACCAAGAAAAGCCAAGGACTGGATGGATATACAGCTGAGTTCTACAAGACCTTTAAAGAAGAACTAATACCAATACTCTTCAATTTATTTCAGAGAATAGAAAAAGAGGGAGCACTTCCAAACTCATTCTATGAGGCCAATATCACCTTGATTCCAAAGAAAGAAAACCTCAAACCAATATTTCTGAACATAGATGCAAAAATTCTCGATAAAATTCTGGCAAATTGAATACAAAAACATATCAAAATGATAGTGCACCACGATCAGGTGGAATTCATCCCAGGGATGCAAGTTTGGTTCAACATATGGAACTCAATAAACGTAATTCATCACATCAATAGACTTAAAGATAAGAATCATACGATCATCTTAATAGATGCAGAAAAAGCATTCGACAAAATACAGTTCACCTTCATGTTCAAAACACTAGAAAAACTAGGAATAACGTATCTAAGGACATATATCAACATCATAAAGGCTATCTTTGCTAAGCCCCAGGCCAACATCATTCTAAATGGAGACAAATTGAAAGCATTCCCCTAAAAACTGGAACAAGACAGGGATGCCCTCTTTCACCACTTGTATTTAACATAGTTCTTGAAATACTGGCCATAGCAATTAGACAGATAAAAGAAATTAAAGGGGCATAGATAGGAAAATAAGGAGTCAAATTAGCACTATGTGCCGATGATATGATTCTATACGTACAAGACCCCAAAAATCCCACCAGAAAACTTCTAGAACTAGTAAACGAATTCAACAATGTAGCAGGATATAAAACCAACACCCATAAAGCAAAGGCATTTCTGTACATCAGTGACAAATCCTTTGAAAGGGAAATGAGGAAAACTACCCAATTTACAATAGCCTAAAACAATACAAAACAACAACAACAACAAAAAAAAAAAAAACCACACCAAAAAACCAAACAAACAAACAAACAAAAAAAAAAACACTTGGGAATCAACTTAACAAAAGAGGTGAAAGACCTCTGCAACAAAAACTACAGAACACTAAAGAAAGAAATTAAAGAAGACCTTAGAAGATGGAAAGATCTCCCTTGTTCTTGGATAGGCAGAATTAATATTGTCAAAATGACCATACTACCAAAAGCACTATACAGATTTAATGCAATTCTAATCAATTTCCCAATGACATTCCTCATAGAAATAGAAAAAGCAGTCATGAAATTCATCTGGAAAAACGAGAAACCCAGAATAGGTAAATCAATCTTTAGCAAGAAGAGTGAAGAAGGTGGCATCACTATTCCAGAACTTAAAACTATGCTATGGAGCAGTAGTAATAAAATGGCAAGGGCACTGGCACCAAAATAGACTAGTAGACCAATGGTACAAAGTAGAGGACACAGAGACAAACCCACATAACTACAGTTACCTTACATTAGACAAAGATTCCAAAAATATACATTGGAGAAAAGACAGTCTCTTTAACAAATGGTGCTGGGGAAACTGGAAATCCATATGCAACAAACAAAATGAAATTAAACCCCTATCTCTCACCATGTATAAAACTCAACTCAAAGTGGATCAAGGACCTTGGAATTGAACCAAAGACCTTTCACCTAATAGAAGAAAAAGTAGGCCCAAATCTCCATCATGTTGGATAAGGTCCCAGCTTTCTTAATAAGATTCCTATAGTGAAAGAATTAAAACTAAGAATCAATAAATGGGATGGATTCAAACTAAAAAGCTTCTTCTCAGCAGAAGAAACAATCAGTGAGGTGAATAGACAGACTACACATCAGATATAGCACTAATCTCTAGGGTATATAAAGAACTCAAAAACCTAACCTCCAAAAAACCCAATCAATAAATGGGCTAAGGAACTGAACACACACTTCCTAGAAGATGATACACAATCAATCAACAAATATATGAAAAAAATGTTCAACATCTCTAGCAATTAGAGAAACACAAATCAAAACTACTCAGATTTCATCTCATTCTAGTCAGAATGGCAGCTATTAAGAATACAAACAACAATAAGTGTTGGCAAGGATGTGGGGCAAAAGGCACACTCATACATTGCTGGTGGGACTGCAAATTGATGCAACCAATCTGGAAAACAATATGGAGGATTCTTTGGAAAACTTGGAATGGAACCACCATTTGACCTAGCTATCCCACTCCTCGGTCTATACCCAAAGGACTTTAAAACAGCATACTATAGGGACACAGCCACATCAATGTTTATTGCAGCACAATTCACAATAGCTAAACTGTGGAATCAATCTAGATGCACTTTAGTATGTGAATAGATAAAGAAACTGTGGTATATATACACAATGGGGTATTACTCAGCATTAAAAGAGAATAAAATCATGGCATTTGCAAGTAAATGAATGGAGTTGGAGGATATAATAAGTGAATTAAGCCAATCCCCAAAAATCCAAATGCTGAACATTTTCTCTCATATAAGGAGGCTGATACATAATGGGGTTGGGGTCGGGGAGCATGGGAGGAATGGATGAACTCTGGATAGGGCAAAGGGGAGAGAGAACAAGGGAGGGAGGGAGCATGGGGGAAAGATGGTGGAATGAGATGGACATCATTACCCTAAATATATATATGAAGACACGATTTGTGTCAATCTACTTTGTGTGCAACCAGAGATATGAAAAATTGTGCTCTGTATGTGTAATATGAATTGAAATGCATCCTGCTGTCATATATAACAAATTAAAATTAAAAAAAGAATAGAAGACACAGAGAAAAACCCACACAGATATAATCATCTGACACTTGACAAAGGTGCCAAAAACAAACATTGGAGAAAGGAGAGACATTAAAAAGCAAATGGTGAAAGGAAAACTGGTTATCCATATGTAGAAGAATGAGACTAAATTTTTATCTCTCACCCTGCACAAAAGTCTCAAAATGGATCAAAGATCTAGAATAGGAATTAGACCAGAAAGTATGCAAGTCATTGAAGAAAATGTAGGGTTGACACTACAAAATACAGTTACAGGCAATTACTTTCTCACCAGGACCCCTAAAGCTCAGGAAATAATGCCAAGAATTAATAAACAGAATTGAATGACATTAAAAAGCTTCTTCATAGTACATTAAAAAATTAAAAATGTGACAAAAACCCTCACAGAATAGGAGAAAATATTTGCTATCTACTCTTCTGACAGATGATTAATAGCCAGAACATTTACAGAATGCCCCCCCCCCAAAAAAAATCAATAATGTGGAGATGAACTAAACTGGGAAAAAAAAAAAAGAAATACAAATAGCCAAAAAAGATTAAAAAATTGTTCAACATTATTAGCAATTAGGGAAATGCAAATCCAAGCTTCACTGAAATTTCATCTTATTCTAGTTAGAATGGCACTCATCAAGAATATAAACAATAATAAATGCTGAAAAGGAAGTGAAGAAAAGGAATAACTTTTACACTGTTGGTTAATTAGTACAACCTCTACAGAAATCCATATGTGGGTTCCTCAAAAGGCTATGAATACAACTACCATATGATCCAGCTATATTATTCCTGGTTATCTATTCTAAAGTATTAATGTCAGCATACTGTACTGATACAGGCATACACATGCTCATTACAGCAAAATGCACAATAGTCAGCAACCAGCCCAGGAGTCCATCAATAGATGAATGGATAAAGCAAATGTGGTGTATATATACACAATGGAGTTTTATTCAGCCATAAAGAAAAATGAAATTATGTCATCGCAGGAAAAATGAATGGAACTTTAGAACATTATTTTAAGTGAAATAAGTCAAACTCAGAAATTCAAGGGTCATATGTTTTCTCTCACATGCGAAAGCTAGAGAGAAAAAAGGAAAAGAAAGGTGTGTGTGAGGGAGGAATATCATGAAAATTGAAGGGAGATGTGTAGAGTAGAGGAATGAGACTGGGAGGAGGAAAAAGGGGAGGGAAAGGGGAAATACGGGGGAGTGATATTGGCCAAGTTATATTGTTACATAGCGTGCATGTACAAGTATGAAACAACAAATACCACCATTACATGCAACTATAATGAACCAATAAAAATATGGAAATAAAATAAAAGTTAAAAAAAGCCTAAAGCTGGAAATAAAACAAATGCCCTCAATGGATGAATAGGCTAACAAACACTGGTATATTTATATTACAGAATACTACTCAGCACTAAAAAGGAGCAAACTTTGATAAAGGCAACAATTTAGATAGACTTATGTTCGATGAAAAAAGTCAATATCAAAAGGCTAAATATTTCAGAAGCGGAAGTGCTTGTCAGGGCCAGTTCTTGTAATGGTCTCTTCAACAGCAAGCAGAAAATCAGTTGACGAGAAAGACAGTGAGCTCAATTTTCACACATCTCTGCCTTTTCCCAAGAACAACAGGAAATGGCCAGACCCCAGAGGTAAAAGCCAACCGAGCCTTCATAGGCAGTGGCCACAGGATTGAAACGGGGCTTGGGAGAGACAGTCAGGACCCAGCCGTTGCATTGGTCACCGGGCAAAGCGAACGAAGGTCACCATTTGCATGGGATACCACCATGGCAGAGAACTGACGTCAAGGGCAGAGGAGATAACTTCATTGAAACCAGCGGCGACAGTGACTTCTTCCTTCCCTTCTAATATCTTTCCTCCCAAGCATCAAATAAATTTATAAGAGTAAACAGTAACTCAGCAGTCAAACAGAACAAGAAGTAACATGAGCAGCATAAAAAAGCAAGGAAGAAAAGGAGTACAAACAATGCAGGACAGCCTAAATATTCAGGAGGACCTAGAGTCATCAGAAAAATGGTCATATAAAGAACTCAAGGAACAACTTCAACAGATGGAATGGAACCTTAAAGAGGATACAAGACAGCAAATTCAAGCAGCGAAAGAACACATTGAGAATGAATTACATAAAGAGATAAAAGAAGAAGTTAAGAATCTTTATCAGGAGATAGAGATTATAAAAAAAATCAAACAATAATTCTAGAAATGAAGGAAACGATAAACCAAATTAAAAACTCAATTGAGAGTATCACTAACAGAGTGGAGCAAGTAGAAGCCAGAACGTCAGATAATGAAGACAAAATATATCATCTTGAAAACAGTCTAGCCAACTCAGAAAGGCTGGTAAAAAAATCACGAGAAAAACATCCAAGAGATATGGGATAACATAAAAAAACCAAACTTACGAGTCATCGGGATAGAGGAAGGTGCAGAGATTCAAACCAAGGGAATGAGTAACCTGCTGAATGAAATAATTACAGAAAACTTTCCAGAAATAAAAAAGGAAACGGATATACAAATTGAAGATGCATACAGGACACCGAGCACACAAAATCACAGTAGACCAACGCCAAGACACATTGTTATGAAGATATCCAATATACAGAACAAAGAGAAAATATTAAAAGCTACAAGAGAAAGGAGGCAGATTACATTCAGGGGTAAACCAATAAGGTTAACAACGGATTTTTCATCACAGACACTGAAAGCAAGAAGATCTTGGAACAACGTATTTCAAACACTGAAAGACAATGGATGCCAACCAAGAATTCTGTATCCAGCAAAAATAAGCTTCAGGTATGACAACGAAATAAAAATCTTTCATGATAAACAAAAGCTAAAAGAATTTGCAGCCAGAAAACCAGCATTGCAAAACATCTGGAGCAAAACACTACACGAGGAAGAAATGGAAACCAACAACCAAAACCATCAGTGGGAAGTGCCTCGGTAATGACAGAGGGCGGGGGGGGGGGAAAGCTAATCATGGAGAAACAAACTAAATTAAAAAAAAAGAAAAATAATAAAACATGACTGGCAGTACAAACCATATATCAATAGTAACTCAACGTTAATGGTTTAAACTCTCCAATAAAACGACATAGGCTGGTAACATGGATTAAAAAAACAAATCCAACAATATGCTGCCTCCAGGAGACACATCTGATTGGAAAAGACATACACAGGCTGAAGGTGAAAGGATGGGAAAAAATATACCACGCACACGGTCCTTGTAAGCAAGCAGGGGTAGCCATCCTCATATCGAATAAAATCGACTTCAAGACTAAGTTAGTCAAAAGGGATAAGGAAGGACATTATATACTGTTAAAAGGAACCATTCACCAACAAGACATAACAATTATCAATATTTATGCACCAAATAATGGTGCTGCAACATTCATAAAACAAATTCTCCTCAAGTTCAAGAATCAAATAGACCACAACACAATAATTATGGGTGACTTCAACACACCTCTCTCACCATTGGACAGATCCTCCAAACAAAAGTTGAATAAAGAAACTATAGAACTCAATATCACAATCAATAACCTAGACTTAACTGACATATATAGAATTTATCAACCATCATCAAGTGGATATACTTTTTTCTCAGCAGCACATGGATCCTTCTCAAAAATAGACCATATATTATGCCATAGGGCAACCCTCAGTAAATATAAAGGGGTGGAGATAATACCATGCATTTTATCTGATCATAATGGAATGAAACTGGAAATCAATGATAAAAGAAGGAAGGAAAAATCCTACATCACATGGAAAATGAACAATATGTTACTGAATGATCAATAGGTTACAGAAGACATAAAGGAGGAAATCAAAAAATTCTTAGATAAATGAAAATACAGACACAACATATAGGAATCTATGGGACACAATGAAAGCAGTTTTAAGAGGAAAATTCATCGCCTGGAGGTCATTCCTCAAAAAAAGGAAAAACCAACAAATAAATGAGCTCACACTTCATCTCAAAGCCCTAGAAAAGGAAGAGCAAAACAACAGCAAATGTAGCAGAAGGCAAGAAATAATTAAAATCAGAGCGGAAATCAACGAAATTGAAAGAAAAGAAACTATTGAAAAAATTAACAAAACTAAAAGTTGGTTCTTCAAAAAAATAAATAAGATTGACAGACCCTTAGCTATGCTAATGAAGAGAAGAAGAGAGAGAACTCAAATTACTAACATACAGGATGAAAAAGGCAATATCACAACAGATGCTACAGAAATACAGAAGACAATTAGAAGTTATTTTGAAAACCTATATTCCAATAAAATAGAAGACAGTGAAGACATCGATAAATTTCTTAAGTCATATGATTTGCCCAGACTGAGTCAGGAGGATACACACAATTTAAACAGACCAATATCAATGGATGAAATAGAAGAAGCAATCAAAAGACTACCAACCAAGAAAAGCCCAGGACCGGATGGGTATACAGCGGAGTTTTACAAAACCTTTAAAGAAGAATTAATACCAATACTTTTCAAGTTATTTCAGGAAATAGAAAAAGAGGGAGCTCTGCCAAATTCATTCTATGAGGCCAACATCACCCTGATTCTGAAACCAGACAAAGACACCTCAAAGAAAGAAAACTACGGACCAATATCTCTGATGAACCTAGATACAAAAATCCTCAATAAAATTCTGGCAAATCGGATACAAAGGCACATCAAAAAAATTGTGCACCATGATCAAGTAGGATTCATCCCTGGGATACAAGGATGGTTCAATATACGAAATCAATAAATGTTATTCACCACATCAATAGACTTAAAGAAAAGAACCATATAATCATCTCAATAGACACAGAAAAAGCATTCAACAAAGTACAGCATCCCTTTATGTTCAAAACATTAGAAAAACTAGGGATAACAGGAACTTTCCTCGACATTGTAAAAGCTATCTATGCTAAGCCTCAGGCTAGCATAATTCTGAATGGAGAAAAATTGAAGGCATTCCCTCTAAAATCCGGAACAAGACAGGGATGCCCTCTATCACCACTTCTATTCAATATAGTTCTCGAAACACTGGCCAGAGCAATTAGACAGATGAAAGAAACTACAGGCATAAAAATAGGAAAAGAATAACTTAAATTATCACTATTTGCGGATGACATGATTCTATACCTAGAAGACCCAAAAGGGTCTACAAAAAAACTACTAGAACTAATAAATGAATTCAGCAAAGTGTCAGGATATCAAATCAACACGCATAAATCAAAGGCATTTCTGTATATCAGCGACAAAACTTCTGAAATGGAAATGAGGAAAAACACTCCATTCACAATATCCTCAAAAAAAAAAAATACTTGGGAATCAACTTAACAAAAGAGGTGAAAGATTTATACAATGAAAACTACAGAACCCTAAAAAGAGAAGTAGAAGAAGATCTTAGAAGATGGAAAAATATACCCTGTTCATGGATAGGCAGAAGTAACATCATCAAAATGGCAATATTATCAAAAGCTCTCTATAGGTTTTATGCAATGCCCCCAATGGCATTTCTTGTAGAAATAGACAAAGCAATCATGAAATTCATATGGAAAAATGAAAGACCCAGAATAGCAAAAGCAATTCTAAGCAGGAAGTGTGAATCAGGTGGTATAGCAATACCAGATTTCAAACTATATTACAGAGCAATAGTAACAAAAACAGCATGGTACTGGTACCAAAACAGGCAGGTGGACCAATGGTACAGAATACAGGACACAGAGACTAATCCACAAAGCTACAACTATCTTATATTTGATAAAGGAGCTAAAAGCATGCAATGGAGGAAGGATAGCATCTTCAACAAATGGTGTTGGGAAAACTGGAAATCCATATGCAACAAAATGAAACTGAATCCCTTTCTCTCACCATGCACAAAAGTTAACTCAAAATGGATCAAGGAGCTTGATATCAAATCAGAGACTCTGCGTCTGAAAGAAGAAAAAGTTGGCTCCGATCTACATATTGTGGGGTTGGGCTCCAAATTCCTTTATAGGATACCCATAGCACAAGAGTTAATAACAAGAATCAACAAATGGGACTTACTTAAACTGAAAAGTTTTTTCTCAGCAAGAGAAACAATAAAAGAGGTAAATAGGGAGCCTACATCATGGGAACAAATTTTTACTCCTCACACTTCAGATAGAGCCCTAATACCCAGAGTATACAAAGAACTCAAAAAATTAGACAATAAGACAACAAATAACCCAATCAACAAATGGGCCAAGGACCTGAACAGACACTTCTCAGAGGAGGACATACAATCAATCAACAAGTACATGAAAAATGCTCACCATCTCTAGCAGTCAGAGAAATGCAAATCAAAACCACCCTAAGATACCATCTCACTCCAGTAAGATTGGCAGCCATTATGAAGTCCAACAACAACAAGTGCTGGCGAGGATGTGGGGAAAAGGGTACTCTTGTACATTGCTGGTGGATCTGGAAACTGGTGCGG
This sequence comes from Spermophilus citellus, assembly GCF_964194105.1. Taxonomy (NCBI): domain Eukaryota; kingdom Metazoa; phylum Chordata; class Mammalia; order Rodentia; family Sciuridae; genus Spermophilus; species Spermophilus citellus. The sequence continues at coordinate 125,462,454 of NC_138186.1, read as the reverse complement.
CCAATTTGGAAAGCAGTATGGAGATTCCTGGGAAAGCTGGGAATGGAACCACCATTTGACCCAGCTATTGCCCTTCTCGGACTATTCCCTGAAGACCTTAAAAGAGCGTGCTACAGGGATACTGCTACATCCATGTTCATAGCAGCACAATTCACAATTGCTAGACTGTGGAACCAACCCAGATGCCCTTCAATAGATGAATGGATAAAAAAAATGTGGCATTTATACACCATGGAATATTACGCAGTACTAAAAAATGACAAAATAATGGAATTTGCAGGGAAATGGATGGCACTAGAGCAGATTATGCTTAGTGAAGCTAGCCAATCCCTAAAAAACAAATACCAAATGTCTTCTTTGATATAATGAGAGCAACTAAGAACAGAGCAGGGAGGAAGAGCAGGAAGAAAAGATTAACATTAAACAGAGACATGAGGTTGGAGGGAAAGGGAGAGAAAAGGGAAATTGCATGAAAATGGAGGGAGACCCTCATTGCTATACAAAATTACATATAAGAGGTTGTGAGGGGAATGGGAAAATAAAGAAGGAGAGAAATGAATTACAGTAGATGGGGTAGAGAGAGAAGATGGGAGGGGAGGGGAGGGAGGATAGTAGAGGATAGGAAAGGTAGCAGAATACAACAGTTACTAATAAGGCATTATGTAAAAATGTGGATGTGTAACCAATGTGATTCTGCAATCTGTATTTGGGGTAAAAATGGGAGTTCATAACCCACTTGAATCTAATGTATGAAATATGATATGTCAAGAGCTTTGTAATGTTTTGAATAACCAATAAAAAAAAGAAAAAAATAAAGGTCCATCAACAACTAATAAAAATATTTTTAAAAAAGGCTAAATATTGTATTATCCCATTTTGCACAGCTTGCTCCAGCTGACAAAATTCTATAGCGGGAGAACAGAATAGTGGTAGCCAAGAGACTGGGATGAAGGTGATTTCATAAGGTATAAGCACAGGGAGTTCCTTTGTTGTAAGCACGGAGCATCACCTTGGAAAAGACAGCATCTCATCACATTTTTTTTTTTTTTTTTGCAGAACTGGGGGTCAAACCCAGGGCCTTGTGCATATTAGGCAAGTGCTCTACCACTGAGTCATATCCCTAGCCTGGATGTTCCTTTACTGTAATGGAACAGTTCAATATTCCATTCAAGTGTTGGTTACTTAAACCTATATATGGCTTCAAACTATGTAGAACTACACACACACACACACACACACACACACACACACACACACATAAACGGAGATAAAAATGGATGAAAAACTGAAGAAGTTAATGATACTCTATGGATGTCAATATTCTGAATTTTATACCATACTAAAGTCATAGAAAATGTCACCAGTGGGTTTGAAAGGTTCAAAGGGCTCCACACATTTTAAAAATTTCCAGTAAGTCTACAATCATTTCAAAAATAGTTTCTTCTTCTCAAGCTTCATGTATCAACCGTGACATTCAACCATAAGTTTAGTGAACACACTGAGGAACACAAGAATAAAGGAGGAGTGGCTCTCCATGTCTCTTTGCTCTGTTTCAGAGCCCTGCTGTTGAGAGGATCAGAAAACAAGCATACTTGGTCCTCTTCAACCATTAATGAAGACCTTCTTATTAAAAAAAACAAAACAAAATCTACTCTTGGGTCACATCCTATCCTAAACCTTCAGTGTTCTGTTACCTACAAAATCAAGTCATGCTCTTCATCCAAGTATTGAAAACCTTTCACAATATGTTCTATAATGTGGTTCAAACTCAACTTTTGGCTCTACCATCCTCTCTTCCTTTATGAGTGTCAATTTGTCCTCCACACCACAGCCAGAGTCATCTTTGAAAGTCAAATTGGTCACATCACCTTCTAGTTTACAACTTTCTGATGACTTTCCACTGCCCCCAGCAAGATCCAAACCTTTGCGCTGGTCCCTAAGCCCTATGGGATTTGTCCCTTCTTTCCTCCTCTAGCCTATCTTGCACCACTCGTTTCTTCAGTCTCCTTGTTCAGTCACATGACCTTGGCCAGAGTCTCATCCTTGCGTGGTCCATTCCACCAAAAGGCCTAGATCATGTTGTCCTCTTTGCTGGATCTCTTCTCTCCCAGTTGTTCTTCTAGTTCTTTTTTAGCTTTCAGTTTCACTACTGGTTTTTAGAAAAATCTTCCCCAACCTTTTTAGTTTAAACCAGGTGTTTTGACAAACATTCCAATAAAGCTGTGTTGATTCCCTTCAGAATGCTTACCCTTGATTATTATATATTCATCCCTTTCCCTTTTGACTGAAGCTCCATAAAAATACAGAGTGTATGTACTTTTGCTAACAAGCATGTTCATCATCTAACACAATGCCTTGATCACAAAGTATTCAGTAATTATTTTTTAAGTGACTGTATGAATTGAATAGGAACAATTGTTCTTCAAACATAGTCCTTGGGTTTTTTTCTCAGTCTTCAGTCTTGCCATTGATTTCATGTGCAAGGTTAAATCCACATTTTATCCTCTCCACATTTTATCCAATCTCACAGACCCATCTAAATGGGCACTTTCTTGACTTTGCAAATAACCATCATCTTTGCCTCCTTTGAAAAATCATAGTACTTGGACATCTGTTCTTTTGCTTTATTTGGTGTTACTATCATTTAAATTATACTTCTTTTCCTCCTTTACCAGTCTGGAAGGCAAGGCTGATTCATTTCTATTTACATCACCGCAGTAACTAGTGCATTTCTAAATGCACTAAATTTAGAGGCTCCTAGAATATATATGCAGGTATAGATATAAATGTATTTTGCTTATTGAGTAACATGAGTTAATGTAATCAACTGATATTTATAGAAATAAGGAATGATCATTATAGGTCCTTGTTAGTTTCACCAATTTACAAGAAGTAAACAGAATTAAATTATTATACAGCAGTATCTCCATGGTTCCCAGAACAAATGCCCTCTGTCCTGACCATTTATTATCAGGTTAAATATTTATTTATTATAAGTGGAAAAATGGTTCTATAATTGTTAGATTCAACTTGCCTTTTTACTTTCTCTTTTTCCTTGGTTAGGACTTACAATGAAGAACCAATTCTATATCTTTAGAATTTTAGTTTTTCTGTTTTACTACAGAATTAAAATAAACTTTTTTTTTCTAGAATGAGATATTCAACAGGGTGTTTTAAAGCTAATTTAAGAAAGGTAGCACGTTGAGCCAGGTGTGATGATGTACACCTGTAATTGCAGCTACTTAGGAGGCTGAGGCTGGAAGATTGTAAGTCGGAGGACAGTCTGGGCAGATACTGGGAAATACTGTCTGGGAGATACTGTCTCAAAAGTAAAAGATAAAAATGAAAAGGACTGGGGATGCCGCTAGTAGTAGAGCACATATGTAGCATACACAAGGCCCTAAAATCAATCCCCAGCACACATGAGCACGTGTGTGAGCCACAGACAGACACATGCAAAAGGAAGAAAGGCATTAGGATTAGTGATAGTAGACAATGTGAATTGAGTTAAATACTTGAGGTTCAAGGAACCTATGCCAGAAATAATTTGTCACAGTTCCCACACACAGAAAAACTTGAAAATAAATTTTGGTGAAAACCATAAAACTTAAGAGACCAAAAATTGGTTGTGATTTTTCCATAGAGAACAAAAAAAGAAAAAGAGGAAAGAAAGGAGATAAAGGAAAAAAGATATCAAATATATTTCTAAATTGGGAAATTACCCCTCATTTTCCCCTAGGTCCATTTCTAATTTTTGATTCTAGGCTAATGGGCCAAGTTCCACAATGAAGCTAAATTCCACTCTTCTTGTATATCTATACCTGCATGGGAATTTCTGTGCCCCCAAATGCTAGAAATCAATGCAATTTAATTAACCTCTTACACATTTATAATCTAGTATGTGCTGGGTTTTCTACTGGGTACTAGAGACTCAGAGGTGAACAAGAAATTATACTTGTTGTGAAAGAGCTCACGGTTTGTGGAGCAGATGGAAATATGCAAGCATCATTCTTAGGTAAGGGGCTAGAAATAGATCTCAAAAACAAAACCTCATGAGAACACAGAAAAGATAGAAACTTCTTATTGTGGGGCTTTTGGAAGTGAGGTGGGAGTTAATCTGGATGTGGGGACACTGTGGTTGGTCCTCTTGCATCTATCCACCTCACTCTTTCCTCAGTTGGTGACAGATAGGTGACTGGCTGGATTCATGGTTTGGATATGAGGTGTCCCCTAAAAACTGTGTTAATGCAGGAATGTCAAGATGTAAAATGATTGGATTGTAAGAGCTGTAACCTAATCAGTCCATCCTAGTTTGAATGGACTGGGTAGTAACTGCAGGCAGGTGGGGCATGGCTGGAGGAAGTGGGTGATGGGTGCATGCCCTGGGAAGGGTTCATCTTCTCTGTGACCCCTTCCTGGCTTCCCTCTCTGCTTCCCTGAGCTATGAGGTAAGCAGTGTTCCTCCATCATGCCTTTCCACCATAATGTTCTGCCTCCTTGGGCCCACGGCAATGGAGTTAGCCAACCATGGACTTAACATCTGAAATTTAAATAAATTGTTCCACCACTAAGTTGCTCTTTGTCAGGTGTTTTGGTCACAGAGATGAAAAGCTAACACACACACATGTGTTTGATCCCATTCTGACTCTGGGATTGGGATTTTTTTCTACAGAAAATTTTAGTAGGACTCCTATTAGGAAATATTTGTCTCAGTTAATAAGAGAAATCTCATCCTGTATTGGTTTCAGGGAATCCAGGTTTAAGTCAATTAGCTCACAGAAATATCCTGGCCATTAGTGTGGTCCAATCAGAGCAGAACTCTGGATTTATATTTATTGGTTGTAGGCAAACACATTATTTCTCTCTCTGTGGTCATGAAGGAAGAAACATAGAGCCCCAATTTATGCTGGCAGTTGTCTAATGGCCATGAAAAGATCCTGTTTTAGGACAAAGCCAGAAAAAGGGAAAGAAGAGGGGAAGATGGAAAGAAACTGAGCATCTGGTGACATCATTAAAACATCTGATCAACTACCCTGAATAATGCCCTTTCTTTACATGTTCCAGTTAGAAGACTCAATATATTTTCTTATTTTTAAAGATACTTTCGATTGGGTTTTCTTTTATTTATGAGAAAGCATCCTGAATGGTACACAGGGCCCTGAAATGAATAGGATTTCAATGGGTAGGACATGGAGGAGAGAGGGATATTCCAAGTAACAGAAAAAACTTGATCACAGATTTTAGTATGCGTGTGACCCAAGGTGTTTATAGAGCATCTGTAGTGGGAGGTAGCCTATTCTTATATCTTGTTTCTAACTGAAGAATAAGACAAAGGAAAGGAGAGGTAGGAAAAGAAATCCAAAAACTCTTTTTCTAGTGGCAACTTTAGATGGCTAATTTTACTAGATAACTGATGTTGATACATATCAATATTTTTGTCTCCATGATTTTTTTTTTCAGTACATCTAACATTGAAAACACATAAAATGTTTTTAAAATTAAATTTGTGGTAACTTTACCAATGATTGAAAACCCATTTCATTTATATACAATATGTAAATTGTTATTATAACTATGACATATCTAAAAATGACATATATTTTTCCATTTTAAAGCTTTATTATATGGAGACATAAATATGGGACACCATAACTACTACTGTTAAAGAAGAGGTATGAGCCTAATTATTCTCCCTTTGGAATCTGCAACTACATTATGCATGTGTTTTCTTAGAATTCAGTGAGATCTAAAAGAAAAAAAATCAAATATAGATAGAGCACTCCTATGATGAGGTTAACCATATTTATATTTGATGTATTTATGTCTAAATGCAAATTTATGCATGATGCTGTACTAGGAAGACTTATAAATTATTCTATAAAAACATGGTCCTTGATTTCAAGATGTTTAAAAAATCATACCAAAAGCATTGTTGGCATACAGCGAAGAGAGAATGTGAACATGTCCGAACGTTTTATAACCAAAGGAAATATTTTATATATATATATATACACACACACACACACATATATGTATGTGTGTGTGTGCGTGTGTGTGTGTATTTATATATTTATTTTAATTTGGCTTTTTAGGACTTTCTTTCCTATAGGGGAAAAGATGAAAAAGAAAAAAGTAGAAATAAGAAACTCAACTTCAGTTGAGTAGGACCTTTAAAATTCAAGAAAAACAAGATGAGAGAGAGAGAGAGAGAGAGAGAGAGAGAGAGAGAGAGAGAGAGAGAGAGAGAGATATTTCACACAAAGAAAGGGAGGGAAAAAAGAACAAATAAGGGCAGTGCCAAATGCCAGAATGCAGTATTTCTGGGCCCTCACAGTGCATCTGGATATTATTACCTCTTACCTTCCGATATCAGTCCAAAAGCTGCAAAATGTTAAGGACTAAATTGAGGGGGAAAGTCAGGTTTTCCTTACCAGTTAGTTCACTTCTTGCTTCAGTGTGCATCTTCACTAGAAACTCATCCCACAAGTGCTCTCAGAATACAAATTGCATAAAGAAATGGTCCTGGAAAAAATGTCACCATAACTATTTGTTTTTCAAACCATCTGCTATGGTTTGAATGTCTGTATCCTCCAAAACTCATTGATATTTGTTTGCCATTGCAGGAGTATTAAGAGGCAAGGCATTTAAGAGGTGATTAGGCCATGGGCGCTACACCCTGTGGGTGGGATTGGTTTGCCCCCTCATACTCTCTCTTGCTCTTCTACTTTCCACCAAGGGATGATGCAGCTGAAGGCCTTCATAAGATACTGGATACTTGATACTGAATTTCACAGCCTCCAGAACTGCAAGCCAATGAGTTTCTGTTCATTATAAATTATATAGTTTCAAATATTTTGTTATAGCAACAAAACCAAACTGAGTCATCATCTTTGAAGTTCATTTGGAAATCAGATGGTGGGAAAGTTAAGTTTTAGCTTCCATAACTGTGGGTCAATAGATTTCTATTTATTATAAATTACTGGGTAATTTATAATAAATTTATAATAAATTTTGTGATAGCAGCAAAAATGGAGTAAGGCATCATCTTTGAAGCTCACTTATAAATCAGATGGTAGGAAAGTGAAATCAAGATTACTTCTCATCCAATCTATATGATTTAAATTTATTCAGGTGCTTTTTTGCTTATTTGTTTATCTATATTTTGTTGTTCCTAGGCTATTAATAGGATGGCAAAAATTCTGTTGAAGTATTAAATCTAAGCCAAATCTAATATGTGAATATGTTTTATGTTTTTCCTGGAGTTTTTGGAATTGCTGTAAGATTCATAATATTGTTATACAAAGAAAAACCAAAGATTGAAACAAGTAGTCAAACTTATCATTTACAATGTAATAAGGAATATAAATGTCTGACAATTGTGAAAAACTAGGTTAAATTTGCATTCATGTGTGTGTGTGTATGTGTGTGTGTGTATGAGAAAGGGAAAGAAAGAGAGGAAGAGAGGAAGGGAGAAAGAGAAAGAAACACAGTAACTATCTTCATGCCATTTTAGGAATTTTATCCTTATCCCTTTAGGAAAAATCATGTCCTTTCAGATTACAAATTCTACATACTGAAACAAGCTAAAAGAAAAGATTATTAAGCAGCTTGATTATTTAATCAGAGTCTATTAACATTCTAAAAAGTTAGGTTGTGATAAAAATAGACTTATTTTTATACTTATTAATAATTCTCCTGCTGACACAAGATTACTTGGCAGCATTCAAAGCCACAAATTATTTTTCTACGTTGCCAATGATTATTGTGATGATTCAGAACAAAGAGGAAAAGTTCTTGATACTTGAATTAAGAAAAATTAATGACACATGAATGAAGCTCAAGTTAATTTCTATACAATCAATCCCCCTTCTATTGGAAAATTTATAGGAGAGTATTCAGATTTCCAAGATATTAAACTGAATGTAAACTATAAGGGGAAATTGAGAAAAGAAGAGCTACTGGTACCTGGATGCTGGTCAGGGTCGTGTACTGGTAAGCCTTGACCACCAGGTAATTGGCTTCCAGGTCTATCAGTCCCAGGATCATATACTTCCACCATCTTCGTCGTAAAATTGCCAGGAGGTTTTCTTCACCTGTGTTAGAAAGGGAGATAAAAATGGGTTAGGTTCTTGACACGTAGTAAACTGTGTATTTAGAGTGCTAAAATATTGTAGCATTATATATTTTTCCCATAAACTTACCAAATATTTAAACAAAAGAATCAATGTATCAAAGACGCACATACATTTACTTAGCAAATGGAAGATTTTGGCTCTTTAAATTAGTTTCTATGTTAGAGTAAGATTAGGCAGGTTATTATATCACCATGCAAAAACTTTTCCAGTGAAGATATGAAGGATTATATCACATTAAAATAAAAGGAAAATTATACCAGAGAGACTGCATAAACATACAAATTCCAAATCATTGTAAATTACAGGATTTTGGTAAAATACAAATGAAAAGAATGCAGCCTAATGGTAAAAGAGCTTGTTATGTGGCAACAGGTCTAGAGTAAAACTCTGAGATGCCATCCTGAGTGTTTCTTCAGCTTTGAACATTTGCACTCTAATGATGTATGGAAGATGGGGAGAGAGAGGGAGTTGTCTTACTCATATCTGTATACACAGCACCCAACATACTGGCCTATAGTGAGGGTTGGTGAAGTATTTTGAAATGATTGAGTAAAGGAATTGAAAAAGTATTAAGTGCTATCTATCTGAATCCGTCAAGATGAGTTCTGGAATGAGTCACTCTTCTCATGGCCTTGAACTTTGCACTCTCAAGGTCATTTCTTTACAGCCATCTTGTTTTGTCCATGCCCTTGAACTGCACTTCTGTCCCCCTTACTTGCCTAAACATTCATAACCATCACATATATCAGGCTTTATTTTGTAAATCAGTGATTCTCAACCTGAAAGCATAGTAACTTCATCTGGGAAGATTTTTTAAAAATCCCAATGCCTCAGAAATTCAATTAATTTTGAGTGGTGGCTGATCATCATTCTGGAATTTACAGATGGTTGATGTCCAATGGCCATTCTTAAAGTGACTTGGGCTAGAAATTCCAAAGAAATAACGAAGTAGTGGAAACCCTTGAAGCTAAAGAAACAACCTAACATTTGGCCCTAAATATGCTTTCTCTTGTCTCTGGGCCTTTCCGGGTGTTATTTCCTTTACTTGGACTATTGCTCTTGCACATATTCCCAAGATTTCCTTAATAATTTTACTACCATAGTCTGGGTTGGGATTCCCTGCTCTGTGCCCCATTAATACCCTTTGTTGATCACACGTATAGAATTTATCTCTTATAATTACTTCTTTTCTTTTCTTTTCTTTTCTTTCTTATGCATTAGGTTATTAACAATTTGAAAAGAACAGTGTCATCTTGGTCCCTACTTTATTTCCAGGACCCAACAGTGCATGACGAGTAGTCAATAAATAATATAGAATGTATGAATAAATTTCATGTTTAACAACTTCAGTGATGTTAAATTACATTAAAATTGAGGTACTTAACATTTGTGTTCCAGCCAATGAAACTGTTTGCTAGTTAAAATGTAGACAACATCTGACTAAATTAATTTGGTGAATATTTTACACATAACACATTGTATATAGGACATAAAATGGCCAGTGGCATATTCAACCTCTAAAGTCACAAGTCATTGTTCCAGTTAATTTATACAATAACAGAGAATTGTCTAATTCACAGCACAGCAGACATATCTCAATACACAACACTGAAAAAAATGGGTTACAGTGGTGCTGTTTGTTCACCAATCAATTACATATCCAAAGAATAATTCATCACATGGATTCAATGGAATAATTAGTTACCTTGCTAATATGCTTTAAAAAAAAAAAGCTACAAAGTAGAACATCACATGCTTCCATATTGTTTCATTTGAAGTCCAGAAACATGCAATGCACTTGCTTAGCAGAGTTAGCAAGGAAGGTGTGTGCTTTAAAAAAAATTTGTTTTAACAAAAAATGCAACCCTTTTAAAAGGACTTCTTGGTAGCTGGGTGGAGTGGCATACACCTGTAATCCCATCTACTCAGGAAGGTGACACAGTAGTAGATCACAGGTTCAAAACCAGCCCTGGCAACTTGGTGAGATACTGCCTCAAAATAAAAAATAAAAATAAAAAGGTCCAAGGATGTAGCTCAGTGGTAGAGTGCTGCTGTATTCAATCAACAGTACCCCAACACACACACACACACACACACACACACACACACACACACAAACACACATGTGCGGGGACTGATTGAAGATTTATTTAACAGACTCCCATTAACACTGATGTACAACAAATCATTAAAACTCTTTCTAGAATACTGAAAATGCATTCCATAGAGTCCCCGTAGAGTCCTGAGCTAAAAATCCTCTCCAAACATCATAAAATAGGGCCATCCATAGGAAACACCAGCACAACTGGTGATATGCTAATGTTTTGAAATCCTCAGCCTTTTATTATTAGAGAAAGTAATAAAATTAATGAGTGGAAACTTCAGTTATGATTTGACATTTTAAATGCATTATTTATTATTTTTATTAGAAATGATTCAATGTAAATAAGAAGAATGGAGATTAAAGTAATAATTTACCCTCCACTTTGATTCAATAAATGGTAACATCTTGTAGTGTTTTAGTTTTTTTAATTTTAGAAAGAAAATATTGCAGATGAAATTGACCACTCATACCCTGCCAGATTCCATTTCAGTCTTTACTCCTCAAATCACCATCTTGATATTGTAGTGCATCCGTTATGTTCCTGCTTTTGTGACATATTTTCTGCATACGTATGTATCCAAAGTAACATATAACTTTCTCTGGTGTGTTTAAAAATTTTACGTGAAAGTTTCCTGTACATATTATGTATTTTTCAAGGTTTCTTTGTACCTGAAATTGTTCTAGAAATATGTCCCTGTTATTTCATGTAGAGCTAATTAATTTATTTTAAATGATTATACAATAATATATCCCATCTTCCACTGATAGAGAAAAATTATGGAAAATTTAGATTTATATTATAAATAATATTGATCATGTGATTCATATCTAACTTTATCAAGCATCAACAGGATGATTCATCAAATATGTTTTTAATATTTTTAACAGACACTATGGCAGGCATCAATGTTATATGCTTTACAAACACTAATTTACCCAATCCTCCTAATATGCCCATATGGTAGGTATTGTTATCACGCCTATTTGCAGAGGACCAGAGTAAGGCCTAGAGGAACAAAGCAACCCACACAAACTCACCTAGATGAAGCAGGAGTTGACAACCTGGCACCAGGCTTCATATTCATTAATGTTGAACTGTGTTTTGCTTCATTCATTTGTAGTCATAGCACTGTCCTCACAAGTCAAGCATGCCTCATTAAAGGATCTTTCATGATCCCTATGTCCAACTCACTTGCAGGATGCCCCAGTACCAACTCCATGAAATGCCTATCATACCAGAACCTATAATTCATGGTGCCCTGGTGATACCAGTGCCCACCATGCAACTGTGTGTCTTCTTCTCCTGAACCAGTATGAGGATTAGGATGTGTCCCAATACTATTGGTTCAGTATTTGATTTCTCTGCCTGATCTAAGTGTGTGACAGAATTTCCCTTGTGAAATGTGAAATAAGGCTTTAAATCAATTTAATGGCTCAAAAGTCTCATTACAAGAGTGACTGTTATGTGTTATACTACTTGTGACAGCCTCAAGTATAATTAGAATGGTCACATTCTGGGTATGGCAAGGGTAGCAATGGTTAAAAAGTGCTGAGTGAAGAAGTTTTTGCACAATGGTTGAAATATGGTCCACATGACTGGAAAACAAAAAAGCCTTGATTCATAGCATTCATATTCATAAGCATCCCCTAGCCCCCAAATGTGGTACTTCAGGCCAACACCCTAGGTGTATTTATCTAAAAGAAAAAGAAACTGCATTATGGCACACACAATCACAGAGAATCAAAAGGCTGAAGAAGGAGGATTACACATTTGAGGCTAGGCTCAACAACAGCACGATCTTGTCTTAAAGTTGAAACAGACCCTAGTTTGACCATGGGCTGCCTTTTGCTCTGTGGTACTGAGTAACTGGGTTAATGACTCTGAACCTCTAATCCCTCACTGTAAAATGGGGATTACAACAACTGGTTGTTAACAACTGGTTGTTAAACTAAAGGTAACATGAGTAATGGAAACATCTAATGCAAAGCATGTGCACAAGGCATCACAGTGATTGGTAGTGTCCTAAAATCCTTAACTCCTTAGGATAGGTCATTTCATGTTTCATCTCAGTGGGCCATAGGTACTCAGATTCAACATTGTTTCTAGATGCATCTGTGAGAGAATTTCCAGATGAGACTAGTATTTCAATTGGTGGACTTAGTAAAGTGGATGGCCCTCTCTTGGGTGGACAGGCATGGTCCAAGCTATTGAGGGCCTGAATACAACAAAAGGCAGAGGAATAAAGGATTAATTCCCACCTAGCTGCCTGCCTGGGCTGGATCATCTCATCTCCTCTCCTCTTGCCCCTCTGGGCTAGGATTTGTACCATCAACTCCTCTGGTTCTTAGGCCTTTGGACTCAAACTAAAAAACACACCACCAGCTTTCCTGGGTCTCTAACTTGCAGAGGGCTGACCATGGGTTTCCTGGGCCTCCATAATCACCTGATACAATCCTCATAATAAGTCCACCTACCTACCTCTCTACCTACTCTGTTGACTTTGTTTCCCTCTATATTCCTAATATAATGCTTGGCTAGATCCTTACCACATGCTAGTCTACCATGTATGATAGATATTGCATGGCAGAAGCTCAGGCAAATTAATTCTGATTCCAGAGTAGGGTATTGGCCACACATCTCTCTGTTTCTCACCCTGGTAAGTTGTGCTAAATCACATTTGAGCCAGCATGTGACATCCGTCCAGACTATTGGCAGGTTGAGGGCTTTGTCCTCGACATCTCTCCACTGAGCCAGACTCTTGTCTTAAACCTCTGGATCTTACCACAAGATCTGCACGTGGAGGACTTCAAAATGCATCTCTGCTCCCAGAGACCCACACTAGAACTGGCTTTGTTGCCTCCAACCTTGGTCTTACCAGGGCCTCCTACCATACACGCTGAACATGATGGGCAAGATGCAAAAGAGGAAATCATACAGAAAAGCTGAAAAGAAGCCAGGGGGAGAAGAGACCTGACCTCCTACTAATACTTTAAGACCCAGTTGAAATGTTGGCTTCATGTAAAGCCTTCCAAAATTCTCTGCTACCATTTCCCAGTCTCCCTCAGCACTATCCCCGCTCCCTGCAGTGTTCTATATTGCCTAGCATAGTGATTTAGACAAATTAATTATACAATATAGGCTTGTTATTAAGGTAAGATAACTGAATAAGACCTTTAAAATCTGCTCAATCATCTGGTTGTTTTCAAAAAATGCCTAAGATGAATTTGGAAAAATACCTAAAAGAGACTACAATGAATCATAGTTGTATAGAGCTCTAAGGATCTTTTGCTTTAAGCTGGGTATAAGAGAAAAAACATACATGCGTAGATATGATTGCATACAGGACAGATTTCTTAACAATAATTTTATCTCCTTCAAACTTATATTTTTGGTGCTGATAATTAAAATAAAATATTCTAGCTCTAATTATGAATTCAATCTTTTGCTTCTTCTGAGGCAAATATTTCAGCATATGTAACAATTTTTTTAAATATGAACTGAATCACTTAAACTGAGAAACTTTTTTCCTGGATTTCTGTCAGCTGTTCTTTTATGAAGCTCAAATACATGATTTTAGGTAGCACATTTATATCCTACACACTTTTAAAATGTCTAAAATTCCTGTGGTTCTGATGTATCCTAGGAGAGAAAATACATATACTTACATTTTCTTCTTTATATTAATATGAAAATGAATAGTACATTTGTTCAGATATTATCACAAAGTCAGAACAAACAACTTCTCATGATATCTAAATTTTCATATACAAAAACTGCATGCCAACTTTGCTGTCCAACACCCTTGCATATATATATGAAGTATCAGGTAGTATCAGGATTGTTCCCTAAACATTACAATAACTTTTCCTCAAGCACAGCTAATTTTTTCACTCTCCTGCTCAAGCACTTGAGTGCATACAAAGTGTATCCCAGGAAAACAGATCCTAGAATCCTCCAGGCCTGGGTTCAAAGTAAAACAATCTCTCTCTCTCTCTCTCTCTCTCTCTCTCTCTCTCTCTCACTTACTCACACACACAACTAATTTCCTTTCCAGGTGATTTGTTTCTTATCTAGAAAGAGTCGACATTCTGTACTTTATCTTTAAAATTCGTATCGTTATGAAGATATCACTTACAACAAGAAATACTGCTCACTAGATAGATTGGCTGAGGATTGGGGGTAGATGCTCTGATTTTAAATTATCTAAAGCAATCAGAATGAAACTATGCATTAGTATAAACCTCTCTACTTTCCTGGGGTGAGCCTGCTGAGAGGAAAATGTATTTGTCCTTTTTAATGACAAGACTATTTTCCTTTTCTTCATCCCATTTTGTGAAAAGTGACCCTATTTGCCTTCTGGAACTATCCTGTAATTGGCTCTGATGCTTCCCGACATTAGCAGATGAATCTGTCAGTTTTGTGGATTTTGTTTTGAACAAAGAGCTATGTAGCAGCTAATGACATGCGATGTAAGGGGAAGAGGCCAAAGCAGGCTTGCCTCAGGACACCTGCCACTTGCTGAGTATATTCAAAAGACAGTGTGACAGAAGGTGCCAGCCTGAACTCTTGAGGGCTGACCTTGGGTTTTGACATGAGAGAATCTGTCATGGTGGACACACAGGTTAGACCCAACATGGGGAATTAGCAGGATAGAGTGTCGACTGGCCAGATGCCTGGTAAAGCAGAAAGCAGGCTGGCCTGTTTTCCCATGGACCCTCCCATCTCAAATGCCAAGTAGAGATCCACCAAGGCCACTTCTGTTCACTGTCATCTATTTTCCATTGAACACCATTTGTCAGCTACTGGGCCAGTGGCACCATACATTTGTTCTCTCATTTAGCTGGCACCCTAAACTCTAGGTTAAAAGCATGGAGCCAGAGAGACCTGTGTGAAAACACAGACTGACACTTACTGCCTGTGTCACCTCAGTAAAGTTTATTCTTTTATAGAATGAGGCACTTACTTGAATATGTAGCTGTAAAGATTGAGTGAAAAAAATGTACATACTTGGTAAATGACAGCTTTGTTATTAAGAGCCTTGTGAGGAAGGTATTTTTCAGATCATGAAATTGGATTTAGAAGAAGTTAAGTAATTTTTCCAAGGTTTTCTGTTTTATTATTATGAAGAATTCACTACTATAAAAGTGGTGCTTTTTATTTACAAGGTATATTTAATAAAACAAATCAGAAATATTTTTGTTTACATCTTTCAGAAATTAAATTCAGAAGAAATAAATTATTTTGTGAGCAATGCAATAATAGGGTGCAAAACTTCTAGAGTATGTATATGTATACATACAAACACACACACACATATATACATATATGTATTTGTTTTGAATAAAGAGCTATGTAGCAGCTAAGTGTGTATGTATGTGTGTGTGAGTGTGTATAAAACTTCCACCTGAAAATACTGAAAAAATCATTTATAGCATTTAAAATTTTCCATAATATCAACCTAGTGGTAGTGAGCACCATAGCATCCAGATTATCATCTTAAAATACATTTCCCACTAAAATATATTTTTTATTAAAAGAAACAAGAGTCTTTGGAGAAATGGTCCATTGCAAATTTGGGTGAGGAAATGTTAGGCCTGGAATATCTTGTCATACAAAAGAGGAATCCAAGTGCTCAAAGACTACAAGGGTAATAGTAGTTGTCATCAAAAGGACTCAGTGACCAACATGAAGTAGTTTTCAGATGAAAATAACAGAAATGCATGAAATATGTTTAAAATCATGAGTACATAATGAATTTTAAAATAGTAGCAACCACAACAATTACTTGGACAAACATTTAAAAATGAAACAAAACAACAACAAAACCAAAAACACTGGTCACCATTGGAAGATGTTGGTAAGCCAAGTCATTGTTTTGAAAATTGGTAAATAAAGGAGAAGAATCAAGTACTCCCCTGAGGATTCAATATGAACTATCCTACTAAGTAAATAAATAATAAGTGAGAGTGCCTTTTCCCCCACACTCTCGCCAACAGTTGTTTGTATTCTTGATAGCTGCCATTCTGACTGGAGTAAAATCTTAAAGTAGTTTTGATTTGCATTTCTCTAATTGCTAGAGATGTTGAATATTTTTTTCTATGTTTGTTGATTGATTGTATATCCTCTTCTGAGAAGTGTCTGTTCAGTTCCTTGGCCCATTTATTGATTGGGTTATTTGTTTGTTTGTTTTGGTGTTAAGGTTTTTGAGTGCTTTATATATCCTAGAGATTAGTGGTCTATCTGATGGGCTTGTGGTAAAGATTTGTTCCCATCTGTAGACTCTATATTCACCTAAATGATTGTTTCTTTTGCTGAGAAGAAGCTTTTTAATTTGAATCCATCCCATTTGTAGATTCTTAGTTTTAATTATTGCTCTATAGGAGTCTTATTAAGGAAGTTGGGGCCTAATCTGACATGATGGATATTTGGGCCTACTTTTCTTGCATTAGGCACAGGGTCTCTGGTTTAATTCTTAGGTCCTTGATCCACTTTGTGTTGAGTTTTGTGCACGGTGAGAGACAGAGGTTTAATTTCATTTTGTTAAATGTGGATTTCCAGTTTTCCCAGCACCATTTGTTTAAGAAGCTATCTTTTCTCCAATGTACGTTTTTGGCGCCTTTGTCTAATATAAGATAACTGTAGTATGTGGGTTCGTCTCTGTGTCCTCTGTTCTGTACCATTGGTTTTCAGGTCTATTTTGGTGCCAATACCATGCTGTTTTTGTTACTATTGCACCACAGTATAGTTTAAGGTCTGGAACAGTAATGCCACCAGCTTCATCTCACTCCAGTCAGAATGCAAATATCAAAAATACAAACAAAAATAAGTATTGGTGAGGATGTGGGGGAAAAGGCACATTCATACATTGATGATGGGACTCCAAATTGGTGCAGCCAATCTGGAAAGCAGTATGGAGATTCCTTGGAATACTTTAAATGGAACCACCATTTGATCCAGCTATCCCACTCCTCAGTTTATACTCAAAGGACTTAAAAATAGCATGCTACAGGGACACCGCCATATCAATGTTTATAGCAGTACAATTCACAATAGCTAAATTGTGGAACCAACCCAAATGCCCTTCAGTAAACAAATGGATATGGAAGCTTTGGTATATATACACAATGGAACATTACTCAGCATTAAAAGAGAATAAAATCATGGCATTTGAGATAAATTGATGGAGTTGGAGAATATAATGCTAAGTGAAGTAAGCCAATCCCCCAAAACCAAAGACCAAATGTTTTCTTTGATATGAGGATGCTGACTCCTAATGGCGATGGTAGCCGGGAGCATGGGAGGAATGGAGGAACTTTAGATAGGGCAAAAGGGAGGGATTGGAAGGGAGGGGGCAAGGGAATAGGAATGATGGTGGAATGAGTTAGACATCATTACCCTAAGTACATGTATGAAGACACAAATGGTGTTAAAATACTTTGTGTACTACCAATGACTTGAAAAATTGTGCTCTATATGTGTAATATGAAATGAATTGCATTCTGCCATCATGTACAACAAATTAGAATAAATAAATAATTTAATAAAGAAAAAAAGTTAATCAGTAAATTCTATACCTTTTAATCTTACTGTAAGAATCCAAATTAATCTTATGAAGGAAGAATTAAGATTAGTTAGAAAATGGTTAATTATGAAGGAAATGTATAAGATTTGTAAATAAAAAGATTAAAATTGTCAAAGAAATAAAAAAATAGGCGAGAGATTTGTCTTTATGGTAGTATTCTAGCTAATAAATGAATAAAAATGACAAAATTAGGATGTCATCATTTTATACCTCCTAACAAATTAGTGGATATAATCCTTGAAGGTTGTACTGTTAGCATTATCAAAAGAAAACTAGCACTCCTTTATGTGCTTTCTAATAGAAGAACAAGATACCACCTCTATATACACATAAATTTGATCAAGTCAGTACCAATTTAGGAAATAGAGGGGTCAGAGGAACATCTAAAAATATACTAGAAAAAATCAGCAAAAACCCAGATTGTGGGATATGCCATAACTTGGCTACTCAAAGTATAGTCTGTTGAATGTCAGCTACAGCATTGACTGAGATAGATTGACAGCTTGTTGGAAGTGCAGAATCCCAGGCCCACTCAGACTTACCTGGAATCTGCATTTTATCAAGTCCTTAATGGGCTTGTGTGCATGACCATTTGAGAAGTACTGCTCATAATGTGAAATGATGATTTCTTCAACAAAAATTTATAAAAAATAAAAGAGTGTTCTATGGATTTAAATAACTGAAGAAAAATATCAGCCACTTGCAATGTGCAGAATTTATTTGAATGCTAACCCAGCCTGTATGTGTGTGTATATGTATGTATGCATACATACATACACACACACACACACACACACACACACACACACACATATATATATATATATACATACATACATATACACACACATGATGATTAGAAGTTTGAACACTGACAGACATTTGAAATTCATGTTATTTTTAAATGTGACCTTGGTATTGTGTTATCTTTTAATTCTTCGAGAAATAGATATTGAAATCATTACAGATGAAATGATATAATGTCTGAGACTGAATTCAATGCCATAGAAAGGAGTAAGTGGTGAGGCTATGGAATGATCAAGCTTGACCACCAGGTGAAATTTGTTGAAGATAGAATATTACCACTTAGGTGTTCATTATGCTACTTTATTTCTATTGGAAATTTTTCATAATGAGAAAGTAATACAAAAAACAAACTTCATGGTGAAGGGAGGCCTTGGCATGTAGCACTGGCAGAAACATGAGTATCAATAGTGTCTGTCAGTAGACATCACTCCTCTTACTGTGTCCTTGAATCATGGGAAGTATCATACTCTTCAGCAACTAGAGAATTAAATTTGAATTCTATGACGTCCATATCCTCATTTCAGTATAGGAAGTCAAGAGGAATACTTGGCAACTCTTTGGGCAGAGGCTTGACAAATCCTCAATGGCTAAAAGTCTCTTGTTCATTTCCCCACATTCTGGATTTGTGGAAGTGCCTGTCCTTGTAGCTCATTTACAGAAAAAGCCTGTTCACGTTTGAACCACAAAAGTCCTCGTAGGAATCTTCTGTTGGTTTAGTGCAGTGTCTGTATCAACTACTAAAGCCTCACAAAGCTACCAGTGGAGACATCATACTCTCAAAGGTTGACACTGCTCTCTTCAGTAAAACAGGATACTATAAAGGTAGAGCCAGCTGAGCACAGTAACATCTAACACAATGATTAAGGATGGTACAAAAAGGGTTAGGGATGTAGTTCAGTGGTAGAGTGCTTGTCTAGAATGACTGAGGCCCTGGGTTCAATTTTTTATACCAAAAAAAAAAAAAAGGTGTGAAATAGTCAGGTGCTAAGGCACAGGTCTGTAATTCCAGCTGCTTGGGATGCTAAGGCAGGAGGATCACAAGTTTAAGGCCAGCCTTGGCAACTTAGTGAGATTCGATATCAAAATAAAAATCATAAAATAATGGGGATATAGCTCAGTAGGAGAGTGCCAGTGGGTTCAAACCCCAGTACCAGAGTAAGAGAGAGAAAGAGAGACGGCCTAATAAAATTGTGAGTGCTAAGAACCAGAGAAGAAAAGATGTTAAATATAAGCCAGCATCCCAGGTGAAGCTGCCTACACTGTGCCGCAAGAGCATATCGGGAACCCTGGATATCACAGGCCATAGTACAGTGAGGCTCTGGGGTATGTTACCAGACATAATCATATACCCAGGCCTTGAGTAAAGCATTTAATAATGCTGAAACGTTCTAGAAACAAGAAAAGTAGGTATAATAAGCGATTATCTTTAAGATTATATAAATATTTTTTTCACCACATCAGATTTTTGCCATTTATTCTCCCCAGCTTTATCTAGCCTGGTTCTTAAACTTGAATGAGTATTAGAGTCATTTGGGAAGCATTTAAAACTGCCAATTCGATTTCTGAGCTCTACTTCAGAAATTTCTGAGCTCCACCTCAGTCCACTGGGTGTGGACGGAGACTCAGGAAGCAGTCCCTTAAAAAAACCTCTCAGAGATTGCAGTGCTGCTCATCTCTGATTACATTTTCACATTCTTGATTTAAACTAATAAATAAGTTGGGCCTATTTCTCTGAGGCATTTTCTCCAGGGCTTGATAACCTGTTGGCTGGTGAGTAGAAGCCACTCATAAGGTGACTTTTGGTGCAGGACTAAATTTGATGGCTATTCTGAGACAGTCAGAGACCAGGGGAGAAGTTGGGGCTATTTATCCACAAATGCACCATTAGGAGTCTTCCTCCAACTCCTCCCTTCTCAAAGAAATTTTTCAAATTTGACCCACATTGACTTTCATCTGAATTCTTAGAGTCCATGTGTGTTGTTCTATTGATTTGGAAACATAATCGTACCCTTTCTTGTATTAAAATGCTGCACAGGTGTACTTCTGAACTGAATGGTAGTAAACTTAGGGAAAGCAAAGCTTCCATTTAATCAACCCTGTCTATTATCCTCTTATGAACACATGTTGTCAGCTTAACAAATATTTGCTGACCTTCTATTACAAACAAATCTTCACACATATAAAATATAGATCTATTCCATCGAACCTAACATCTCTATTTTTATTTCCTTCCACTGAACTTACATATTACAATCTAGGGACATTTTGGCTTGCTAAGATTTTATTCACTTATTAATTATGTGCCAACTATAGCACTAAGTGATTCAGCACATGTGTATCGCCAATGTCTGACAAAACCTAATGATCCATGTTAAAATTCATAGAAATTGATGCCTTCATTTTACAATTTAATAATTTTTAATCCCACAAAAAAAACCACACAAAACACTAATAATCCATACTGACTATTCCCTTGAAAAATGGCTCTATTCTTAGAGATATGCCCACTGATAGGATATTATCTCTAAGAATTGAAAGGTTGGTGCCTCTGTAGGTTATCTGTCTCTGAGAAAGAGCAGATGGCTTGTTAAGTAACAGTATTCAAGTGCTGTTGAGCTCTGGTCCATCAATACACATTCAGGACTTGGGATTAGCATGGACTACCACTAATGAGCCCTTAGTAACCCAAACTGATCAAATGTGTCCCAGAAATCACTGGCTACATAACAGCTTGTAATATAATGGTCCATTTGTCTGTGGATTTCTTAGGACATAAAGAAACATTGGGAGCTTAAAGGTAAATAAGATTTACCTTTAGATTTCCAATTTAGTTGCCAAGATAGGAGGAAAGAAAGTCTCAAGTTAAAATTAGGATTTTTAATGTAAATGTGGAATATAATTCAGGCTGTTCTCCAAAGGGACCCCACTGACCATTGTGCTCTCTTCACTTCTTATGTCTTAGGTTTAATTCAAAAACCACTTGGATCCCATGACCATTCCCCCCTTCGCCAAACCCAGCCTGTTTTTTAGACCTGACCTCAACTAAAAGAGTGTTCTGTTGAAAGGGTATGAAAATTTGAAGATTGTGGATACTCATCTAACTGAGCAATGGAAGCTGCTAATATTGCTAATTCCTTAGTAGGAAATTTGGCCATGAGCAGGTATAGTCCTGTTAAATGACATTCAGATTGTTTCTTCCCTCTCGTCTGGGTATTCTGTGCCTATAAACATTGTAGAGGCTTCCTCCATTCTCCTTGCTTAACTACCTTCTGGAGAGGTCTCTCATCTCTTCCCTGAGAGCACACATGGGGACTCATCACTGGGGCTGGTATAATTGAACCCAAATCCCAAGAATTGCATTCTACTTCAGAATAAAGACTGGGCCATCTGTCCAGTCTGTGGACCTGCTGTCTATACCATGCCATCTGTCCCACAAAGCTCTAACCAGGGCAAGGAGAATCAGGCTTCGCTCTTGATGTCTCCACTGATGCCCCAAGTACGTGGTTGGGCTTGACAAGTAACAGATAAATAAATAATGTTTCAAGAAAATAACATTTCCAGGAGAGGAAATTACTAAACTGACCTTGCAGTATCCTATTAGAGTTTAAATTAAGGCTCGTTGTGATGCTACTGTTGTATTTTTAGACCTGAGGTCAGAAGAAAAAAAAGCAGAAAGGCACAAATTTCAGCAAGGACTAATTCAAGGGTTGAATTAGAATGAGGCAGTGATATTTTCTTCATGATTATTTTTTCTGTGTCTAATAAAATATACATAACATAAAAGTTATAATTTTAACCATTTTAAGTGTACAGTTCAGTGGTATTAAGTATATTAACACTGCTGTGTAATGAAATCACTATTCATTTCCAGAACTTTTTCATCATCTCACTCTAAAATTCTGCACCCATTAAACAATAGCTCCCTATTTCTCCTCCACTAGCCACTGATAATTATTGTTCTATTTCCTGTTCCTATAAATTTGACTATTCTAGGTACCTCTTATAAATAGAATTATACATTATTTGTCCTTTTATGTCTGGTTTATTTATCATATGTTTTCAAGGTTCATTCATACTGTAGCATGTATCAGAATTTCATTCCTTTTAAGGGTGAATAATATTTCAATTATATATATTTTGAATGTATATATTTTGTTTTGTTTATATGTTCATCCATTGGTAGACATCTGGGTTGTTTCCATCTTTGGGTACTGTGGATGGTGCTGCTGTGAACATAGGTATGAAAATGTCTGTTAAAGACACTACTTTCAATGCTTTGGGGTATACATGTAGTGGAAACTGAGGTGATAATCTTTATAAATAAGTCCTGAATGATGAGTGTGGAGCTATGGAAAAATTTTCTCCTTTGCTGCTTTGGCTTTTCTTTGTAATCATCCACATTGGTTCTTTTGAATCACTGGACACTTAGGCTATTGCATGCCAGCTCCATTTGAATCACTTTGGAGTCTAAACTGAAGGCCACTCAATGAGAAAGGAGTTGAGTGGTACTTATACATGATTATTTTCACACTTGATGAGAAGTCTAAGTAGCTGCTATTTTTGGATGGAACTGAAATTCTATAATATATACATGAGGGAATATAAAGTTTATACTTTTACATTCTTTTGAACCTCAAAAATTAAAACTACATTATAAAGTGCTACTCTGGGTTTAGAATTTTGAGATCTTCATATAAAGATAATAAGGATGTCATTTGTACCTAATAACTGTATTCTTGACAGTTAATGAATATCATCATTTCTTGTGAGATGTGGGCTTTCTTGTAAGTAAATTACTATAGAGGCCTCTGACACAACTAATTACAGCCATTTCCTGACTGTTCGTTCTTCTCAGAATAATTAAAGAGCCCTCTGTTCACTTTTTTCAACAGTTTTCTTTTTTTTCTTTCCTTTTTTTTTTTTTTTTTTTTTTTTGCAGAGCAAGAGGGGATGGAAGGAAAATATCTTCTTTGCCTCCCATACAACTTTTTAGTAATAGGGTTGGTAAGATAAGAAGTCTACAGACTAAATCTAGAATAAAAACATGCATACCAAGTATTCAAAATCTTTAGAGTTCCTGAAATGAACATTGTTCTTACTCCTATGAAAGAAAGCTATGATATGAAATATACTTTTGACATCTTCCATCATCTGTCAAATGTAGTTCACTTTTAAGTGACAACCAAATTCCTTTGATAGGTTAGTGATGGAGCCCAACCTTGCTTCTCATTCAGAATATACCAAATTTGCACTGCTAAGACAACCAAGCTTTTCTGCTGTCCATGGAGGCTGTGTCCTTATATTCGACATTAGTTTCTGAAATCCTTTAGTTACTTCCACTAAGAGAGTCAACTAAAACAACCTGGAAAGGTAGAAAAATCTCTACTAGGATAAACAGACCATTCTACATTAACAAAAATATTAACTGTATCACACAAGAATTGGGTATGTTGGGCAAATAAGATCAAGATGCCTAATCTCTCTCAGTCCATCAAACCTCTATTTCTATCATTTCTCATTATATTGGAGAAGCTTGTTAGCATAGTTACCATTGTGATAACAATTCACATTAAAACACTCATGAGTTCCTCTACCTTTATGGTCCACCATTGTCTCTATCTCTGTTGCTTAGCAACAACACTGGCAAATAACCTTTAATGTATAGTAGTTTAAAGCACTTCTTTGTCTTCCTTTTATTTTTGAAACTTTCAAAAATATCCTTTTTTTCTTGCATGTATTTTAAAGTTCCTATTTTTTTTTGAGATACAAGACCACAAGAGCAAATTCATATGCAGTTTTCAAATCTCTTCTACTTCATATATCTACTCTCTAGTACCTGCAATCTGGCCCAACAGAGAAATCCCCAAGGAACATAACGTGTCTGAATGCCAAGGAGCACTGCAGTTGACAGCTTCTTCCCAGGGGTTCAGGACTCCTACCCTCAAGGTCCACTTTGCCTGAACCAAGGATACCAGTGACAAAACTAGGAGAGAGGCTGGGATTCTTCTTTGCTTCCTGATACAGGGGGAAAAGAAGGTTCCTAGAGAAAGGCTGTGGGGAACACAGATTGTTCACAAAAATACACAGGCAGTGTCTGTCAAGTATCAGTCAATCACTTTCAAAAGAGGTGAGGGAGAAGGGACCAAAAGTAAAAGTCAACATATTCCTGCAAAGGACTAACTATGCCACAGATTGCCTGTGTTTCTGCTCCCCTTTCTACTTCAGTCCTTCCCCACTACTCCCTCTCTCTCATACACAGTATGATCTGCCATTTTGAGCCTCTTAGCAATTGCTTAGGTGTTTTTCACACTGAACTGTTTCTTTAAGGGGAAAAGAGCACACAAAGAAAAGCACACAAAAGCACTTCAAATCCCATTCTGTGAACTGAAAAAACAAACCCAGTCCAATGACTGCTGAGCCATCCTCCAAGGACAGAGTCCTGAGAACCCTTTGACTCAGCTTTTGCCCTCCAAGTTAGTAAGCTGTGGCTGCTGGGGATTCAGATTCCTTTTGGTGCCCTAGAAAATTCAAGCACATGCAATGTATTTAATATTCAATACAGGTCCTCCATCAATCAACACACATTTACTGAATTTCTACTAAAGACACAGGTCTTCCTTGACAGTCTCCCTTATCAGTAGTCTTTAAATTCCTCTAGTTTTACCTAGCTGTTATCAGTTTCCTTTACCTTCACTGATGATTTTGCCCTTTCTGATTGTCTGTGAAAAAAGCAGACTGTATTTTGGATTCTGTCCCTTCTTCCAAGACTGGCTCATCTCTCCCTTTACCAACTAGTACAGGGGTGTTACCCTTCAACATCTTAGAGACAGAGTTCAACCTACCATTCTTTACTTTCTATGCTCATCGTAGGCATCTGCAATAATTCACATATTCCCTGTTAGCCAATAGTTCCTGTGGAGGCTGCAATGGAGAAATACCCCAGGAAATGCTTTCCCATTGGGTTTCCAGTCCCTGATTGATCATATTTATCCACTAGGACCCCAGAGATGGCCACAAAGCTACTGTGAAGGTCCTCAGCTACAAGTTTCTATGCATGCTTGACTTGCTCTTGATGTAACAGTGAAATCACTTTCCCAATGAAAAATCTGTCCTATACTGCTCTTTTTATTTTGCATTATAAACATATTGCTCAAAAGAGTTGGCATAAGGAGACTCTTTATTTTTTATTTTTTTATATACCATCACGTTTTATATATTCAGGGAAGAGGCCTGCAATGAATCATTTGTTAAAAAGGTAATAATTTCCTTTTAAAATGCCAATCACACCCTAATTTAATCTTTTGTAAGTGGTGATTTTCCCATTATGTTTTCAGAGTGAAACCCACCTACATGTAACCTCATGACAACTGTAATAATTTCATATAATAAGGCCGTTGAAAATATTTCGACCGTGAGGCATGCCTGAACCCACACATACTCTTCCCAATAGGAACTTTTAAACTCTAAAGTTACAAGATCCATGAGGGTAGGATCATGCCTTGGACATCTTTGTTCTCTCTTGTGGAATTGAATATCATGTCTTAAACATTGTATGAAAGTCTGTATTTTCTGGAGAAAGAATGAATACATGAATCAAACATTTTACATTTTGTGTCATACATAGTGGTAGACTTGAGAAGACTTGGTTTTGAAAAATACAAAGTTAACAGGCTGCGTAAATGTAACCACAACACAGAAAGGGTAATTTAATTTTTTAAAAAATAATTTCAGAGGGGATTCCAACATGGCGGCAGGCGCAGAGAGATCAAGTCTCTGACCTCTTCAGCTGTGCAGGCATAGGGAGTCGTAAACAACCTAAATCTGTTTGCTCAGGATCACTAGGCAATGCTGAGCTGACGTGGATCTGGGGCGAACAGTCTGGGCCTCTCAGAACACACACTGAGCCCGGATCGGCTGAATTCAAGCTCCCGTTCGCCTGCTTCCCGCAGACAAACAGCTGTGACTCAACACTAATCCATCCGGCTGAAACAACTGGTCGGCCCTTCTGTTCCTATGGAGGTAAATGCCAACCCAGCCTTCATAGTAGTGGCCACAGGTTTGAAACGGGGCTTGGGAGAGACAATAAGGACCCACCCATTGCATTGGTCACCCGGCAAAGGGAAACGAATTGTCGCCATTTGCAAGAGATACCACCATGGCAGAGAACTGATGTCACCAGACTGCGGCGGAGGAGATAACTTCATTGAAACCTGCGGCTACAGGTGTGTAATCCCCTAGCCTTCCCTCTCCACACATCGGGGAAACCTTAAGGGCCCCTCCCAGCTCTCCTGTGAGCGAGATAGCCAGACCTAGGGAATCAGACGTGGCGCGGGACCCGCGGCGCAGAACTCCCGGCTACCGCTCCCACCAGTGCTGACAACTGAGGTCTCTTGCACCAGCTACCGGGGGCGTGGCTACCGGAGGGCAAGTAAAATTCGCTGAGGATTCTCAGCCCCAAGCTCTACAAACTTAGGGTCTGAGGGAATGGCAAACTGGGAGAGTGTGCCCAGTCGTTCATGAAAACAGGGCTCCCGGGAGCAGCAGACCTGGCGTGTAACCAGTATTCTGGTGAGCGGCACCCGTGAGAGGGGCCTGGCTAGAGGAAAAGTGGGGAAGTGACTAGACACAAGAGGAGGCCCTAGGCACTCAGGATTGGAGACTCGCCCAGTCTGGGAGGAGGAGCTGCTGCACAGTGATTGGTTCCCGCGTATTGACAGGAGAAACTTGGCCTGGTGGG
This sequence comes from Spermophilus citellus, assembly GCF_964194105.1. NCBI lineage: Eukaryota > Metazoa > Chordata > Mammalia > Rodentia > Sciuridae > Spermophilus > Spermophilus citellus. The sequence continues at coordinate 125,435,088 of NC_138186.1, read as the reverse complement.
CACAGCGCCACCTACTGGAAGAGAAGTTAATCAAACTCTAAGACTGCATTTATTAGTTTTTTTTTCTCTTTTTTTTGATTTGGGTTTTTTCTTTAATTTTTCTTTCTTGTTGTTTTTAAAATTTTTTTTTACAATTTTTTTTAAATTTTGTTTTCTTCTAATTTTAGTTTTAATTTTTATTATTATTATTATTTTTAAATTTATTTTCTTTTCTCTTTTTATTTCCTATTTTTTTTCTACTTTTGTCTTTTCATTTCTTTTCAATTTTCTTATTCCCCCTACCTTGAACTCTACCTGCTTACTCTCATTCTCTTTAATAACTTCTTCCCTTCCCTTCTAATACCTTTTCTCCCAAGCATCAAATAAATTTATACGAGTAAACAGTAACTCAGCACTCAAACAGAACAAGAATTAACATGAGCAACTTGAAAAAGCAAGGAAGAAAAGGAGTACAAACAATGCAGGACAGCCTAAATATTCAGGAGGACCTAGAGTCATCAGAAAAATGGTCATATAAAGAACTCAAGGAACAACTTAGACAGATGGAATGGAACCTTAAAGAGGATACGAGACAGCAAATTCAAGCAGCGAAAGAACACATTGAAAATGAATTACATAAACAGATAAAAGAAGAAGTTAAGCATCTTTATCAGGAGATAGAGATTATAAAAAATAATCAAACAATAATTCTAGAAATGAAGGAAACGATAAACCAAATTAAAAACTCAATTGAGAGTATCACTAACAGAGTGGAGCAAGTAGAAGCCAGAACGTCAGATAATGAAGACAAAATATATCATCTTGAAAAGAGTCTAACCAACTCAGAAAGGCTGGTAAAAATCACGAGAAAAACATCCAAGAGTTATGGGATAACAGAAAAAAACCAAACTTATGAGTCATTGGGATAGAAGAAGGTACAGAGATTCAAACCAAGGGAATGAGTAACCTGCTGAATGAAATAATTACAGAAAACTTTCCAGAAATAAAAAAGGAAACAGATATACAAATTGAAGATGCATACAGGACACCGAGCACACAAAATCACAGTACACCAACGCCAAGACACATTGTTATGAAGATATCCAATATATAGAACAAAGAGAAAATATTAAAAGCTACAAGAGAAAGGAGACAGATTACATTCAGGGGTAAACCAATAAGGTTAATAACAGATTTTTCATCATAGACACTGAAAGCAAGAAGGTCATGGAACAATGTATTTCAAACACTGAAAGACAATGGGTGACAAACAAGAATTCTGTATCCAGCAAAATTAAGCTTCAGGTATGACAACAAAATAAAAATCTTTCATGATAAACAAAAGTTAAAAGAATTTGCAGCCAGAAAACCAGCATTGAAAAGCATTTTGAGCAAAACACTACACGAGGAAGAAATGAAAAACAATAACCAAAACCATCAGTAGGAAGTGCCTCGGTAAAGACAGAGGGCGAGGGGAAAGATAATCATGGAGAAACAAACTAAATTTTTTTAAAAAAGGATAAATAATCAAACATGGCTGGAAGTACAAACCATATATCAATAGTAACTCTGAATGTTAATGGCTTAAACTCTCCAATAAAGCGACATAGGCTGGTATCATGGATTAAAAAAACAAATACAACAATATGCTGCCTCCAGGAGACACATCTGATTGGAAAAGACATACACAGGCTGAAGGTGAAAGGATGGGAAAAAATATACCATGCACACGGTCCTCGTAAGCAAGCAGGGGTGGCCATCCTCATATCGAATAAAATCGACTTCAAGACTAAGTTAATCAAAAGGGATAAAGAAGGATATTATATACTGTTAAAAGGAACCATTCACCAACAAGACATAACAATTATCAATATTTATGCACCAAATAATGGTGCTGCGACATTCATAAAACAAATTCTCCTCAAGTTCAAGAATCAAATAGACCACAACACAATAATTATGGGTGACTTCAACACACCTCTCTCACCATTGGACAGATCCTCCAAACAAAAGTTGAATAAAGAAACTATAGAACTCAATATCACAATCAATAACCTAGACTTAACTGACATATATAGAATTTATCAACCATCATCAAATGGATATACTTTTTTCTCAGCAGCACATGGATCCTTCTCAAAAATAGACCATATATTATGCCATAGGGCAACCCTCAGTAAATATAAAGGGGTGGAGATAATACCTTGCATTTTATCTGATCATAATGGAATGAAACTGGAAATCAATGATAAAAGAAGGAAGGAAAAATCCTACATCACATGGAAAATGAACAATATGTTACTGAATGATCAATGGGTTACAGAAGACATAAAGGAGGAAATCAAAAAATTCTTAGAGATAAATGAAAATACAGACAACATATCGGAATCTATGGGACACAATGAAAGCAGTTTTAAGAGGAAAATTCATCGCCTGGTGGTCATTCCTCAAAAAAAGAAAAAACCAACAAATAAATGAGCTCACACTTCATCTCAAAGCCCTAGAAAAGGAAGAGCAAAACAACAGAATGTAGCAGAAGGCAAGAAATAATTAAAATCAGAGCGGAAATCAATGAAATTGAAACAAAAGAAACTATTGAAAAAATTAACAAAATTAAAAGTTGGTTCTTCGAAAAAATAAATAAGATCGACAGACCTTTAGCCATGCTAATGAAGAGAAGAAGAGAGAGAACTCAAATTACTAACATACGAGATGAAAAAGGCAATATCACAACAGATGCTACAGAAATACAGAAGACAATTAGAAATTATTTTGAAAACCTATATTCCAATAAAATAGAAGATAGTGAAGACATCGATAAATTTCTTAAGTCATATGATTTGCCCAGACTGAGTCAGGAGGATACACACAATTTGAACAGACCAATATCAATGGATGAAATTGAAGAAGCCATCAAAAGACTACCAACCAAGAAAAGCCCAGGACCGGATGGGTATACAGCGGAGTTTCACAAAACCTTTAAAGAAGAATTAATACCAATTTTTCAAGTTATTTCAGGAAATAGAAAAAGAGGGAGCTCTGCCAAATTCATTCTATGAGGCCAACATCACCCTGATTCCGAAACCAGACAAAGACACCTCAAAGAAAGAAAACTACAGACCAATATCTCTAATGAACCTAGATGCAAAAATCCTCAATAAAATTCTGGCGAATCGAATACAAAAACACATCAAAAAAATTGTGCACCATGATCAAGTAGGATTCATCCCTGGGATGCAAGGATGGTTCAATATATGGAAATCAATAAATGTTATTCACCACATCAATAGACTTAAAGATAAGAACCATATGATCATCTCGATAGATGCAGAGAAAGCATTCAACAAAGTACAGCATCCCTTTATGTTCAAAACATTAGAAAAATTAGGGATAACAGGAACTTACCTTGACATTGTAAAAGCTATCTATGCTAAGCCTCAGGCTAGCATCATTCTGAATGGACAAAAGTTAAAGGCATTCCCTCTAAAATCTGGAACAAGACAGGGATGCCCTCTATCACCACTTCTATTCATAGTTCTCGAAACACTGGCCAGAGCAATTACACAGACGAAAGAAATTAAAGGCATAAAAATAGGAAAAGAAGAACTTAAATTATCACTATTTGCGGATAACATGATTCTATACCTAGAAGACTCAAAGGGGTATACAAAAAAACTACTAGAACTAATAAATGAATTCAGCAAAGTGGCAGGATATAAAATCAACACGCATAAATCAAAGGCATTTCTGTATATCAGCGACAAAACTTCTGAAATGGAAATGAGGAAAAACACTCCATTCACAATATCCTCAAAAAAAATAAAATACTTGGGAATCAACCTAACAAAAGAGGTGAAAGACTTATACAATGAAAACTACAGAACCCTAAAGAGAGAAGTAGAAGAAGATCTTAGAAGATGGAAAAATACACCCTATTCATGGATAGGCAGAAGTAACATCATCAAAATGGCGATATTACCAAAAGTTCTCTATAGGTTTAATGCAATGCCAATCAAAATCCCAACGGCATTTCTTGTAGAAATAGAGAAAGCAATCATGAAATTCATATGGAAAAATAAAAGACCAAGAATAGCAAAAGCAATTCTAAACAGGAAGTGTGAATCAGGCGGTATAGCGATACCAGATTTCAAACTATATTACAGAGCAATAGTGACAAAAACAGCATGGTACTGGTACCAAAACAGGCGGGTGGACCAATGGTATAGAATAGAGGACACAGAGACTAATCCACAAAGTTACAACTATCTTATATTTGATAAAGGGGCTAAAAGCATGCAATGGAGGAAGGATAGCATCTTCAACAAATGGTGTTGGGAAAACTGGAAATCCATATGCAACAAAATGAAACTGAATCCCTTTCTCTCACCATGCACAAAAGTTAACTCAAAATGGATCAAGGAGCTGGATATTAAATCAGAGACACGGCGTCTTATAGAAGAAAAAGTTGGCTCTGATCTACAGATTGTGGGGTTGGGCTCCAAATTCCTTAATAGGACACCCATAGCACAAGAGTTAATAACAAGAATCAACAAATGGGACTTCCTTAAACTGAAAAGTTTTTTCTCAGCAAGAGAAACAATAAGAGAGGTAAATAGGGAGCCTACATCCTAGGAACAAATTTTTACTCCTCACACTTCAGATATAGCCCTAATATCCAGAGTATACAAAGAACTCAAAAAATTAGACAATAAGCTAACAAATAACCCAATCAACAAATGGGCCAAGGACTTGAACAGACACTTCTCAGAGGAGGATATACAATCAATCAACAAGGACATGAAAAGATGCTCACCATCTCTAGCAGTCAGAGAAATGCAAATCAAAACCACCCTAAGATACCATCTCACTCCAGTAAGATTGGCAGCCACTATGAAGTCAAACAACAACAAGTGCTGGTGAGGATGTGGAGAAAAGGGTACACTTGTACATTGCTGGTGGGACTGCAAATTGGTGCGGCCAATTTGGAAAGCAGTTTGGAGATTCCTGGGAAAGCTGGCAATGGAACCACCATTTGACCCTGCTATTGCCCTTCTCAGACTATTCCCTGAAGACCTTAAAAGAGCATGCTACAGGGATACTGACACATCGATGTTCATAGCAGCACAATTCACAATAGCTAGACTGTGGAACCAACCCAGATGCCCTTCAATAGATGAATGGATAAAAAAATGTGGCATCTATACACAATGGAGTACTACGCAGCAATAAAAATGACAAAATCATAGAATTTGCAGGGAAATAGATGGTACTAGAGCAGATTATGCTTAGTGAAGCTAGCCAATCCCTAAAAAACAAATACCAAATGTCTTCTTTGATATAATGAGAGCAACTATGAACACAGTAGGGAGGAAGAGCAGAAAGAAAAGATTAACATTAAACAGAGACATGAGATGGGAGGGAAAGGGAGAGATAAGGGAAATTGCATGGAAATGAAGGGAGACCCTCATTGGTATACAAAATTACATATAAGAGGTTGTGAGGGGAATGGGAAAATAAACAAGGAGAGAAATGAATTACAGTAGATGGGGTAGAGAGAGAAGATGGGAGGGGAGGGGAGGGGGGATAGTAGGGGATAGGAAAGGTAGCAGAATACAACAATTACTAATAGGGCATTATGTAAAATTGTGGATGTGTAACCGACGTGATTCTGCAATCTGCATTTGGGGTAAAATTGGGGGTTCATAACCCACTTCAATCTAATGTATGAAATATGATATGTCAAGAGCTTTGTAATGTTGTGAACAACCAATAAAAATTAAAAATAAAAATTAAAAAATAATAATAATTTCAAAGAACAAAGTAAAATAAAAATTAAAACATTCCATACAGAATTAAAATCTTCACTTTCCTTCACATCCGGTATTTTCTCCCATCTCATTAGCAATGTTAAGTAATTTATGAATTGCCTTACACACAATTTTTGGTTTTATATATATTTATGCATTGTCCTATAACATTTTTTTCATTAGTTTTATAAAATTTATAATACTGGTATCATACTTTAGTTATTCTGTATATTATTTTGTAACTTACTTTTTTTTTACTCAAAATTGTGTTTGTGAGTTATCCATAATATATGAATAAATCCGACTCACTTTTTTAAAAATTGAAGAACAGCATGTTACATTTTATTCATCCATTCTTCCCATCCCTGGACTCACAGGTTATTTCCAATGTTGTTAGCAAAAACAATGCTGCAATAAACATGTTTCTGGGCCTTTGAAAACTCATGAGTACCTGAACTTATTGGTTCATAGAATATGCATATTTTCACATTTCTAGTTAAAACCAAATAACTCCCTCAAGAATTTGTACAGTTTGCACTTCACCAGCAGTAGCAGAGTTGCCTTCTCTTCATTTTTTCCTTCTCCCCATTTTTGCTGCATGCTTATCTCATGAGGAACCTAGAGGATAATTTCTCATCAATGTAATGTTTTTTGACCAAGACAAACTTAACAATCCTTAAATGATTGCTAGTATAATGCAAATAATTATCATATGCCATAACTTGTTGATTTTGGTTTTTTATATTAATACAGTGAATTTTAATTAAGAGCTATGTGAAAGGACTTACAACTGAGAAGTGACCTCTTAAGTAGAACTGGAGTGGGTCCTCATGCACTGCTGAATTTAAAACTAAGTATATATGCACCTAAACTTGACTTAACCTGTACCCCCATGATTACAATAAATGTGATGGATTATCACACCTCTAAATGTTCTTTCTTCAATGCTTTAGGTTTCAAATTTTTGTAGACAGAATACAGGTTAGATATTAATTATTTTCCAATATAAATAGTGTTTAAAATGAGGAAATTTCCATAGTTAGTTATGCTATCTATGTCTTTAAGAAAATTAAATTATTGTCTTACGTGATTCAGACTACTGGTGTTGAGAGAATGCAGATAAGTGCTGACTATATGATTATTTCTACATCAAGATTTTCATGATTGAAATCAGCAGACACCAGCTGTGATGGTTGCAATTAGAAAAACAAACTGCTAAAAGGCTGGGGGATTGGGTTTGACGAAAGAGAGGAATCAGGACTGTTAAAACACCTATGCAGTCAAAACACATGGCCTTTTCAAGATGTCATTACCAGAACAAACCAAAACCAACTGTTTTTTTTTTTTTTTTCAGTTTTCCCCTCTCCATTCAAGATTAAAACACCTGGAATAAAAAGAAACATTGGTGCAGCTTGGATCACATGTCCCACTCCTGGTCAGAGATAGGGCAATGTTAAATAAACTCACACCAAGACGCCCACATAGGAAAAAATAGCTTATTTCCTTGAGGAAAATAGGAGATAATCTAGCTCAACTAGAGATGATTGGATTTTTAAAAAATTTGTTATTTTTAGAGACACGTGACAGTAGAGGGTAGTTTTGACATATTATACATACATGGTGCATAACTTCTAATTCGGATCCTATTCTTACTGGTATACATGATGTGAAGTTTCACTGGTGGTGTATTCATATAGGAACATAGGAGAGTAATGTCCAATGATGATTGGATGTTGATTGGCCCCAAACAAGAAATGTCTATTACATGGACAAATAATATTTAACATCTAACACATGCCAAGAACGACCAATATGTCTCTGTGCCCCATGGGCTAATGCAAAGCCAGGGAGCCTGAAAACTAATTTGAGTAAATCTGTGTGATTCCCACCGAACAACATTGTCCCCCAACAGAGCCAACTGCTTTCTTTAAGTATCCAAAAGGTTGTATTGCAAATAAGTGAACTGGATTTTTAAAAACTGAATTCAATCATCCCTTGCCTTCCAAGAGTTTTCTTTCTACCACAGGTTCCATTCTTGCTAACTATAGAAACAAAGTCTCAAACCTTAGAACCACCTTGGCTTGTCCCTTTTTTGTACCTTGTCAATTTGGAATTCCTGCTCATTCTATTTTCTCTCCCCTGACTGCCATCTCTACTATGTTGAGTCTAAATATCTCACTACTTCTCACCTAACAATGGTTTTAGAATTCTAGCCAGTCTCTCCATGTCTAATTCCAAATCACTTGACTCCACTGTATATACTGGAGTTAAATTACTCATCCTGAATATTTGTCAAAAGAAGGAGAAGGATGTTAGGAGTAAAAATCTCACTTGTCTATTGTTACCCATCCTTTTGATTTCCCAGCACCCATACATCTTTATAAATCATCTTCCTTTCTTTACATGTACAGAAATGTCCACATGGAAATAAAATGTACCCTCTCCCCTCACAAAGGAGTAATATTTAAATGACTCACCAGTTAGTCTTCTTTAAAGCCCAATGCTGAAACTATATGCATCCAGTGTTTGAATTGGATTATACACTCATATCTAAGTCAAAATTCCCCAAGTAATGAGCAATCTTCTCAGTTTGAGCATGAGAATGTACAGCTCCTGCCTTTGAGTAACAGGCTTAACCACTGCCAAGGGACTGACTTATGCAATAAGGGAGAGAAAAACCAAGAAAATTGCATCAAAACTCACATTTGAGAATAGAGAGCTTTCTGCCTTGGAATTGAAGGGCTTTTGGTCAGCCAACCTAGTTCCTTGCATTTCTGTTGATGATAGCTTTTCTTGTCCCTGTCCCCTGTGATCAATCCCTAGTTCTCCTGGGAGAGTCCTTACCTATTTTGCTCTGTGGAATAGACACACACATATGGGATTACTCTGTGATTTACGTCTCTTGAGTAGTCTATTTCCTGGGACTGGTGATATGCTGGATAATCTGACTGTCAGGAACCAAGACAGCTTGAAAGATTTAGTGTCTTCAGTTGGGGGACTGCAACCGGAATTTGGGACCTCCGAGCATTTTCTTTCCTGTTTTGCACTGTGTCCTCTCATGACACCATTCATGGTTCAAGGTCTCAGGAGGGAATGTCCCACCAGCATCATTTTGGTCACACATCTACCCTTGACTGAAAAATGTGCTTACCTGAGAGGCATGGGCCTTGGGATAGGGAATGGGGTAGATCCCCTGACTAAAGATGGCTTCTATTGGAAGTAGGAAGTGTGTGTGCTTGTTGACTAAAAATCAATAGTCAGAGGGGTTTACTATATGCAGCAGCTGCTGCTTTTTTTTTAATGACCTGTGCATGCCTATGTATTAAATTTGTCCTGAGAAAATATACAGTTAATAGTCTTACCTAAGGAATCCAATTATTTAGGTCATGTATCACCTAAGTTCTAGAACTCCTTTCTACTAACAGCTAGGTATAGTTATGGCCATGGTTGGATCAGGGGATTTATTATATTAATGACCTGTTAACATCACTTGAGCTTCTAGCCCCTACAGGGATAAGCAACACGAAAATATTAAAATGCTATACTCAGCACAACATGTTCTTGGCACAAACTCTCTTCCTCAAGGGTATGTCCATATGTTCCTGGCTGTTGTTCTTCAACTGATCATGCATGCTTTAAGAACTGACATTCTGTAATGATTTATGTAAGTCAGCTGCTTCTTTGGGGTCACATTTATTCACTAACAAATATTTGTCAAGTGCCTAGTAAGCTTGTTACACATGCAGAGTTTATAGTAGGCACGAAATAATCATTTGATGAATGGATAAGTGCTATGTGGGGAGTGTGAAAATGAATTATAATTTGTTCTTTTGCACAACGGTCCTATGGGCTTGGAAGAAATAAAGAGACATAGATATGTATATAATTATAACACAAAGTAAAAATTAAAAAGTTAAAAAAGACAATGGAAATTTAGAGGAAAAAGAGTTTATTTCTGACTCTGGTGGTATATTTGTTTACTTGGGCTGCCACACAAAGTATCACAGACTGGGTATCTTAAACAACAGAAATTTATTTTTTCAAAATTCTGGAGGCTAGAGGTTCAAGACTGAGGTTTTAATGGGTTGGTTTCTTCTGAGACATCTCTCCCTGGTGTTATAGTTTGAACCTATAACCCCCAAAGGTTCATGTGTTTAAGGTGTGGTCTCTAAGCAACAATATTCAGAGGTGGGGCTCTTGGAGCAATTGGATCATGAGCTCTCTGACCTCATCAATGGGTTGATCATTGATCCTTCTCAGCTGAATGGACTATAGGGAAGTGGTGGAAACAATAGGATATGGGACTTAGTAGGTAGAAGGGAGTAGGTCCTTGGGGGTGTGTCCTTGGAGATTATATCCAGTCCTTGTCTCTCTTTCGTTCCTTTTCTCCCCTCCCCACCTCCTGGCTACCCTAAGATGACAGATGTCCTCTTCCACACCTTTCTGCCATAATGTTCTGCCTTGCCTCTGGCCCAAAGCAATGCAGCCAGCTAACCATGGATTAAAACCTCTAAAATTGTGAATAAATAAATAATAATATTTATAATAATAATAATAATAATAAATCTTGCCTCCCTAAAGTTGTTTTTCTCTGGTATTTTGTCACTGTTATGAAAAGCTGACTAAAACACTTGGCTTGTATATAACCATGTGTCCTGTTCTCTTTTTATAAGGACACCAGTCATATTAGATTGGGTTTCACTCATATGATCCCATGTCACCTTAATTTCTTCTTTAAAGATCTCTTCAAATATAGTCACATCTGAGATACTGAGGGTTAGGATATCAAAATATGAATTTGGGGGAGATATAATTCAGCACTAACTGGAGAGTAGAGATGGATTCACAAGGGAGGACAGCACTTGGGTAGGTGTTATGGTTGTTATGGTTTAGATTTTAGATGTCCCCTATAGGCTCATGTGTGAGCCAATGCAAGAACATTCAGAGGTGAAATGATTGGGTTATGAGAGCCTTAACCCAAACAGTGAATTAATCCCCTGATAGGGAGTAACTGAGTGGTAACTGTAGGCTGGTAGGGTATGGCAGGAAGAGGTAGATCATTGGGGGCATGACTTTGGTGTATATATTTTGTGAGCTGCGCTTATTCTCTGAATTCTGATCATCATGTGAGCTGCTTCCCTCTACCACACTCTTCTGTTCTGATGTTCTGCCTCACCTTCAGCTCCAAGGAACGGAGCCACCAGCTCTCTATGGACTGAAATCTCCAAATCTGGAGCCCCTAAATAAATTTTTCCTCCTCTAAATTGTCCTTGTCCAGTATTTTGGTCACAACAGTGAAAAAGCAGTCAGGTATGAAATAATCACCCTGTCAACTTTACCCTTGCCAAAGTGGTTGATTTAGGGTTGGACACATAACCTAACCACAGTTAAAGAGAATAGGTTTTACTGCATAGGGAGAAACTGTCCTTTTCCTAAATGTCTAAACCTGAGGATTGAAGGCTGGACCTGAGGTAGATGCTTTTCGATATAAGAGAGGAAACTTGTTTGAGAATGGATCTTACCCAGGGGAAACCAAAGTAAAGAGATACAGAAATCAGAAAATGGGTTTCTAAGGCATCATCTGAGCCAGGAAAGCTACATTAGGCTGGCACTGCCCTTCAGTTTTCCAGTCTTTGTGTGTGTGTGTGTGTGTGTGTGTGTGTGTGTGTGTGTGTATGTGTGTGTTTCATTTTTTTGTTGTTGTTTTGTTCTTATCCAAGAAATTAAAATTTAATTTTTGGTCACTTACAACCTGATTGGTAAAAACTCCAAACAAGACTTTCCATAGATCAGGTACATCTTAATAATAATAACAAAAAACAATAAATTAAAAAATAAATAAAGACCAAAAAGAAAAGAGAGAGAGAGAGAGAGAGAGAGAGAGAGAGAGAGAGAGAGAGAGAGAGAGAGAGAGAATATCTTTAGAAGGAATTAAAAAATGAGGAACATAAAACAATTGGATATATATATTGGGTAGACAGTTCTTAATTTTTGAATATTAATAATCATAATTAGGTCTAATTTTAATTAAAAGAAAGCTCACTTGGGCTGGGGTTGTGGCTCAGTGGTGGAGCACTTGTCTTGCATGCGTGAGACACTGGGTTTGATCCTTGGCACCACATTAATAAATAAAATAAAGGTATTGTGCCTATCTACAACTAAAAAAATTATTAAAAAAAAGAAAGGTTAATCACTCAGAGGGAGAAAACTAAAAACCTGCCACCTTCTCCATCCTCCATCCTCCAAGGCAGAAGAGGTATGGATGGGCACTCATTTGTATAACTGGCTTGATTCTGTTGTGCAATTTGCTCCAACTCAGCATCTTAGAATTATTATCACTGTACTTCTTCCACTAAATTATAAAATAAATATCATATTTTACAGCAGACCACTGAAATAATAACATTTTTTAGTTTGGAATAGCAAAGGTCTACATCAAACTTTTGGAAAAGGTAAAATCAAAAATCCCTTCTGTTCCTGTCATGTGGATTGCCCTGGAGGGCAGAACTGAGTACAGTCTTGAAAACTGAACATGATATTTAAGGTAATAAAATATTTATGGAAACTTGAGTAAGACATTGTTGCACTTCACTGTGCCAGGGACATATAAACTCTTTAGAGATTATTTAAGGTAATTTTACTACTCTGCTGACCAGGGTCAGTGTTTTTTAACAGTTGTCAAGATTTCTGAAATGTCAGAGTTACCAAAAAAGGGGGAAAATGGATTGCAGCTCTTTTAATATTTAATAGATTTAGTTTTCAAGATTTTGGGCATTTAAATACTTAATTGTCTGATTGTGGAGGCAAATTTCACTACCTCTACTTGTTAGACTATTTAAAGGTTATTTTTAAAAGTGTCATTGGGCTTAGCACATGCAAAGCCCTGGGTTCATTCCTGTACTGCAAAAAAAAAAAATTATCTTTAGAAAGTCTCTGTAAAAAACCTACATTGAAATATTAAGTGTTCAAAAAGCAGGTTTGAGGCTTGAAAGTTGTAAACACAGTATGACTTCAATTATAAAAAATAAAAGTACAAATTCTTAAGTACAGGAAGTTTCTAAAGATAACATCAAAATATTAAAAGAGGTGTTTGTGATCCGGTGATGACACAATGGGTATTTCTTTTGTCTAATAACATTTATTTTCCAACTTTTTTTCCATAAGCATGAATTGCTTTTAGAATTAAAAAGCACTTACTATTACATTAAAAATCTATGTACTCCAAAAAAGAAAAGTTACTTTATAATAAATTTCTCTTTACAAGATAGGTTTGAACTCTCATAATTTTAAAAGATGTATGAAGAAATCGGAGAATAATTTAGTCCATAGTCCCAAATAATAAATACTTTGGTCAAAGGAAATTGCAAACTCATTTGTCATTATTTTGTGAGCACTGCTCATACTCTGGTGGGTTCTCATTGTATTAACAGATGTTTCTGGATTAGGGAGCTAAAAATTACTTCCCAGGATCACCTATGAGTACAACATAAAGAACTGGAGATATCCTTACAACCTGGTAAGTGGGGGTGGCGGGATCCTGGCTGGTCATACGGGACAGGCTTTGTCCTGCTGTTCCAGGGTCTGGGTGTTCAAGAAGAGGAAGCTGGGTGCTTGGTTTACCTGCTATTGTGAGGATTGAACCCAAGGGCTCTAGCATGCAAAAGCCCTTGGGTTCAATCCTCACAATAGCAGGTAAGACCCAGCATTTCTTCTTTCTGATTGTAAGGAATCCTTTGCCTGCTTTCAAGAACCTTGCACCTTTCGGCCTTCTACTCTGGGCAGAAATTAACTCCCCAATCCCAAAAGGGGATGGTTTACTATTATCTTATAAGCTTAACTGGGTTCCATTCTTGTCAGTAGCTAACTCAATTAAATATTTAAATATAAAGTATTTGTGCTTAACAATAAGAAAAAAAGGTCTTTACCGTCAATCAGGGAATTCTAGGTAATGGTAAGCAGGTGGTTCAGATGCGGATGGGTGGTGAAGTATGGGGAGGTAGGGCTGTCTCAGAAGAGAAGAGTAACAGAGTAATATCTTCTGGGCCTCCCTGGATACTGCAGCAGCCAAAGAAACCCTGACAAACTTAAAGGTGAGAAGCAAGCAAACCCCTTTTCTGTTCTACTACAAAGTTGCAATGTATCTTTCTGCCATCTGAGTCTGACCTCACACTGTTGTTGGGTACCTTACACTTTGAACCCTCTTACCTTTTTCCCTTTTAGTGTACCTAATTAGCTAGTCAATATATGATGTAATTAAAATATATTTTTAACTTGTATTATGAAAGCAGATGAATAATTTTGTGGTAGATTGTGATATATTATTACAATAATGGTCCTCAAAGGATCAGGCTTTCCAGTGAGCACAACCTTGTACAGTCCCTTCCCCATTAGTTCTGGATCAGCCATGGCATCTGTTTGGCCAGGAGGTCATTAGCAAACATGACACAGGTAAAGACTGAAAATGTGTTTGTGCATTGGGGTTTGCTCTCTTTTTTCCATGGGTGGAAGTTTGAATTCACAGCAAATAGGGTCTCACTAAGTTGCTGAGACTGACTTTGAACTTGTGATTCTCCTGCTTAACTTTCCTGAGCCACTGGGATTATAGGCATGGGCCACCGCACACTGATAAGCTTCCCAAATCTTACGTCCATAACCCTTCTAAGATTTAGAGGTTTTTCAGACCAGTGTTTCTTTAAATAAAATCTGATGAATAGATAAAAGAATGTAGTGTGTGTGTGTTGATCAAAGGGTAAAAAGTTTCAGTTAAACAGGAAAAATAAGCTTCATTGATTGATGCACAGAAATGATGACTATAATAATTACTCATTGTATATTTGAAAATTGCTAAGAGTAGGTTTTAAATATTTTCACCATAAAAAATGATACATATGCAGGTGATAAAATTAGTTGGTTATCCTGATTTTATCATTTCATGTTGTAAACATATATAAAAACATACATTGTATCCCATGAATATATACAATAATTATTTGTCAATTAAAAATAATAAAAAAGCATCCCAGGTAAATATTATGCTAATAGAAGTTTGATTGATACTACTTGCGAGTTATTATTTGAATAATAATAATAAGAGTTATTGTAGGTCTTGCCTAGTGGGTATAAATTAGCAAGTGAGGGACATGATCGCATCTGAAAGACTCCAGTGTGACCATGAGAGAGAAATGGGTTTTTGAATAATGAAGAGTCTCCCAAGATTTATTTTCACTTCTAATAAAAATTTCATAACTTAATAAAATGGACAAAAGGCTTGACAGGCATTTCACAAAAGAAGATATCCAAATAACCAATAAACATATGAAAAGGTGCTCAACCTCATTATGCATTGGAGAAATGCAAATTAAAATGACAGTGAGACATTTATCAGAAAGGCTGAAATTTAAAAGATAGAAAATAGGAAGTATTGATAAAGATATGGTCTACAGTACTCCCTTGTATTGTTGGTATGCTGGTGAGACTGTTAATTGATACAGCCACTTGGGAAAACTGGTTTGGTTGTATCCACTGAGGATGTACACTTATTCATTCAAAGCTGACATTTCTCCTGAGTATACACCCAATGATACTATGATAAACATTAAACTATCTGTGTTTTTGTTGTCTGGCAACAACAACAAAAAACCCAAAATCTTGATTCACAGCATTTATTGATTTCCATATAATATGGCCACCACGTATAATTTTAAGGTAAAATCTAACATTGATCAAGAAGTGGGGAAAGATATTGTTTAGTCAGCTTTCTATCACTGTGACAAATGCCTAAGGAAATCAACTTGAAAGAGGTTAAAGTTTATTTTGGAACATAGTTTCAGAGGTTTTAGTCCATGGTCACCTGACCTTGCTTTTGTGCCTGTGGTATGGCAGTGCATCACATGGGGAAGCAAATGACCCACCTCCTGGCAGTTGGGAAGTAAAGAGAGAGAGAGGAGGGGCCAGAGTCCCAATATTCTATTCAAAGTCACCACCCCCAACTCCACTCCCATGACTTACTTCCTCCCACTAAGCTCCAACCCCTAAAGCTTTCACCACCTCCCAGTAGTGCCAAAGGTGGCAACCAAGGCTTTAGCATATGGGACTATATGGGGTGTTTAAGATTCAAACCACAACAGATGTGCACAGTTGGTATTGGTGACATGGTATGAGCTACCTCCATCATACTAATGAGCACAGTATTCAGTAGAGATATACACATACATATGTAGGTTTTTCACTAAGTAGAATATATATATATTGTCTTTCTAATATATATATATATATATATATATATATATATATATATATATATCTCAAATAGAAGACATATATGTGCCTCTTTGTGTGTGTGTGTGTGTGTGTGTGTGTGTGTGTCCTGTCTTCTTCTTTGTTTCTCTGCTGGGCTGTTTTTTGTTGTCCCATCATACACACACACCCACACACCCACACACACATTCTTCTCTCTCTCTCTCTCTCTCTCTCTCTCTCTCTCTCTCTCTCTCTCTCACCTTGGATCCCATCTTAACTGTTACTTCTTCAATAAAGCTTTCTGTGACAGTCCTATTATTACTTTCTATATCATCTCCTAGTTTATTCCCTTCACATCATTTATTACTGTTACCACTTTTCTTGCAGACTTGTCTTCCCTGATAGCATATAATCCTTCTTGAAGGCAGGGACCTTCACCCTGCCTATCCTGTATTACCAGAACCTAGTACTGTTCAAAGCAGGTAGTACTGTACAACAGCCCATTTGTTATACAAATTAATGAAGACATGAACGGCTCTAAATTAATTAGATAGAAACTGGGTTTTAGTGGAGACCGTAGCAAATGGGATGTTCTTCCTTAGGATAGTTTCCATAGCCTAATGTGGATTACATGGATATTCAGTGAGGAGTAATGAGTTTGCAGCTATTTCTCCTCTAGCATCTCTCCATGACAGGCTTGCCTATGAGCCTTGGCAAGAAGCAGACATACCCCTTTCAGTGGAATGGTTTCTTGACCTTCACAGAGCAAGGCTTCACTCCAATAGCCTCAAATGATTGTCTATTGAAAATAGAGTCCACAGAGGGAGAGAGTCAGATTAAAGCACTATGGGCCAGGTTTGGCAGCACATGCCTATAATCCCAGTGGCTCAGGGACTGCAAGTTCAAAACCAGCTTCAGAAACTTAGCAAGGTCCTTAAGCAACTTAGCCAGACCCTGTCACAACATAAAAAATAAAAAATGGCTGGGGATGTGGCTCAGTTGTTAAGAGCCCCCCGGATTTAGTCCCTGGTACCAAACACCAAACAAAAAACACCATGGGATTCTGAGGGGGGTTCTGAAAAGTGGGAGAATAGAATAAAAGAAGAGACTAGAGAAGAAACTCTTACAGAAGAGGTTTCATGGGCCCCTAGTTTACAAGATCCTTCCTTGATTGCTGGAGAGGTAACCCTGAAGGTAGGGTATCTTCGTCATGTAACTTTCATTCTTACAGAAGACCCTGGAAAACAGAGTGCTCAAACTTAAGAGGACACTGCTGTTTAAAGGAACAGTCCATAGCACCACTGCCCCCTGAACCTCGGGTGGCAGTTGACTTATCTGGTCCCTGTATGAGTAGGGAAGAAGGGTACAGAGAGACATAGCCTGGCTTAGAAGTGAACATGAAAACTCCCAGTCCAATTGTGAGGTTGTGACTGCAATGTGTGAATGGAATATTCTGGAAATCAATTAGCCACAGCTAGGAAGAGTGATCTTTCTTCAGTGAAGTTTTTTCAGGGCTTTTACTTTATTGGGTTCTTACAACTTGTAATTGAAGATTCAATTTTTAGGGCCTTTGTATTAACATTTACTCTGCTTAGAACACTTGTCACCCAAGATCTTCAGGCAGCTAGAACTTATTATTCAGTTCTCAACTCAAATGTGATCTCCTTATAGGGGACTTCCCCAGCAATCCAACTGTAAGGGGCATTCTTGCACTTGCCCCTGCCACTCTCTGTCACACAAATCTGTTGAATGGCCTTCATAACATGTATTACTACATAAAACATCTATTTTATGTGTTTATATGGTTGTCTCTTTCCACCAGATTGGAAACACTATCAGAGTAGAATCTGGTCACCATCATGACTTTGGTATTTAAAACAATATCTGTCACATTGTAACTGTTCAGCAAATTACCTTCTTCACCATCTAGTATGTACCAGGTGTCATGTGAGACCTGGAGATTTAAGAAGCAATTCAATAATGAAAACTGGTGCAGCCACTTCGGAAAGCAGGCAGTCCTTAAAAAGATTCACACAGAGTTACCCTATGACCCAGGAATTCCACTCCCACACTCACATCCAAGAGAAATGAAAGTATGTCTACATAAAAGCTTGTACATCAATCTTTAAAGTGAACTGTTCATCATTTACAAATTCCAGTCAACTGGTGAATGAATAAATACAATACGGTATAGCCATATAATGAAATATCATCTGGTAATAAAAAGAAAAAAGTCCTGATCATACTTGGAAATGAATAAACCTTGAAAACATTATGCTAAGTGAAGAAGTCATTCATGAAGACCACATAGTCTATGATTCCATTTCTGTGAAATGTCCAGAATGGGCACATCTATACACAGAGAAAGTCGATTAGTGATTGCCTAGAGCTAGGGAAGTAGGACCAGGGATGGGAAATGACTGCTAATCAGGTTAGGATTTCCTTTGGGGAAGATAAAAGTGTTCTAAAATTGATTATGATGATGGTTGGACACCTGTATGAGGACACTAAAAATCATTCAATTGTATATATTAACTGTGCTTTGTAAGTTATATCTCAGTAAATCTATTTTAAAAAGTCATTCAACTATGCATAATACCTGAAGCTATTCATTCATTCAGTCTTATTCTTCACCTGCTTTGTAATAGGCTCAGTACCAAAAGATACAGAGGGGAACAACTATTGTATTAAAGTGTTATTGGTCTTTATGCCAACTCTCCACCTTATTTCACATCTGGAGAAGAAATTTGAGCATAAGAAATGATGTGTGCTAGAGATTACTATCTGTTCAGTAAAGTACACATTCTCCTCTTCTTGGACACACAACTATATTACATTTCCCAACCTACATTGCATTTGGGTAATAATTCATGAGGGCAAGTAATATGCTACTTTCTCCAAGACTTCTTTTGTAGACTCCTCCTTGTATGCCCTGCCTAGGGCTAATTAAATAAAAATGGACATGTGGATCTTGCAAGTCACATATTGAAGACGGCAGAGTAGTTATCATTTTGGGTCCCAGAATGACATATAGAACAAATCTCCTAAGCCAATCCATGATTGTACTGTTATGTTAGAAGGAAATAAACTTCTAATTCTAAGGCAAAACTTAATGTTACCCTATAAAAGATATTTTGGGTATATCAGAAAAATAGAAATATTGTAAATTGTGAGACCCACCCAGTCTCTTAACAATCTAGGCTTTAAGGTGCATTTTCCTTCAGATACAAAGTGATAGTTTTATTAGGTCATTATTAGATTTGGGTTATTGCCCTTATTACTCAACCCTGGTTTGGTTTCTTCTATTCCTTGAGGACTCCTGCTACTTCAGCAACCAGATACCTGGAGAGACACAGCAGGTTAGAGGGTAGCTGTAGTTGAATATAGTGGTGTAGAAAAGTGATGCTAAAACACACAACAAACAAAACAAAACACTGTGATGTTCACCTATAAATTAGCAAGAAAACACTGGTGGACTCCTACAACTCACTATTGCTTCCTTCCCCTCCTATGCTCCTCTTCCTGATTTATTTTTTTCATTCATTCTTCTCTGCTTTAAGACTAACCTTAATAGTTAAACCTGATTTCACTCGATTGATCACACTAGATGAGGAAAGACACTATTTAGGGTGAATTGTAATTCAGGAATTGCAAAACTTTGACATTCATCCAAATAAGCCCATATTAGGAAGGTTGAGTTCTCATGAAAATATTATCAAGCGTTAGAAAAAATAAGCAAAAAAGGAAGGAAGAGAAAAAATGAGAGATACAGAGATAGAAGGAAACATAATTGTCCTCATGCCCATTCATTCGTGTGAAAAATTGAAAATCACTTTCAATTTAGAAATCTCTATTTCTGTGTATTTGCAAAAACTCTAATTGCCAGGCCCCAAGTTTTTGCAAATACACAGAAAGAAGAGATGGAGGAATGAAGAAATAAGGGCAACATGCTCTTTCCCATGACAGCAGATGTTTAGATCTCTGTCCGAACCTATCAAAGGGCCAAAGGAAGAAGAATATGTTCTGAAGAAGTCTCGCCAGAGCATGTGGCACCAAGGTTCTAGCTGCATGCAGAGTGGCTGGGGTCCCTGTGCTGCAGACTTCCCAACAATAGCTGAAAATGCAAGAGACTATTGAAACCAACATCACACAATAAAGATGCTCAGAAAGCTGAAATGAGTTTGTTCAGAAAATAGCAAGGACCATGTCTAGCAAGGCCTTGTTGCCATTCTAATTTGGGCTGCCCAAGGGAATGTCAGAAAAGGAGTTTGTCACCGATTTAAACCATCAGAGTTCTCTAAGAGATGTCAGAAGAGAAAGAAAAAGGAATCCAAAGGAACAGTTTTTGTGGGACATTTTAAAACCATAGTTACCATTGCAAACTGAAATGGTTCATGAAAATGCAATAACTTTCAGTGGTGATTTGGAATAACTTAGACTCTTTCCTTGACCAAACTTTAGTCGGGCACCTTTCAACCTTCTTCTCCACTAGGTCTTGACCTTTGGGCTTCCTTGTCCATTTTCACAATGCCCACTTTTAACAAAATCCTGCTAAATCAGTTTGAGAAGAATCATCATCCTCTATATCTGAAGACCAATGTTGTGATTTGGATACAAGGCCCGCGCCCCCCAGAAGCTCCGTTTACTGCAAAAATATTAAGGTGAAAACTGATAGGATTGTAACAGGTGTAACCTAATCAGTCCATCCTAGTCTGAATGGACTGACTGGGTGGTAATTGTAGAAAGGTGACTAGAGGAGGTGGGTCCCTGTGGGCATGTCCTGGAAGGATTGATTGTTCTTCCTGTAGCCCCCCCACTTCACTTCCTGACTCTGCCATGAGCCTTGTAGTTTTTCTCTGCTGGGCCTGTCTCCCACGATATGATGTGCTATGGTGTCATGGGCCCAGAACAACGGCATCGGCCATTGAAACTAAGGGATCCAAATAAACCTTCCCTCCTTTACGTTGTTCCTGTCAGGTATTTTGGCCACCACAACAACCTGACCAAAACAACCCTAGGTATCTGATCATATTCTTTGTTTTCACCCCTGGTATCTCTGATTTTCCTAGGCTGCCTTCAGCAAGAACCCTGTCAAGTGGGTTTAGCCAGAATGCCCCTAATCCCTGAGGTTGGCTCTTAGTAAGTTTTCATCCACTGACTCCCCCACACACAGACTCCCTGACTATATGGGTCCACCACTGTCCTAATAGTATTTAGAATGGAGCCTAATTTGATACTGAGGTCTAATTTCCCCTATTGTAACAGTTTCTAAATAAAATTTGTTTTTACCACTGTAACTGCCCTTCAGCTCTAACTTTGTTTTTGTTTTATTTAACATGGTAACTGGCGCTCACCTACACCACTGGTGGGGAGGTGAGAAGTATACTCTTTCTGGAGGACAGTTTATTTCTATGTTTCAAAAGTCAGAAAATAGAAGTAATTCTTAGTGCTTCCAATTCCCAAACTTCATGTTCTTTCGCCCACTTACTATACTTCTGGCAATTTATCCTATATTTAAGAATTAAAGAAATCATGGATTTAGTTGTACATACATTTGTGGCATAATTCATTAGATGAAAACTTTGACAGGAAAATATTTTATGGAAAAGTTTTGAAAGATTTTGAAATTTACGAGGTGTCCTATCTCTCTGTCTCTGCCATTATTTGTGTTTGAGTACTTTTTTTTGTGTGTGTGGGGTTGGGAGGTGCTGGGATTGAATTCAGGGACACTCAACCACTGAGCCACTTCCCCAGCCCTATTTTGTATTTTATTTAAAGACAGACTCTGAGTTGCTTAGCACCTCACTATTGCTAAGGCTGGCTTTGAACTCACAATCCTCCTGCCTCAGCTTCCTGAGCCACTGGGATTATAGGCACTGCACCCAGCTAGAGTACACTATTTTAAGATGGAGTTCACCTGTATAAAATGACAATAATTTGGATAATTCATTTCATAGAAATAAAAATTATGTACTGATAGAAAGAAATTATCTCCATGTGAATATTGACCAATTTCTACCAGTTCTGCATCATTTGTAAATTTATTTCCCCACCTTCTTTACCTGACTCTAATTCTGGGCTGCTTTTGAGGTCTTTTGTAAACTGACTGGGATATCTTTCTGTTTCCTTCATTAATTACGGAGGTAAATGAAATCTTTGACATATATTCATTTTAAACATGTATGAAAGTCATGATTTTTATCCTTTAAAAATTTTATTCTTTGATGTTGAGATTGGCTAAATAAATAATGGTACACTCCTCTGATAGAGGGCTAATAGACTAAAAGTTGCTTACAAAAGAAAAATTGGATGACATAGAACAAGGCAGTTTACAAAACCATATACACAGTATGAGCTCACTGTGTATAAAAATGGAATTATAAAAACAGGCATGTGTAGGAGTACAGGTCCCCAGGCAACCTTGGCTGCACTAGCTTTTACCTCTCTCTCTGGTACTTCTCATGATAACTGTAGAAGAAGCTGAAAACAGTGTCCTGTGATATGGAAGAACTGTCGAGAACAGTCCAAGCCTTACCCTATCTTTGTCCTACAAAGATTTGGCTCCACAATGTGAGTAGCCTCCAACCCGCCACCCTGAGGTATAAAACCTAGAACAAAATACTTTCAGTATCCCTCAGGTTTGGTGCAAAATGGAGGATGGGGAGACAAGACCACATCTACCCTGGGCAGCTTTCCCCAAGCTTGGGAAGGGTTCCTTGTGAATCATAGACTTCTTTGATTAACTCTGCCTCTCTGAGTCTAATGTTGTTCTGCCTGACATTCTGAGAGTATTATGTCTCACCAGACTCATATTCTGGAAGCTGGCTTTGTGCAAGCCTTCTTGCTAGATGTGGAGGGCTTAGCAGAAACTGGCAAGACATTTGGAATCCTGTGCTGGGATCAATAATCAGTGCTGTAAGGTTTCCTGCACTGTATGTGTATTTTGTGTGTGTGTGTGTGTGTGTGTGTGTGTACAGAAATGTGATGCATATGTGTATCAGATTCAGCTCTAAAACTATATACATCAATATTATATGAGGGGTTATTTCTGGAAATGAAAGTTTTGAATTCTACATGCTTGACTGTATTTTCTCAGTTTTCTAAAATAAATTATGCTTATACTAAGAAAATGATTGATAAGCAAGAATACTTTTTATTTTGTAATAATTTTTTCTCAAATTTAAAAACTCAATCCTTCATGCACAGTTAGCCCAGGAAAGTATGCCTATTATCCCCTCATGAGTAGTAACAGGGACTTTTTTCATTCTAAAAAGTGCTTCATTTTGAAAGAAAAAAACTTTTATGGTCATTTTACTTCAATAATATAAGCTCCCAAGATCTGAACATTGTCCTGCCTCAGTATATGAAGTAAGCAGTTAAACTAGAATACCTTTGAGCAATGTCATAATGCACCAGTTCAAACTGTGAAATTTTTTTCTAACCTAGAAAAAATAGTCTCATAAAACAGAGCATGTTTGCATTCATAGATTGCATGATTGAAGTCAAGCAGATTTAATTGTCTGAATGAATAAAGAAAATGATTCCACCATTTCTTAATGTCTACATCTGCCACAGGACTGAGAGTCTAAGTCCACTGAAGAGTTCACAGGGGAAAGCATTCCAGAAGGGAGGGTATCTATGATATAAGAATTGCTCATAATACAAGTAAATTTTCTTCCTACTGTAAATTTTTCATAACTGTAAAAAAAAAAAAAAGACTTTTGGACCAAGAAGATGTCTTTGATTTAAAGCAGCATTTATCTTGTCTGCAAGTTTATTAGAGGAATGCCTTTACAAATCCACTGGCAGCCATGTCTTGGGCTCTCCCAGTAGGGAACCAGCTGGTTCAGAAGAAAGTGGGCTTTTCAAATGTAAAGCAGGATTTTTTCTGCCTTCTTCCCTCTGAAAGCAGACAACTTAAAGTCTTAAAAATTCAAGACTGAATTGTTATAAGGGCTGAGTACAGTTTGGGCCTCAGGCCATGGTCTTTATTCAGGCCAAAGCCTCAGGAGGCAAGAGATCGATTGTTACAAGCTCCAAGTTCTATATTTTCCAGAATCCTCTTTCATCCTGTTACTATTTTCCTGGAATCAGATAGGGAAACTTACTTCACAGAGATAGTAGAATTGGTCTGATCCTCTGTATTTTCTAAGTTAGTGGAGAAAAAAATAACTTCATAATAAGGTAAAACTTCATTTTATCCAAGTATTTTACAATAAAGGCAGCACAAAAACTCATTGAGTTTCTTAAAAGAAAAATTATAACATTACTAGTTTCTCACATTATGTAGTTTCTACACATGGAGAATGTCAAAGATAAGTCTTGAGAAATCTAAAGACAAAAAACAAAACAGGAAGGCAGGCAGGCAGGCTGGGAAGAAAAGTGGGGAGGGGAGAAAAATAAAGAAAGGTAAGAGAGAGGTGGAATGGAGGGAGGTATGAGAGAGAGAGAGAGAGAGAGAGAGAGAGAGAGAGAGAGAGAGATTGAGACAAGAGAGGAGATAGCTCCTTTCTCTGGCCTTAGGCAGACTAACTAAATCTGCAAATGTACATTCTCTGTCTCTTTAAAAGTTCTGCTTACCTTTAGAGATTTTGAAGATGGAACTTTTAAAACAATAAGATTCTTCAATCTTCTGCTGGCTTTGAATAAAACCTATTTTCCTACCAATTTGACTCTGAATATTTCTAGAGCAGTGAATGAACACTATATCCCAATATCTTCTTCCCCAGGCAGAACGGGTGTCAAGGGGTAACAATTCCACATGTAAGTGAGAATACAAAATATTTTTCTTTGTCTGGCTTATGAATAACATTCCATTGTGTGTAACTACAGCAGGGACTTTGAAGCTACTTTTGCTGAAAAAATGCTGACTCTTCATTTGATCTTACAGATGGTCAGTGGATAACTAAAAGCAGAATCAAAGCTTAGCATCTCTGCCTCCATTTTGTATCTGTCTCCTTTGCTACCTTAAATCTTGTGCCAGATTCCTGCTCAACTCTGTACACAGACCTGTTATTCACTTAAGAAGTGTCTGTCTAAACCGGTAGTACACGGTTGATTATCCGAAATTTATCTTACCTTTCTTGTCCCACTTCAAGACTGAAGACACCAAGACAAGAGTAAGATATTTTCATAATTCTCGGAAGGCTCACTGGCAGATCACTTCAGGATAGGTCTGTTCCTCAAGGGGGAAGCCATTGCTCCATGAGAAGAACCAAGGCTACCCACTAAGCAGAAACAATCATGTTGGGAGCTGAATTGCCTCCTTTAGTGGCTCCCCAGATCCAGCAGGACCCTGCAGACCACGACCTGAAATAATGACCTACTAGACCAGAGTTTGACCAAGACTGCTTACCTGTGTTCTCCCCCTACCTCACCCCCTTCACTATTTTTGATCCTTTCCCTATATAAACCTGAAGATCTTTTTGAACCAGAAGACCTGGTGTGGTTTGGGATTAGGACACTAAGTTGCTCTGCCTTCCAGTGTGGTTCCTGTGAATAATAAATTAATAAATTCCTTTCCTATTTTGCTATTACTTTTCCCATCTGATTTATGGAGTTATTGGAGCTGGTCTTTGGGGACATCTAATTTTGGACAGAATAGAGAAATGGTGCTGGGAAAACTGAAAATCTACATGCAAAAGAATGAAGTGAGACCTTTATCTTACATCACATGAAAAAATCAATTCAAAATGGATTAAAGAACTAACTATAAGACCAGAAACAATAAAATGCTTAGAAGAAAATCTAGAGGAAAATCTCCTTGATGTTGGCCTTGGCAATGATGTTCTAGATATCATACATACAGACAAAAAAAGGAAAAATAAACACGTTGGACAAGAATACCAAACTGAAAAACTTCTGCACAGCAAACAAAACAATCAACAAAATGAAAAGGCAGCTTATAGATTGGAGAAAATATTTGTGAGCCACATATTTGCTCAGGAGGTGATATCCAAAATACGAAAGAAACTCATATAACTCAACAGCAAAATAAAGAACCTGATTTAAAAATACGCAAAGGACCTGATTACACATTTCTCCAATGAAGACACAGAAAATAGCCAATAGATCTATGGAAAAGGTGCTCAATGTCACTAATCACTAGGGAAATGCAAATGAAAACCACAGGGGATATCAGGTCACACCCCCTGTTAGGGCAGCTATTACCAAAACCAAACCAAACAATACGACCAACAACAAAAAAAAACAGGTTGAACAGGGTGTGGAGAAAAGAGAAGACTGTATACTGTTATGAATATAGATTGGTAAAGCTGTTATAGAGTTTCCTGAAAAAATTAAAAATAAAACTACTGATCATTTATCAGGGAATGAAATTAGCACTCATAGAGGTATCCTCATGCCCATGTTCATCATGACGCTATCCACAATAGCCAAGATATGGAAACAACTCTTCATCACTAGATGAATTGACAAAGAAGCTATCATATTTTTTCTTTATACACACACACACACTATATATATATATACACACACACACACACACACACACACACACACATACTTTTATATATATCATTTTGTGAATATATAACACTTTAGCTATAAATATATAAAAGTAAATATATTATATGGAATATGCTTTCTATGTATATATAATATTATTCAGCCATAAAAAAGAAAACTCTTTTTTACAATGCCACTGAGTTATCAATGCTCCTAGAAGCTTAATGGATTTCAACCAGAACTACAGATTTTCTTGTAACTGTGATTTTCTTTGACTGAACTTTAGTAAATGAAGACAACCTGGAAGATGATAAAAACAACTAACGTAAAGCAAATTTTCTGAGAATCAGAAACGCAGTCCCCAGGAAAGATTTAAAACATTTTTTCAGGAACCTGCAGCAGCGGACCTCCCCCTGAATCTGTGAGTCTGTGTCAAGTTCTAAGTGATAGTGTGGCATTATAGCTCAAGTTAAGGATAGCTACACATAATGAAGCAATCAGACTTAGAATTAAGTTCTTTGGTAAGAGCTGATTGCTCAATGACTTGACAGAATGTGAATTAAATACATTGTATAGCGGTCGCAGAGCAACTGGGAAATAGGAATTTATCCTGTTATTCTTGAAACAACTGTGTGACAGGGGCCAGAGACAGTGAATGGTCCAAGTCCCATCTTCCCCATGCAGAGCTAGCAAATGATTTATATGCTAGGAGAAAGTTTCTCCTTTGCCTGTAACAAAGACTATTTTTAACTTTCAGTTGAGAAAATTCTGTTTTCTGGCTCGGGCACCTTTGAGATTAATAAGCTTCCTAAAATTGAAATGACTCATTAAAATCTGTACTTTGTGTGGGCCGGAGGCTTGGTTCACACATTTCCCAGAGAGCTGTTTCATCTGGAAGCTTCTGGAGAAGTCCCTCCAGCCACCCACGCACAGGATAACCAGGGGAAACCTGATTAAGAGGCTGTCAAGGAAAAAGCCAAAACAGAGCAAAGTGTAAACTCCGTTATCACTGAAGAAAGCCTGTGACCAAAAGGTGAAATAGTGCAGGATAAAAGTCAACTTCTTTTTGTTGTTATTTCTTTTTCACTTATATGCTTAGAAAACTGCTTTCATGAGTTGGTTATAGGTCTCTTTTTTTTTCCTGCTATTTGGGGGATGGGAGTTTGACATTAATTGGAACACTTGTCAGTCTCAGCAAAGTTGGTGAGGGAGAAAGAGATGGAAATAAAAACATGTTCTCAAAACGTGAGTGCTCCATTTGACAGAAAAGCAATTTCAGCATTGGCATTTTAGGGAGACAAATAAGGGAGAAGAGAGGTAACATTCTCGTGCCTGCCTTGTGCAGGATGTTGTTACATAAATTATCTCATTTCACAGATTTTGACTCTGTGACAGGGAGCAGAGGGTAGTCAACAAACCCCAACTTGTGCACATCAGAAGAAAATGAGATCTTTCCAGAAAGCGGCTGGTTGAGATAGAAAAGAGAGAGGGAGGGAGAGAACCAGGCATGAATAATGAGATTGATATGGGAAAAGGGGGGAATCTCAGGAATGAAAGTCTATAGAAAATTTCTGTCCACACCAGCTTTAGAAGATAACCCAAAGCCCTGGGAAGCTGGCTGTGGTTCAAGTTGTCTAGGAAACTTATCATAAGTCCTTAGCAGTTCACCAGACAGGAAAAGCTGTATATTTATTTAGGTCATGGGGAGCCTTTTCCAAATTCACCAGTTCCCTAGGGATGGATCATTTGGACAACATGGGATGCTATTCTGACCTCCTTTTCTATCGACAGCACCTTGCTTGATATCTAACAAACCAAAGCAGCTGAGTAAATGCTTATTAGTGTTATGAGTGGTAAGCCAATATGTATTATTTGAAACTTGAGCAGACTCATTCCCAGTAAATTTAGTCAGACAAAAGAAATATATTATCTTAGGAATAGTTTTTAAAGAACAAAAAAATCTGGAGATTGGGGGAGTAGGGAACCAATAAGTTACATGGTACAAAAGGAAGCAGTGCTTCTGCAGTGCAGATACCACACTGTATGATGGACATTATAATCCAAAGTACATGTATGAAGACACGAATAGTGTGAATACACCTTGTATACAACCAGAGAGATTAAAAATTGTGCTCTGTATGTGTAATAAGAATTGTAATGCATTCCTCTGTCACATATAAATTTAAAACAATCTGTCCTTTTATCATCACATTCTTTCATCAATTGTAGAATATAGCTGAGTCTAAGAGTTCACTTTACTCCAATCTGTATCTTGAATACCTAAAGCAATATCTGACACTTTGTACATGTTAACAACTAAAGGCTTCCCAAAAAGTTCTTTTTCAAAACACTGAATTTGCTTCCTACTTTGATGAGTAGCTTTACTCAACATACAAAAGGTAAGGACAAAGACACAAATGGTGTAAATATACTTTGTATAAAAGCAGAGAAATGAAAAATTGTGCTCTACATGTAATATGAATTGTAATGCATTCAGCTGTCATATATAAAAAATTAGAATAAAAATTAAAAGAAAAAAAGATAAAGGAGCCTGAAGCAATGCACATTTTGGTGCCCTGGAACTGAGCTCTTGAGAAACTCCTTGGATTTAAGTAAGAGGACCTATTGTATTTATATGTGGTGCTCACCTTGATTAGAAAGTGAACTTTCTGTGCCAGACACAGGGCTCAATGTGGGGATACAATGGAACCACAGACAGGGTATGCGTAGGCATGCACATGTGCACAAGGAAAGGAGATAACTCTGCACACAGTGATCCAGGGAGCTGAGGTAGTTATGTGAGTATGTCCCCTGGCTGGAGGCCACTGAGGGCAAAAATTACTCTGCTTGTCTTTGCATATTGCATGTATCTATCAGGATGAAGTCATGCAAACAAATCAAATTCTTTTTTCATGGGAGCAGACTTGAATAAAAATAAGATGTTATGGTTTTCGGAGGGAATGTGAATCCATTCATTTTAGACATATGTATCAATTTCTAATATGTGACGGACACTGTATCTATTGTATGGAACAAAAGAGACCCAATCCTTGACACCACAGAAATTAAAACACATGAATTTAGACCGGGGTTCACAAACTCAAGTGCTTACTGGGTAAGAACCAAATAGAGACAGTGTCCACCTGAAGGGGGCCTGCTTTGCCTAGGGGTGAGCCACAGCTTTCTTCTTAGGATTGCTGCTGTCAGTCACACAGACCCACAGTTGCCAAGTTGATTTTTCAATACAATCTGGAAATCCATATTTTTAAGAAAAATGCCCTGAACTAAAAACTGTTGCCAACTGATTAAAATTTTTATAAACATTGTGTGGGTCAAACACAACACCATCTGCAGTCCAGATTTGGCCTGTAGCCTGCCAGTTTGCCACTTGTGTATTAAATGATTTTAATAAATCATTATGATAAAATAAATAGAGTACTACCTGAAGCCATAAAGGGGGCCCTATACTAGTTGAGAAAAGGTTCTCCAAAGAAAGCACTTTCACATAAATATTGCTGTATGGATAAGGAGAGTGCTACTCATATGGTTTGATTCTGTTTTCCTGCTGATTTTGTGGCTAGAGAGTGTTTTGAGACTATTTTCCTCTCCCTGTATTTTCCCTTTTCCTACCCTTATTCAAGCTGGTGCTGAGCTTCTGTTTTATTGCCTCAGGGGAAATGGGGCAGGGCCAGAGCAGAATTAGCCTGCAAATCTTTCTGGCTTTTATTTTCCCCACACCTAAAATCTTAGAAGTAATTTGCAGAAGAGGTAAAAGAGGAGGATTTTCTAGGATAGGCAATCTTGTAAAACCAAGGGACAAAGTAGCACTTACCTCCTACCCCAGGCAACAAATTCTTCTCAGACTCCTCCCCAATATAGGAGAAGAAAAAGGAGAAATTTAATGGTGTGGGAGTAGGGAGGATCCTGGCTCTCTGCCTGTTGCTAATATTACCATTGGTTAATCTAGGCAGAGGGGTCTGCAGGCAGCTTTAAAAATATATCTTGTACCCCAAGCAAGGCATCAGAAGCATCTGGACAAGGGGCCAGGCAGAGAGCATAACAGGTGACCTACTGATGACTAACTCTCCTGGTTGTCAGTGCCCATGACTGATAGCCACAGAATCTTTGCCCCATCCCTGACATGGAAAAAGATCACATGAGGAGGGAAGGGAAGAGAGTCACTGGTGTGACCAAGGTGAAACATTCCTCCCCTCTCAAGAGTGGCTACAGTTAGAACAGGTTGAATTGCTGAAAATATGAATATGGGTTATTTCCTCCACATCTAAGGATGTGGCTTTAAATTCAAACCCATGATGGTTTTTACTTAGGGACATCACACACTCAAGTGTCCATGCTTTCATGTAAAGTCCTTCCAGAACACTTTTTTCTTTTTAATACAGGTACGCAGGGCACATGTTGTTCTTTTCTGCTACTAATTCCATGCCCTAACCTTGAAAGACTTCAAAGAGCTCCTGCTGCACCCCTCCCTAGATACTAGTACTTACTGTCACATATATCCCAGCTCCATGCCTCCTGCTTCTCCCTGCCAGTCTCTGGTAGCTACAGAAAGAAGGCTTTATTGGGTGTGTTATTCCCCTTAACAAAGGACCTGGTAGAGTCTATGGTGCAGTGGAGCTTGGAAACCCCTTGGACTGGCCTTCTGGGAATTCTGTGTATGTCAGGGCCAGGTATTCCATTATCTAGAAACACTTTTGAGAGTCTTTCTCTGAATAATTATTTTAGCATGTGTGCACAACACAGCACTGTCGTAGGCTAACCAGGCTGAGTCATCCTATATCCACTGTGGGGAGATGCTCTTGAATATGCTGTGTTGCAGGTTGTGCTCTGCATCTCATCAAGGAAAACATCACATTCTAGAAAATAGTTAGAAATGTCTATTTTCCAAAGCACTCTGAAGAATCTGGACCAGTACCTAGGGTAAGCTGTGTTCTGGTCCACTACCAATTGAACAAAATTCTTTGCTGATAGATCCACTGTTTCAAGACAGGAGATGGAGACACATTTTCTGATTCCCAAAACAAAAGACTAGGGAAATGACTGAAAGGTCTAAAATTAGAAAATACCTGTAATCTTGCTTAGAAAGAGGAATTAAAATAAATTGTTTAAACACACACACACACACACACACACACACACAAGAAACAGCAGAAATTATGGCAGGAAGAAGGATGGGTTTATAATAATTTGCAACATATATCTGCTAATGTTAACTGCAGGGTCAGTTTAGATTTTAGATCTACTGAGCCCTACCTGAGGACAGTATCTCTAGTTAGGTTGGATTTTCTTGAATTAACATCTTGGCATTCTAGGTAATAAGAGCTTTCTGGGAGGTTCATGCTCTGGATTAAAAGGATATAATTTGAAAAGGCTGTTTCTTGATGGCCACTGTTGAGTATTGATCTTGGTATTGTCACTTCATGGGTTCTATGCAATTTCTCTCTAAGAAGTCATTTCTTCCTCTTCCATGCATGTCTTAGCACAGTAGAAGTTTTGTTGACACCTTTACCCTTTGTCATCAATAATGGCTCTGAACCATCCAGGTGGAATTCACCTTTAACCTTAACTTTGAAGATCGGAATTTTAACTTAAATTGTAACTGCAAAATACAGACCTACTATCCAATCATTTTTTATCTGTCATGGGTTTCAAAACCACCTAGTAAGCCTCAGAAAATAAAGTTCTTCATTGCTGGTGGTATTTCAGACATCTGGAGGTACCATGATGGATGACAGCAATCTGAGCCATACAGTTTTTTTTTTTTAATTTTGAAAACAGATTTTTGAAAGAGGTGTTTAACATTTTTAAGTCAAACTAAAGAGAAATACAGGGTGTACCTTTCTAAAAAACAATAATTGGCTTTAATTTATTAATTTGAAGAGAGGAATCATGAGACCTCCTTAAGTTTTACTACAATAGTCTTTAAGGATTAAATTTGTTTATGAAAATGTACCATCAAGGTTATTTCACATTGTATGTCTCTGGTCAATCTATGAAACTATAATTGTGTTACAAATGTTTTTGCACATATTACATATTGTGTGTGTGTGTGTGTGTGTGTGTGTATGTGTGAGAGAGAGAGAGAGAGAGAGAGAGAGAGAGAGAGAGAGAGAGAGAAGAAAATGTGAAAACAATAATGTCATTTCATAACAATGAATAATATAGCACCCTTACATCCATTCCTCTTGATTATATTTAAATTGCTTTTTCATGCTTGGGTTTATTAATGCCTTGGGTTTATTCTGTACTCTATTAAATTTCTTAAGCCTAAAGAAAGAATAAGCAAGGAGATAATAAAGGATAAGTGGGAAAAGTAATGAATTATAAAATAAAGACATAATAGGAAGCATCATCCAGTCAAAGGTAATTTCTTTAAAAAACAAAATTAACAAGCACATTTTATAGTAGTTCTTGATCTATCAATTATTGAGTCACTTAAAAATCTCCCACTTTAATGGGCTTATTTGATCTATTTTAAAACTATATTACTAGGTACTTATGGATTTAGGATTAACTTCTGATTAACTAAACCTTTACTTAATAGGTAGTAAATCTTCCCATTACTAATATTTTTGTCTTAAGTATTTTTTGCAACTATATCTATAGTAGCTCTATTTTTGTTTAGTGCTTCTCCAAGTTATCTTTTTTCCATTTTAAAAATCCTTTAATTTTACGTGTATCTTTTGTAATTATCATATAGCTAGAATTTTAAAAAAATTATTCCAATGACTCACTTTTTAAATGGAAAAGTATATGCATTTATATTGACTGTGATTCCCAATATATTTCTAATTTTTGCCATTTTTTGGACTTTTTATTTGTCTAATGTATCATTTCGTCTCCTTGCTACACATTTTCCCTTCTTTTATACTATCATTCTTTCCTCTAATAGTTTTTTTTTTTTTTTTTTTTGTACCAGGGATTGAACTCAGGGGCGCTCAACCACTGAGCCACATCCCCAGCTCTATTTTGTATTTTATTAGAGACAGGGTCTCATTGAGTTGCTTAGCACATCCCTTTTGCTGAGACTGGCTTTGAACTTGCAATCCTCCTGTCTCAACCTCCCTAGCTGCTGGGATTACAGGTTTGCACGCCACCTTGCCTGTGTCTCTAATAGGTTTTAAACTATGTGTTTTCTCAGTTCTTTTAGTGGTTACTTAAGAAATGTAACATTCCAGTATCTACAGATAATTTTACTTTCCTCAACATCAATTCAAGGAGGACCTTGGAACATTTTAATCCCAGCCATTACTTCTGATTTATACACTACTGTTGCCTGTAGCTTAAATTTTGTTTTTAAATTATCACAAATGTCATTATCCTCTACTGAATATTTATATAGATTTGCCTTCAAGTCTACCATATTCTTTACTTACCATTCCTTTTTCATTCTTAGACCTTACTAAGATCATTTGTATTTATTTGAAGGATACTCTTTGAACCTCCCTAACTGAAAGTCTATTAGTAGAGTCACTCTATTCTAATTTGTCAGTAAATATCTTCCGTGTATTTTCTCTTAAAAAGGATAATTGTCATATAGGTAACTTAGGTTTTGTTAGTACTATTACACTACTTTTTGGATATAATTGTGCTCACTAATTATCTTTATTTGTGGGTGGTCTTCATCTATTGTTGTATTTTTGCTCTTTCCTTTGGGGATTCTGTAGTTTTATTACGATGTATTCAGGTGTGGTTTTATTTTTGTTATCTTGCATGGTACTCACTAGACTTTCAGAACCTGGGAATTTAGGCCTTTTATTAATTCTGGAAATCTTGTTGCCATTTTCTCTTCAGTGCCTCTCTCCCTTTTCCTCTGTAACCTCTTTTCAGAATCTGAGTTCATGGTACACATTCTCACTCTTCATGATGATGAACTTCTGTTTCATATTTTCATCTTCTTGTGCTACATACTAAATCAATTTGTAAGAAATAAATTTCATTTTACTAATTCTCTCTGCAGTGGAATCATATCTGTTGATTAATCTCCACATCACTCTCTATATCTAATTATCACATTTTTTATTTGTAGAGATCCTATTTGGTTTTTGGTTGCTCATTTGTTTTTAGATCTACCTGATCAATTTTTGATGGTCTCCTCCCTTGTCATACAATGGAAATGCTCATTTAGTTTTTTAAATATATGTACTTTAAATTCTTCTTTGGCAATCTATAATCTTTGTAGGTCTGCTTCTATAGCATTTTATTATGCTAGATTTTACTCATGGTGTTCCACAGTTTGTTTAACATCAAAAAATAATAGCTTAGTTGATATTCCTAAGAACTTGATCTATGAGATTTTATTTTAAAATGCATTCCTCTAGAGGATTGTAATTGTTTATGCCAAATACCTAGGGAAACTACCAGTCTGAGACAACTTAAAATTAAATTTTAGCCTCAGTCTTCAGAATTTATATAAATAATATGATTTCAGGCCCCCTATATATGCATACATGTGAATTTATGGTCAGAAATTCTCAGGGCAGATTTTTTTTCCTATTGATTCTGCTCTAACCAGATCAAAGTTCAGACAAGCACATGTCCCCATCTCCTTTCCTATGTGACAGACTTCATTCTAGTTCATCCGCTGAGAGGACTTCCATTGGCACCTCTGGATTTACTCTAGGTCTTTGGTTCTATATTCCATATATATTGTGTTCTGGGCTTTTCCTTCTGAATGCCATATTGGGGAATGTTAAATCCCAGGTTCTAGACCACTAGAACATAATTTAAGGCAAACCATATCAGGGCAAGTTGCTGCCTACAACTTGTGTCTGGCCTCCACTATTTGCCATAATATGCTTACGAAGTAGTTATGCTTTAAAAGGGGCCTTAAAAACATTTCTCCCACAATCTTATGAATACTGTGCTAGGTAGGCCATCTCAGAACATATATCCTATATTATAAACAATAGCACTAAAAGTTAGAATTCTGTACTGATTAATTTTACCTCTCAACTTGACCAGGCTAAGAGATACCCAGATACCTAGTAAAACATTATTTATGAACATGTTTATCAGGGTGTTTCTGAAAGACAACATTTGAATTGGTAGACTGAGTAAAGAAGATTGACTGTCAACGTGGTTGGGCACCACCCAAGGAGTTAACGGCCCAAATAGAACAAAAAGTTAGAAGAAGGGTGAGTTCACTTTTTCTCTCTTCTAGAACTAGGGCATCCATCTTTTCCCACCCTTGTACATTGGGCCTCCTAGTTTTCAGGTCTTTGGAATCTGTCACTTATATCAAGAACTCCTCTTTTTCTTGTTCTCAGGCTTTTATATCTAGACTGAATTATATCACTAAATTTTCTAGTTATCCAGTTTGCAGATGGTATATCATGGGACTTCTCAGCCTCCATAATCATGTGAGCCAATTCCTCCTTCTACATTTATAATCTCTTATTGGTTCTGTTTCTCTGGAAAACTGTGACAAATATAGAAGATAAACATAGCCAAGCTTCTGTCCCCAAATCTCCTTAGGCAACCATGGCTCCAATCAGCTTTTGCTTTGTCCCCAGATTTAACTAAGAGAAATGATTAATCTTTATCAAGAAAATAGACAAATAAACTTAGTTATGTGTCATCTGCATTGAAAAGTCTTTATTAATTTTTAAAAATGTGGACATAGACTTTTTATTGGGACTCCCCATAAAAAATATCCTTAAAGAGAATATTGAAAATCATTTTGCTATTATCTAAGTTCATTTCCAGAGACTGAGTAGCAAAACCTCCCTGGGTAAATCTGATTGCATGTCAGTCATAGACCTGGGTTTTTAGTGGACAAATCTACTCTCAGAGGTACTAAAATATCCTGAAAAAAAGATAAGAGAGTTATCTTTGGGATAAATCTTACATCTGTCTTGAGCTGTCTGGGTTTCTTTATAGATGCTGCCAATCTTCTTTAGTTGACTGTGGTTAGGAGCAGGGTCTTCCCTGAGGCTCAGTAAAGAGAGTGTTCTCCATACTCAAGGTTCAGTGGAATAAAAAAGGTGCCTAGGTTTTATTCACATTATTCTTTTTAACCTACTTGTGATTTCCACACCCTTAAAAGCAAATAATAAGTAGTAGTTCTCATTAGAAAGATAAAATATGTCATATATTTTCTCTCATATGCTGAAGTTAGAGAGAAAAAAAGGAAAAGAAAGGTTGGGGGCAGATTTCATGAAAATCAAAGGGAGATCACTAGAGGAAAGGGACCAAGGGTTGGGGGGTGGGAAATGCTGGGACGTGATATTGGCCAAATTATATTGTTATATTGTGTTCATGTATGAATACGTAAGAACAAATCCCATCATTATGTACAAATATACCAATAAAATGTGGAAAAAAAGATTAAATATGCTAAAATTCACTTTTAATGTTAACAATATCATTTACCAAAACATTTTTTATAAATAGGGTGGTCAGCTGAACTGAATACAAAAATAAAAGCATATAAAAACTGTTTAAAAAGCAGCTGTAAGAACACAAGGTCTTCCCACACACACGGGCAAATAGCTGTGCCCCAAAAACAAGGCACTCTAACAAGAAAGGTATGGAGGAGGAAGTAAGAACTACATTCTAGGTGAAGAAAAGGAAGGTCAGGGAGGCAGAAGAGTTGGCATCTTTCAGGGAATGGTCAAAATGCAAATCACCAAGCCCCAGGTTGTGTCCATATTTAGGGATGTAGACATCCTAGGAGTCCAAACCAAAGGAGTAGGGAATAGTGGTGGGAATCTAGCTGTGTTTTCCTGTTTGGGGGATACTTGAGTAGCAAGATTGGGAAAGTTGCTGTAATAGGAGAATATTTAACCTCACAAAAGTGAGCATGAGATAATTCATCATCTACTTCACCAAAAGGATGTTTATTAATGTGTGAGACAGGAAGCAAAGAAGCAAAGAGGAAAGGCAAATGTATTTTCAGGCAGCACCTTATCTAGACATTTCCCTCTTTCCAAAGATCAGTGCAAACTATATAATGGTGGTTCCCTCACACTAAGGCAAGGACAAAAAATTCTATGTCGGCAGACATCATTTTCAGAGTTAATAGTAGAGTCCAAAGGGACTTGAAACCTCTAGTGACAAACTAAAAAATAAAAAAATAATAATAATAATCACTACCTAGAATAATGGAATTAGATTGAGGAAGATTCTGCTTAAATTATGAATATTAGCTATTAAAAAAGACTAATTAATTTCTGCAATTTGTAACCATCTGTCACAGATCAGTGGTAAGAGTTTAGGGGAAAATAAGAGACTGGACCAGAATAGAACCCCTGTTCAAGGTTTTGATACATTCTCTCCTATACTTGAAATTCTTTCCATTTTTAAAAATTTTCTTTGAGATGGGGTTTTGTGATCCTCCTACCTTAGCCTCCTCAGTATCTGGGATTACAGGCATATGCCACCACACCTTGCCACAGGAAATTCTTAAAGAACTTCAAGCCATCCTTTTAATTCTAAATATTTTTGTGATGAAACACAAGAACTATTCCATGGAGCAGGAAGGGAATTCCTCAACTGTAGGGTAAATGAATGGGATTGTGACCTTTACTTTCTTGACAATTCAAGTAAGTTTTGATTTAGTAGAAGAAATACAAAATAAAAATTGCCTAAGATAGCAAAAGGATAAGGAGACTTGCTCAGAAAAGGCGAAGTTCTGTCAGTTATAATATATTTAACAGCATCTAATTTAGAGTCTCATATTTTTAGAGTGTGTGAAGAGATCAAAGAGAGTCTGGAGGTATGCAAGGAAAGCTCTGAGAGGCATAGTAAATAGGACCCATCGAGAAAGCTTTAAAAAAATGTGCAGTGTCCTTAAAGATGGAAAGGTTTTGGTGATTTTGTGTGACTTAAGGTGACTTTGAGGCATGCAAAAAATTACTAGAAAAAAGTGAGTTTATAATATCATGGAAGGAATTCTGATCAGGTATCAGGAAAAAGTAACTTTTAACAAGCTAATGGATATAGAATTAGCTGCTTGGGAAAATGCTTTCCTACAATGAGGAGAAAGGAATATGTAAGAAAATCAATCATTTTTTCATTTGGGATTATTTAGGTGCAATGAATTGTGCCTGAAAAAAAAAAAAAAGCAAGTGAAAGTTTAAATTGTATAAATAAGAATGTAACATTAGAAAGAGCAAAGAGGGAAGTGATCAGTCTCCTCCCACTCCTAATCTCTGACTGTAACAGAGAAGCAGGAGCTTCTTTCTTAAAGGCTTTGACTAGATGGAAAACATGGAGAGGACAGCAATAATAATGGAGAGTGGATGACTTCTGAAGGACTGGAGATGTTTAGCTTTTTTTTGTTTGTTTTTTAAAAAAAGTGTGCATGAAGTTTACCTTCAAATATTTCAGTGCCCATCTTGTAAAAAAGTAACTTAATATTTCAGGATCCCATAGAAATAGACTTAGGATGTTGGACATCAGCTACCAGGAAAGACGTACAAGGAAGAAATTTAATGGTCAGAGCTACTGAAAGATGAGATGCATCTCTTTGGAATATGTGAGTTCAAAATACTTAAGGTTACTCTGAGATTTGAGCCTGGGTGTTGTAGAAATGGAGATTAAACAGTTGGAGTAGGTGACTCTTAAAGTCTTCACCAGTCCCCCCACCTACGGCATTTTTTTTTTCATTCTTGAATAAGTCACAGTATAAGCAAGAAAATTATCTCCCACCTCTGGTTCTGTCTGAAATTAGATTAGCAAACTGGGATGATATAGTGGCAACAGATAGTTTCTCAAACAGAGCTTCTGAAATGCTTGATCAAAATAACGCCCCTCTCCTGACCTTTCAGGTATAACTTGCCACCTGCTGCCTCAAGATGCTGCTATAAATACACACTGAAAAGTTTAATTCTTAAAACTACTGACAATATTTGTAGTCAATGTGCACATGTATGCCTCTTATGATGGTGGTTGTGATGATCAATCGGGCTGGTTAATGTAACTAAGATTGAAAACACCTGAGACATGACATGATGTTTATAGAACATCAGATACCAAATGAAACTTGGTATCAGGAAACCACATAAAACTTTTTGCCTTCTTTTATAAACCAATTAATTATCCTAGCACCACTGTGATATGTTAATTAGCATATTTTACTCTTTCTGATGCTTTTCCCTGAGTTAGAAAGAAATAGAAATGCTAAATCTTCATATTTAAAAGATTGAATTTCTTATTGTGATTGCCAGTTAGGATTTTTCCTTAACAGAGAAGGAATGAAGAGTAATCTCACTATGACTTTTCACATCCCTCGTCTGAGAAATGAGGTCAAGGAAAGTGGATCTTTCCTCTCGTTTCTAATTTGCCAATTCAAATCTGTAGGAAGTGAGAAATGGCGCCTTTGCTTCATTCTCTATACTTCTTTAATCATTTAATTTTTAAATAAGGCCATTATTTTATAGTAAAAATGAATTGTAAATTAAACATTTAGCTGGATGCAGTGTCACATGCCTGCAGTGCCAGCTACTCAGGAGGTTGAGGTAGGAAGATGGCAAATTGGAGTGCAGCCTGGACAACTGTCTCAAAGTAAAATAAAAAAAGAAGCGGGTGGGACTGGGGATCTAGATCAGAGGTAGAATAGTTGCCCAGGAGACACAAAACCCTGGGTTCAATCCCTAGCTACAAAAATAAACAAGCAAATCACCCAACCACAATTCACAGGGAAAAAATAGTGTTTTTTTGGGAAAGATCAAATCATATAGGCAGTTGGGTATTGTGTGTCAAAACTGTGATCCCAGCAACTCAGGAGATTCCAGCAGGAATAAGTTCAAGGCCAGCTGGGGCTACTTAGTTAGATTTTGTTTCAAAAAAGTTTAAAATTGAGCCAGGTGCAGTGGTGCACACATGTAATCCCAGCCCAGCAGCTCGGGAGGCTGAGGTAGGAGGATTGTGAGTTCAAAGCTAGTCTCAGCAACTTAGTGAGGCCTTAAGCAACTCAGCAATACCCTATCTCTAAATAAAATATCAAAAGGACTGGGGATATAGCTTAGTGGTTAAGTACCCCTGGGTTCAATTCTCAGTACAAAAAGAAAAGAAAAATGAAATGAAAAAATTAAAAAAATTAAAAAAAAAAAGGCTTGAGTTACAGCTCAGTGATAGAATGTACTGGGTTCAATCCCCAGTACTAGAAAAACACTTTAAGGACTAGCATTGTAGAAGACATGTGCCAATATACCACAAATGCAACGAGGTTCAGGAAGGGCTGAACATGATGTCAAGTACTCTTCTTATTTTCAGAGTGTTGGTTCAAATTTTGGCTCCATGTCTTACTGGCTGAATTTTACCTACCTTCTCTCTTAAAGGCTACATTCTGGTAGGGCTGGTGGTGGCAGGGGTGGGGGGTGGTATTAAGGATTGAATCCTTGAGCTATCCCCAGTCCTTTTATTTTTATTTGGGGGCAGGGTCTCATTAAGTTGCTGAGGCTAGGTTTGAACTTGTGATCTTCCTGCCTCAGTCTCCTGAGTTTTAGGGATTACAGGTGTGTATCACTGTTCTTTAAAAAAAAAAAAGTTATCTCTCATTAGAAGCAGTAGACACAGGAAGGCAATATAACATTTTTAAACCACTTAGAGAAAAATAAAACACTGTCATAAATCTATAAGTATTTAAAGTATCCCTTAAGATATCTTCAAGATAAAGTGCTAGAAGAAAAAAAGCACAGTCATAATATAAATCTAAAACACTTTATCTTAAAGCTATCTGAAGATATCTTAAAGGATACTTTAAATACTTATACATTTATATTATGACAGTATTTTTTTCCCCTTCCCAGCCCTTTAAAAATATGTTGTCTTCCTATCTCTATTGCTTCTGATGAGAAGTATTTTTTCTATGTAATATATCATTTTCTCTTAATGCTTTCAAGGTTTTCTTTCTTTTGGTTTTTAATAGGTTGACTATGTTATAATACACAAGTGTGATTTCTTTGCATTTCTCCTGCTTGATATTTGCTGAGCTTCTCAGGTCTCTGTGATGTCTTTGAATAAATTAGAAGTTCTCTATTATCTCTTCAAATATTTATTCTGTTCCATTGTCTTTCTCCTTTTCTTGTGGAAGTCCAATTGCATATGTGTTGGATCATTTCTTATTGTTCCATACATATTGAATATTCTATTCTATTTTTCTTTCCACTCTTCCATTTCATTTTATGTTTTGGTGGGATACTTTGTTCTGACTGACCTTCAAGTTTGGATTCTTTCCTCTACTGAGTCCTACAGTCTTCATTTTTCTTATTGTGTTTTTTATGCCCACCTTTCCAATTTGAATACTCTTAATATAGTTTCTTGGTCTCTGGGGAAATTCTCCATTTCTTTATGAATGTTGTCAATCTTTTCTACTACAACTTAAGATTTTTATCACAGTTACTATAAAGTCTGATGATTTTCTGATAATTCTAACATCAATGACATCTCTAGGTCTACTTCTATTGATTACTTTTTCTCTTGACTGTAATATTTTCTTGCTTTGCATACCTAGATTTTTGTTTCTTATACCTGGAGACATTTTTAATAAAAGAACAGTAGAGACAGAACTAAATAACATGCACTTCAAAAAAATGGGCTTGTTCTTTTTCTTGTATCAGTCTTCTTTGAGGACCGAGTCAATGTGATTAGTGAAACTGAGCTTCCCTTGACCTTAGTTTGGCTTAGTTTACCACTGCTTTCAAGTATTTTGAGAGAAGCAGCAGCACTTATTCTTCTTCAGGTATGGAATCTGAGTACTGCTATAGTTCTGGAGATCCCTTTGTGCTTTATAGCTGTTACCAGCTTTCTGAAACATTAAATATGGGTCTTAGCTGATTGTTGTTTGGGTTGCTGGGGAACTCTCTTGGCTCTTCAGTCCTGTATTGGGCTTTCTGAACCTATGGAAGTCTCCCTCTGCCTAAAATGTCTCAGAAGAATTCACCTCAATTCTCTAATCTTGCCTTGGCAGCTGAAATTCTAGAATGCCTCAAATTCATGTCTCTGATTTCCTATATAATTCCCTACACCTTCAGAGGATGGCTGCCAAGCACTCAGGGAGGGAGACTCCACATGCCTCAGATTGATTCATTCTCTTTTCATCTACCACAGATGAGAAGAGCTATAGATTTTTTTCTCTTATGATGGAAATTTTCTTGTGTTTTTCACATTAAAGTTTTCTATACTGCTTAGTTTTCTGACGGTGTTATGGTTTAAATGTGAGGTGTCTCCCCAAATCTCAGGTGTGGATAAAGCAAGAAGGGTTAGAGGTGAAATGATTGGATTATGCCTGCCTTAACCCAATTAGTGAATTAATCCTCTGTAGGAATTAACTGACTGGTAACTGGAGGCAGGTAGGGTGTGGCTAGAGGAGGTGGGTACTTAGGGGCATGCCTTTGGGGTTTATATTTTGTTCTTGTTGAGCAGAGCTCTCTATTTCCTGGGTGCCAAGTTCCCAGCTGTTTTCCTCTGCCACACATTTCTGACATGATGTTCTGCCTAATTTCGTACCACAAGTATGGAGACAGTTGTTTATGGACTGAGACCTCTGAAACCATGAGTCCCTCAAAAAACTTTTCCTCCTCTAATTGTTCTTGTCAGGTCTTTAGGTCACAGCAGCAGAAAAGATGACAAATGAGTTCAATGAAACTATAATTTTATAGTTTATCAGGCTTCTTTTAGTTGTTAGAATAGAGGGACAAATTTTAAAATTTTTTAATTGTTTTAATTAGTTATACATGACAGTAGAATGCATTTATGTACTTTGATGTACATAAGTGGAGTATAATTTCTCAGATTGTACATGTTGCATGTTGTAGAATCACATCAGTCATGCAGTCATATATGTCATAAAGTAATAATGTCTATTTAATTCTATTATCCTTCCTATCCTCATATCCCTTACCCTCCTTTCACTTTCCTCTACCTAATCTAAAGTAACTCTATTCTTCCTTTGTGCCTCCCCTCTTCCCGCCAGCCTTATTGTGAATTAGCATCTGCACATCAGAGAAAACATTCAGCTTTTGGTTTTTTGGGACTGGTTTATTTTGTTTGAATGATAT
The DNA here is from genome assembly GCF_964194105.1 of Spermophilus citellus. Lineage (NCBI taxonomy): Eukaryota > Metazoa > Chordata > Mammalia > Rodentia > Sciuridae > Spermophilus > Spermophilus citellus. Next base: position 125,391,572 of record NC_138186.1, on the reverse strand, counting down.
TCTCCATTTCCATCCATTTACTGGAAAATGCCATAATTTCATTCTTCTTTAAAGCTGAGTAATATTCCATTGAATGAATATATATATATATACACACACACACACACATACATACATACACACACACACACACACACATATCACATTTTCTTTATCCATTCCTTTATTGAAGGGCATCTAGGTTGGTTCCATAGTTTAGCTATTGTGAATTGAATCTTTTGTGACTTGCTATATGTTAAATAGAGCCAGATATAATTTTTGGTAAGTTAGTTTACCTCTCTGAACCTCAGTTTCTTCATTTGTAAAATATAGAATTATCATAAGATTTAAAAATGATCTAACTGTTGTGTATCCTCAATTCCTTTCTTTTTCCTCTTTGGGTGGTACTTGAAATAGTTCTCAGTGTGGTCATAACAGTAAACAAATTCATAGTGCATTATTTCTCTGATTTCATTGTGCTCTTCTCGTTGTTGATAATTATTCAAGTTGAATCAACAGACTTTTCAACCTGTTGCTTCAGAAAATCTTACTCGTAGTATACTAGTTTTATTCAGAGATACTGCTCAGTAAATTGTCAATCTCCCGAAATCACATTCCAATATCATCAAAGAGATTAACATTTTAATAAAACCATCAGTTATAAATTTGTATCTCTGAGCACATAAAGTGACAATACAGGTTAATAAGTAGTTTTTGATAGGTATTCCCATTTATTGAGTTAGGCAATCTGAATCACAGGGATATTAAGGTGATCTCTTAAAGGAAGAAACATGAACCATAGTTAGAGACCATTCTTGAATGTAATTATAATGTCCCGATACTGTCAACATTCTTCTAAATCAGGCCAATTTACACAGCCTGAAAACTACTTTTGTGCCACATTCATTATTTTTTTAAAAATATTTTTAGCTGTAGGTGGATACAATACCTTAATTTATTTATATGTGGTGCTGAGGATAGAACCCAGTGCCTCATATGTGCTAGGCAAATGCCCTTCCAGTGAGTTACTTCCCTAGCCCACATTCAATATTTTTTGAAGAGATAAGAATATATAATATACTCATCCCATTTAAAAAATTAAACATTAATAAAAGTGGCACAGGAATGTAGAAAACCTATGTAAGTGAGCCATAGAAACAAAGGAATACATTTTTCTGAGGGTCATAACCCTGAACTGATACTGGCTAAAATTCCTCTATCCCTCTCTAATTAATTCTTTCCATTTAACACCAGTAAGGTTCCCCTAGAATCCAAACTTCAAATGTTGGAAAATACCCAGTGATCTTCTCTCATACTCTGCTTTCTAAGAAAAAAAAAAAGAAAGAGAAAAAAATTAATAGAGATTCTCATTAGGTCCCAAGTCACTCAAGTGCTCTGGTTTACATGACACCCTATAGGATTATCACTAATGTCATTTATATGATCACAAGCTGTGTTTATAGCAATAAAAAATGCTGGGCTTGGGTGGTATTAGTAGTCGTACTAATTACATTACCATGAAAGGTTTACTGATGGCATAAATTCCAATATTATTATGCAGTGCTCAGGCAGTGGCATTCTTCCAGAAGAAGGTATCAAGGGCTCATTCATTTTTCCCTCTTTGCACTAATACATGAGTAAATGAAAACAAGAAACCGAACGAAAGAAAGAAGGAAAGGGGCCCAGTGGGACACACTCCTACACCAAGAACAGACTGTGCGAGGGATCATTATCACAGCACACCTTTATTTCAGAATTCGAAAGTTATTTAACTTTGCCAGTAAACATGAAGGGATGCACATTTCACCAGTAATTAAGGATATGAAATTTATTACAATGAGGTATTTTTCACTTTTCGGAATGAAAGAGAAATTAGTAATATCCAGTGGTGATAAAGAAATGGGGAAAATGGTGCTCTCAAACACTATTAGTAGACTTTTAAATTGGTAATGCCTTTCTGGGTGTTAGGGGGTGGGTGGGGAGAATATGGTGATATTTATCAATATTGAGAATGACCTTTTACCTGGCACTCCAATTTTTAGAAATCTAAACTATAAGATAGTCTCATGTGTATTCAGAAACTTTTATAAGGATGTTTCTTATAAAATATAGATGGGATAATTCAAAATTGGAAGTAATTTGCAACACCACTAATTTGGGCCTTATCAATACTAATGTAGAAATGAAAAAACTATAAGATAAATGTACCTGTACTGAGATGGAAATTCTTCCAGGATCCATTAATTAGTAAGTGGAAAAGCATACTATAGAACAATTTGTATAGTTTCTAGCACTTACTTGAAAAACACATAACTATGCAGATAAGTGCAAATGCATAAAAAAAGGTCATGAAAGATGAGTAACAACATTTTAACAAAGATTTCCTTTGGAGACTGGGATTTATGTCACAGATGGGAAGTACCATTCTTTTTTTTTTTTTTTTAAACAGTTTATTTTTTTTATTGATTATTTAAAGCATTACATAGCTCATGATATATCATCTTTCATACATTAGACTCAAATTGTGTTTTGAACTACCATTTTCACCCCAAATATAGATTGCAGAATCACATCTGTTACATATTCACATTTTTACATAATGCCATATTAGTGTCTGTTGTATTCTGCTACCTTTCCTAACCCCTACTATCCCCCCTCCCCTCCCCTCCCCTCCCATCTTCCCTCTCTATCTCCCCTGCTGTTGTTCAATTCTCTCCCTTTTTTTCCCTCCCCCTTGCCCCTCATAGCCTCTTATAATTTTATGTATCCTTGAAGGTCTCCTACCATTTCCATATGCTTTCCCTTCTCTCTCCGTTTCTCTCCCCCCATTCGTCTTTGTTTACTGTAGTCTCTTCCACATGCTCTTCCTTCCTGTTCTGTTCTTAGTTGTTCTCTTTATATCAAAGCAGACATTTGGCATTTGTTTTTTAGGGCTTGGCTAGCTTCACTTAGCATAATCTGCTCTAATGCCATCCATTTCCCTGCAAATTCTATGATTTTGTCATTTCTTAGTGCTGCATAATATTCCATTGTGTATAGATGCCACATTTTCTTTATCCATTCATCTATTGAAGGGCATCTAGGTTGGTTCCACAGTCTAGCTATTGTGAATTGTGCCGCTATAATCACTGATGCAGCCGTATCCCTATAGTGCGCTCTTTTAAGGTCCTCAGGGAATAGTCCGAGAAGTGCAATAGCTGGGTCAAATGGTGGTTCCATTCCCAGCTTTCCCAGGAATCTCCATACTGCTTTCCAAATTGGCCTCACCATTTTGCAGCCCCACCAGCAGTGTACAAGTGTACCTTTTTCCCCACATCCCCGCCAACACTTCTTGTTGTTTGACTTCATAATGGCTGCCAATCTTACTGGAGTGAGATGGTATCTTAGGGTGGTTTTGATTTGCATTTCTCTGATTGCTAGAGATGGTGAGCATTTTTTCATGAACTTGTTGATTGATTGTATGTCCTCCTCTGAGAAGTGTCTGTTGAGGTCCTTGGCCCATTTGTTAATTGGGTTATTTGTTATCTTATTATTTAATTTTTTGAGTTCTTTGTACATTCTGGATATTAGGGCTCTATCGGAGGTGTGGGGGGTAAAGATTTGTTCCCAGGATGTAGGCTCTCTATTTACCTCTTTTATTGTTTCTCTTGCTGAGAAAAAACTTTTTAGTTTAAGTAAGTCCCATTTGTTTATTCTGGTTGTTAACTCTTGGGCTATGGGTGTCCTATTAAGGAATTTGGAGCCCGACCCCACAATTTGTAGATCGTAGCCAACTTTTTCTTCTATCAGACGCAGTGTCTCTGATTTGATATCTAGCTCCCTGATCCATTTTGAGTTAATTTTTGTGGATGTGATTCCAACCAAGAATACTATATCCAGCAAAATTGAGCTTCAAATTTGACAATGAAACTAAAATCTTTCACGATAAACAAAAGCTAAAAGAATTTGCAGCAAGAAAACCAGCTCTGCAAAGCATTTTGAACAAAACACTACAAGAAGAGGATGTGAAAAATAGTGCCCAAAACTAACAGCAGGAAGTATCTCAGTAAAGGGGGAGGAAAATAACCAAAAAGCAAAACTAACCAAACTAAAATAAATAAATAAAGAAGCATGACTGGAAATACAAATCATATCTCAATTGTAACCTTAAATGTTAATGGCCTAAACTCACCAATCAAGAGACATAGGCTAGTAAACTGGATCAAAAAAACAAATCCAACAATATGCTGCCTTCAAGAGACTCATATGATAGGAAAAGACATACACAGGCTGAAGGTAAAAGGTTGGGAAAAATCATACCACTCACACGGCCCTCGGAAGCAAGCAGGAGTGGCCATACTCATATCGAATAAAATCAACTTCAAACCTAAGTTAATCAAGAAGGACAAAGAAGGTCACTATATACTGTTAAAAGGAACCATCCACCAACAAGACATAACAATCATCAATTTGTATGCACCCAACAATGGAGCTGCAACGTTCATAAAACAAACTCTCCTCAAGTTCAAGAGTCAAATAGACCACAACACAATAATTATGGGTGACTTCAACACACCGCTCTCGCCATTAGACAGATCCTCTAGACAAAAACTGAATAAAGAAACTATAAAACTCAACAGCACAATCAATAATCTAGACTTAACCGACATATATAGAATATATCAACCATCATCAAGTGGATACATGTTCTTCTCAGCAGCACATGGATCCTACTCAAAGATAGACCATATATTATGCCATAAGACAACTCTTAGTAAATATAAAGGCGTGGAGATAATACCATGCACCATATCTGACCATAATGGAATGAAATTGGAAATCAATGATAAAAGAAGGAAGGAAAAATCCTACATCACATGGAAAATGAACAATATGTTATTGAATGATCAATGGGTTATAGAAGACATAAAGGAGGAGATGAAAAAATTCTTAGAGTCAAATGATAACACAGACACAACATACCGGAATTTATGGGACACAATGAAAGCAGTTTTAAGAGGGAAATTCATTTCTTGGAGTTCTTACCTCAAAAAAAGAAAAAACCAACAAATAAATGAACTCACACAACACCTCAAAAATCTAGAAAAGGAAGAGCAAAACAACAGCAAATGTAGTAGAAGACAAGAAATAATTAAAATTAGAGCAGAAATCAATGAAATTGAAACAAAAGAAACCATTGAAAAAATAGATAAAACTAAAAGTTGGTTCTTTGAAAAAATAAATAAGATAGACAAGCCCTTAGCCACGCTAACGAAAAGAAGAAGAGAGAGAACTCAAATTACTAACATACGGGATGAAAAAGGCAATATCACAACAGACACTACAGAAATACAGAAGATAATTAGAAAGTATTTTGAAACCCTATATTCTAATAAAATAGAAGATAATGAAGATATCGATAAATTTCTTAAGGCATATGAATTGCCCAGATTGAGACAGGAAGACACACACAATTTAAACAGACCAATAACAAAAGAAGAAATAGAAGAAGCCATCAAAAGACTACCAACTAAGAAAAGCCCTGGACCAGATGGGTATACAGCGGAGTTCTACAAAACCTTCAAAGAAGAATTAATACCAATACTTTTCAAGCTATTTCAAGAAATAGAAAAAGAAGGAGCTCTTCCAAATTCATTCTATGAGGCCAACATCACTTTGATCCCAAAACCAGACAAAGATACTTCAAAGAAAGAAAACTACAGACCAATATCTCTAATGAACTTGGATGCAAAAATTCTCAATAAAATTCTGGCGAATCGAATACAAAAACATATCAGAAAACTTGTGCACCATGATCAAGTAGGATTCATTCCTGGGATGCAAGGATGGTTCAATATACGGAAATCAATAAATGCTATCCACCACATCAATAGACTTAAAGACAAGAACCACATGATCATCTCGATGGATGCAGAAAAAGCATTTGACAAAGTACAGCATCCCTTTATGTTCAAAACACTAGAAAAACTAGGGATAACAGGAACTTACCTCAACATTGTAAAAGCTATCTATGCTAAGCCTCAGGCTAGCATCATTCTGAATGGAGAAAAATTGAAGGCATTCCCTCTAAAATCTGGAACAAGACAGGGATGCCCTCTATCACCACTTCTATTCAATTTAGTTCTCGAAGTACTAGCCAGAGCAATTAGACAGACAAAAGAAATTAAAGGCATAAAAATAGGAAAAGAAGAAATTAAACTATCGCTATTTGTGGATGACATGATAATATACTTAACAGACCCAAAAGAGTCTACAAAGAAGCTGCTAGAGTTAATAAATGAATTCAGCAAAGTGGCAGGTTATAAAATCAACACGCATAAATCAAAGGCATTCCTATATATCAGCAACAAAACTTCTGAAATGGAAATAAGGAAAACCACTCCATTCACAATATCCTCAAAGAAAATAAGATACTTGGGTATCAACCTAACAAAAGAGGTGAAAGATTTATACAATGAAAACTACAGAACCCTAAAGAGAGAGATAGAAGAAGATCTCAGAAGATGGAAAAATGTACCCTGTTCATGGATAGGCAGAACTAACATCATCAAAATGGCGATATTACCCAAAGTTCTCTATAGGTTTAATGCGATGCCAATCAAAATACCAACAGCATTTCTTGTAGAAATAGACAAAGCAATATATATGTCTGTATTTAAAATGCTTATATTTACATAAGCAATATTTATACTGAGGTGTTACTTGAGTAGTTTAAAAAATAAAATTTTAAAAATGGTTATAACTTTATCACATCAAAATTATCTTAGGCTCTAGGCTCTTCATGGTTTCTTCCCTATATTTGGCAGTATCTATAAAGTAGACATATGCTTTAGAAGCAATTCAACAAAGATATTTAATCAGAAGTTTCATTATTAAGGTCTTTCAATTAATTTTAACTCATAATCAAATTGATTTTAATCAGAAATTCTACATTAAGAGACAAGTGGGGGTTATCGATTAGGTTGTATGTAGAGTGTAATATCAACCAAAGTTATTTGTAATGAAGTTAGCACCTAAAATACTAACTTTATTTATTTTTTTTTTTACTTTAAGATCAGAGTCTCCTACTCTTAAATACAAGGTAACTTGGCTTGTACTTGAGAAAAAACCCTGTTCAGAGAATAAAAAATAGCATATTAAATCTTTGGCCTCTTTTCCTCGAGTAGACAGGCTAATTAGAAAGCAGGAATAGCAACATTTTAATACCTTGATTTTGAGTTTCTTTGAGTCTTTGTTAAAAGACTCTATTTTTGTTCATAGAATGACAGAGAAGTACATGTTGATTTCAATGGATATGAAAAATAATCACTTTTTATTAACCAGTTCCTCCCTAGCTGTTGTTTTAAAATACCGATTTCAATCAGAATCATAAATAAAGAAGGATTTACATGATCACCCAATCCTAGTTTTCTAATGTATTTGGATTTGGAGAAAATAAACGTTTAAAAGAGGGGCTATTGTGATAAGTCATGACAGGCATCAGAGATAAGTGAGCATTTTGGATATGGTAGCCCTGGTCCAGGTGAGAGGTGATGGTGGCTTAGCTTAGGACAGGGGTAGAGCGGATGGGACTAGAGAAGTCCCTCTAAGGGACCCATGTAGCATTGGGCACACACTGTGCTCAACAGATGCTTGTGAAATTTAAGTGAAAACAACTGTATATTTTATAAGCAAGTTAAACTTCCATCTCAGAGATGAAGTGGTTTTCTGAGTCAGTTTGTGTTAAATATTAACATGGGAAGTTGAAAAGATATACAGGATAGTGTGGTTGGAGGTATCCTTGTTAAAGAAAGATACACTTTTCTGGCTTTCAGGTGAAACCAGGGATTTGGGTAAAATTAAAAGGATGATACAAAGGCTTCTTAGAGGCACTGTAATCACTGCTACATTTGAATGGATATTATTCTGTGCTACTTTCTAGAAAAAATTAGTATTACTGGAAATTGTGCTTACTGTGATCCTGCTATCAAAGGCATCACTAATTCACTCTTCTGCAATACCACAAAATGGTAGCCTGATACTCTGAAAGATGTGATGACCATTAGCTGAGTGGAGCATGCTGGATACTAAGAAAATAAGATGAGCTGGTTGGTCGAATGCCAGAGGATGGTAATTTATTCTCCTTTCCTGCTCCTCAGCAGATGCTAATGGTTCCAGTGAGTGATTGGAAGTCTTTCTACTCTGTCAGGTACTGGGATAAAGCCAATGAACCTTGAAAATCCCACTGTGTTTTTTACTTGGTCACTTTTCTCTTTATAACATAAGATTATTATGGTTTCTACTATTTCATGGGGATTGTTAGAAATTTGGCAGGAGCTAAGATTCAATCACCAGCAAGTGCTGAAGGAAGTCACAAGGAAAGGGCAAAGACTCCTTAAAGAGTAAAGTCCCCAAAGTAAAGGAGTACTTGCCTTTACATAGCGGAGTCACTTGAATCAGACAAGATGATGTAGACCACCCCCCCCCATATATATATACACAAACACTGGTAAGGAAAGAGAGTCCTTTGAGGGTCTTGGAGGCCATTACAAATCCTAAAAAGTGCCAACTTGTCTAGCTCATAGAAGTCAAGAAGTCTCCACAGCTAATTCTAAAGAAAGCAGGAGAGTGATGTCTGCATAGTATTCTCTCAGGGAGCGAGTGGTGATGAGTAGGTGATGGAGACACTAGAGAAGCAGATGCAAGTTTTTCTTAACGCAAAGACAGGATCCTGGCACAAAGGGAAAGTGTGCTATCCAAGGGAGGTCACTGGACAGCAATATGTTGATTTTAACGGTCCATAAGGAATCCTTCTGCTGTGAATAACTGGGAAAGGGAGGCCTCAAGGTGTATGGGGAAGAGTGGTGGAGTGGATGACAGAGGAAAGTAAGTGCTTTTGCAGTAAAGGTTTGGTGGAGATAAGGGGAAGGGTGGCCCTGGGATCAGTCACAGGGTCTCTACTTGTCACTCTCCCTCTTCTGCAAGCTTGACATGGGCAGGAGGAGGGAGACTGTCTTTACTCAGTCAGGTATCTTTCACATCTAGTAGCACGGTGCCTGGCAGTTGAAAGCATTCTGAAAGCACTTGCTGAATAAATGAATAATGAACAAGAGAATGCATGAAGTAAGAAACATATGACTGAGGAAGGTAGAGGACCGAAATTTATATAAATTTGAAGAAGAAGTACTCAGGTTGGAGCCTTCTGGAAGGTTCTATAGGAAGTGATCATGGGCAGGATTAAAACTACAAACGCCTCCGGGGAGAGGTCGCATCCTTGACTTGTATACCAGCTTGACACCCTCAGTTAAGAGACCCTGCCAGTACACGATCACTTTTATCAGTGAGTATTCTCAAGTATCCAAATCACTCAACATATCTGAGGTCAAAACAACAGAAATCAGGAGCTGAGAGCTAGTAAGTTTCCATGTAGTAAATAACGTACAATTTTTAACAAGTGCAGAGATATCTACATTTGTGTCACTTACATAAGCTATGCCCACACATTTTCTTTGTTAAGGGAAGTACCTAACAAGTCTCTTAACTTTATTTTTAGACGTTGAGTTCTTTGCTTGCTTCTGAATGATCTAACTTGGTTTCTTTTAGTCCAACAGAAGTTTTAAATCAATAGCTTACTTAAAGCTGTGCTATAATAGTCCTGAGTTTAACACTGCACAGCTGGAAATTTCAACCTCAGCAAATGACATTCACTTAAGAAAAAAGTTGAAATGGGCTTGTAGGTGGAGAGGCTACTGTTTGAACCCTATGAAGGCCTCAGCATTCCATTCAATCTGTCTGTAGCATGTTCCCCCTGCTTAATGAGGGCCAAGCAACAGCCCCATGATCTGTGACAGTTGGCCTTCCCTCTTCTCAGCTGTAGGACACATGACCACTTCTCTGGTTCTATAGCCCTCAGTACTTTGTGTCCCTACAGGGAATTTTACAGGTGTTTATCAGTTTAAATTATTTTAATTTATTTTTTCTTTCTCCATCCTAAGCATATTTTTATACTTTGCGATAGAATATTCTTACACTGTCCAAAAATGGGAGCAAGTGTTCTTGTAAAGAACTCACCCAAGCATTATTCTTGTTTTTAGAGTAGATCATCAGTGAGGCTAGATCTTTGCTTATAGATTTCTCATAGTGATATCTAACAAAATGCCCTTAAGAGAGGTGTGCTTCTCATGGACTATTCCAAGTCACTGATATAGAAATTGAATTTTGATTATAAAATAGTGACTCCATGCTCCTTGTTAGAATATATCTGAAGAGTTCTACCATTGTAATGATGAGGTCTTCCAAAACATCTGTTGTCCCTTGCCCCATGAACTGAATCCTTATTGGAAATTTTCAGGAACAGAAATGTCATCCTGTTCTGGCTTTTCCCCCCAACTTTTCCAGCTGGTATGAGCCTTGGTCAGCAGACCAAATGGGAAATTGATTTTCCCAGCTGCTCTGGGGGATCTGCTTTACTTTCTGTGTGTGTGTTCAGTTGGATACAGTTCACAGATGCATTCTGTGTGTGTTGTGAAAGAGAAAACACTCTGGAAAGAAGGTGCTCAAGCTTACATCAGAGAATACTTTAATGGGCATCCTTGTGCACCAACCCTTTTCTTGAGTAAAGAATAATAGTAATTTGGAGTGGTTATCTGCAGACACACCTTGAACTGAATGTGGATTTTTTTTTTCTCCTTTGTCTAGGTTTGTAATGACATTCTGCCCCCAGGTCAAAGGAATGGAATGTTTATCTTCCCCATTCGTTCCCCTCACCCCCACATCTGTCTATCAGTTTAGACTATATGAGAAGAAAAGGCTGAGTGAAGAGGAGAAACAGAAGAGATTGGAAAAACATACATGCACAATCAAGAGGGAGAGACAGAGTGGGAAAGAATTTTGCCTTAGGATTTCACAACTCTAATCAAAGCAGTAGGAAAAAAAAAATACTCATCTGGGGCAAGTACTCATCTAGAGAATTGTCCTCTCAGCTCTTTCCTTGGCTACCTACTCCTTGTTGGATGATATAGTGCAGTTATACTTAAAAGTCAGAGGGTAGCTCTAGCTTCTGAGCAAAGATTCTGAATGCCTATTGTGACCCTCGGCTTGACTTTTTCAGCCAGGAAGACCTCATTCTGTACCCTGGAAGAAGGGATATTGGCCTTGTGCATTGTAGAATTAATAATTCACTAGGAAAATAATTATATCAGTGATTTCTTTCACTCTTCCCAGTCTCAAAAATCTCATGAAACCAAATCTATGAAACCAAACATTCACAAAATGCATAGGCAGAGAACACAGATCTAAAGATAATTGTAACACAGTTCTAATACTTGAAGAAAAAAAGTCATTTGCTTCATTTTTTTTTCCTGCAGATCTCATGCAGCAGACTGCAATAGTGTCTTGCAAGATGCTTAACTGCTGAGTCTTTGATTTAATGAAAACTTAGGGAAAGCAATTCAATTCACTGCAGGGATGGCTTTGTTCCTCCATTATGATTCTTTTTTAATGAGAAAGATGATTGGAAGGATAAACTCTATTCCTCTGAATTTTTACACTAATTACATACAAAGCACTATTTTGGCAGAAGGGGACTTATCTGCTTCAGGCAATACAGTTATCATCTTGTAACCACCCTTCAATCTCCCACATGAACACGGGAGCTGCGTGCCAGGAATGAGTATTGCTCAATGCCAGCTCTCAGCATGGGTAGATGAATGCTTAAAGATTTCCAGAATTAACAGTCAACATGGCTCCAGATAATACAGGAGACAACCCCTCCCCACAGCTTATATACTCTTGAGAATGAAGGAATCAGAAGGGTGTTCATTAATGAAGTATTTGGCATAGGAGATGATGGAGGGTCTGATGTAGAAAGCATGTGTGTGTGTGTGTGAGTTTATATAAGGATTCATTAAAAGTAGAAGATGGTGTTGCATATTCATACCAATTTCTTTCAATCTGAAAGTCATTTGTTACATTAAGTAACATCACTCTATTTGAGATTCATATACGTTAGCACAAATGGGACACACACTATTGGATAGTAAGTTTGATTAAGACTATAGAAGGTTTGATTTGGTGCAGATTTCCCTTTAAGCACTGTCTGCATATGGAATGTGTGTGTTTTGCATTGTTGGATGAATCATGAGCTTGATGAATCATGTAACACTAGCAAGTCCTTTGGAGTAGATACATTTTGGGAGGAAACTATACTCATTCTTCTAGTCTAAAAAGGTGCCACAATGAAGGCAGACACTTCAAATGACATTTCTTAATATATGGAAATGACTGAAAAAAAATAGCTACATATTAGAAGCTGTGCCCCAACAATGTATTTATTCCATCAAGCTAACCACAAAGTTAGAGTAGACAGCCCATTAATTTCCTCTTTTTTTCCCTTTGGGAAGATGTAATTAAATATAATTCAGACATGATAAAATCCACCATCTTTAAGCATATAGTTTAAGACTTTTGACAAATGTATATAGTCATGTACCCTCCATAGTAATTGAGATATATAGAACATTGACATTGCTTCTAAAGTTCCTTTGGTGCCCCCATTGCAGCTTCTCACCACCCCTAGGCTCTGGCAACTACTGGTCTATATTTCTGCCCTTACGGGTTTGCCTTTTCCAGAGTATCATGTAACTGTGCAGTATGCAATTACATTGCATGTAAGTTTTGATTATCTGTCTCCTTGCACTTAGTTTAATGCTTCAAAAACAGTCCATATTGTTGCATATGTCAGTAGCATATTACTTTTTATTGGAGAGTGGTACTTCATTTTGTTAATTTGCCACTTTTTCTTGATCTTTTCACAAGTTAATGGTCACTGGGGTTGTTTACAGTTTGAGGCAATTATGAATAAAGTAGTAGTAGGCGTTACCAGCATTACCACCCAGTTCTCTGTGTGGACGTTGTTTTCATCTCTCTTGGAAGAATGCAACTGTTGCATCACACAGCAAGAGTATGTTTAACTTGACAAACAAATGCTAAGCCATTTTCCAAAGAAGTGTTACCATTTGGTATTCCCACCAACAATATACAAGAGTCTCAGTTGTTATATATGTTGGCAGACAGCTTTGTTAGATATGGATTCTGATACTCTCTTGTGATTTTTCTCTACCAATTTCCCAGTATAATATGTTTGACACTCTAGTCCCAAACCTGTTCTTCCCCACAAGCATAATTCCCACAGAACATCTACCAGGATTCATCTCAAAAATCCCTGAGGTACAATCTTTCCATACTGTGGGGCCTGAAACTCTCCAATCATACTTAAGAAATAAAAATAAATGTGACCTGAGAAGAAATAGGTATGGAAGGTTGCCAAGTAATTTCCCACAAGGGAGACTTTTTAAGAGGTTCCAATGAATATTATCTCACCAGACTTAGATAAGTAACAGTAGTATTTCCCCCACAACTCCCAAGGGAGTTATAATTCTGTATTTACATTTGCCAAGTGCTTTCTTATTCTATCAACCACTAACAGTCTTTCTTTTCAGTGATTCAGTCAAGATTATCCAGAGAATTAGGAAGTGAGCTGTATAAGAACAAAGTTCAGGCTTCTGCTCTGAGAAAACCCTAGATTCTGGCTTTGTTTCACAATTCTAGTCTAAGTTTTTGATTGTCTATGGTAAACATTAAAGAAAATTTCAGGCTATGGGTTCAATTCCCAGTACAGTAAAAAAAAAAAAAAAAAAAAAAAAAAAAAAAAAAAAGAAAAGAAAATTCTAACTGTTTTGGTTTGGATGTGAGATGTCCCCAAAAAGTTCATGTAAGAAAGTTTAGAGGAGAAATTATTGGATTATGAGATCCTTAACCTAATCAGTGATTAGGGATTAACTAAAATCCTAGTAGGGATTAACTGAATGGTAACCAAATGGTAACCTAGTAGGAAATCCTAGTAGGGATTAACTGAATGGTAACCAAAGGCAGGTAGGATATGGCCGGAAGAGGCAGGTCACTGGGGACATGCCTTTGGGATATATATTTGGTGAGCTGAGCTTAGTCTCTCTGCTTTCTGATCATCATGTGAACCACTTCCCTCTTCCACACTCCTCCACCATGATATTCTTCCTCACCTTGAGTCTCAAGATGTGAAGTCCCAGCTGTGTGTGAACTGAGACCTCTGAAATGGCGAGCCTTCAAATAAATTTTTCCTCCTCTGAAACTGATCTTGTCAGGTCTTCTAGTCACAGCAGTGAAAAAGCTGACTGAAACATCAACAAAGGCTGGGGAAAAGATGCTCAGAGTTTTCTCAGAACTGAGGAGGGAGATCTTTAGGTGACTCTAGGGTCTGACATTGGGAAATACCTACTCTTCCAGATACCTACTCTTCCAGACTGTTTTTGCTCTTGGAGAGGCTCATTTTATTTCATATCAAGTTCCATTTTTTTTTAAATTGCATCAATATTTTAAATCTTGCAATGCTGGTAATTGAGAATTTAGTCTATAGTTATAAGAAGTTTCTAGAAAGAAAATAAGAACCCTCCTGTCCTGGGTTGGAAGAGGCAAAAATTGCTTTCTTGTCAGTGCTTACCCAAGCTATCATCCCAACCACCCTACAAAAACTCCAAACAGACAACCCCCCCCCATTTTTTTTTCTTTTGGCAAAAGTTATAAGATGAATATTTATTTTAATTGCTAAGGACCAGACCATTGGATAAGAATTGCATTCAGCTGTCACGTGTAGATAAAGCTGTCAGGTTCATATATATCTCTTATTTCTTTTACCCCACTTGAGCGCTCCAGGTGGAGAATGAAATATGGTGGGTAGATGGTTCTGGGAGAGAGTGAATACTTGCAATACCCAACTGACCTCATTTCTCTAGTCTCTTAGAACTGAAATTGGAACTTAGACCTCTAGGGTTCCTACCTTCTAAAATGTAATATTCAAAACAAAAACATTTCTCACATCGACACGAGCCTTCTGTGGGTTGTGTGTGAGGACTATGTGGTGCATAGCAGCCTAATGAGGGGATAAGTCTGGCACTGGGAACCTCCTATAGCACCCCCACAAGGACTGATCACCTAATGCAGGTGAACTTCCCCCTCACAGAGATCCCATACAGCACCTGAGATGGGTGTGGCTTGTCAAGATGTCAATCAACCTGTTGACTGCAAGATACCAGGAAGCAAGACTCTGCCCTTGAAACCTTATCCCTGTATTTGATGTCCCCTGATATAAATAAAGCAAGCGTGGGCTCCATTTTGCTAGAGTATAGAAGCTCCATCTGTCTGATTGGCTTGCTCATCCTGCCCCCACTTTTGAAACTACTTTTTGTGTCCTGTGGTTTTCTTTTCTTTTTTTTCCTTTTTTTTTAGCTTTTCTCGGCCAGCCCATTCCACTGAGGGGAACCACATTTTTATTGCCTGTGCAGGCAGTGGGCGACATCACATGAAGTTCACTGTTTGGCATTCTTTCTTTGGGGAAAAAAAAAAGATTCTATATGGTGATATTTTTATGAGTGTTCTATTAGTACTATTAAAGACTCATTTCATTTTTATACTGACAGAAAAATATATAAATGATTGAATAAATAGATTGAATAATGTGTATGTTTCAAGAAGTTACTGGAAAGCGAGATACATGCAGTGCTCGTCAAATTGCTTTTAACTGGCAGTTTGTTTGTATTCAAAATTGGGAGAACTTATAAAAATACCTTTCAATGAAAAAGCAAAACTTATAGAACCTGAAATATTGAGATCGTTAGTACTCTAATGATGCTCAATGGTGGCAACATTTTATTTCATTTCCAGGGTGTGCATATTAAAAAGTGGCAGACACTTCTGATTCTATTCACTCCTAATATTCATTTTTCTCCCTGCCACTATGACTTGAGGAAGATAAGAAGGCCAGAAAGTGTTTTCTTTTTACCCTTGGATTCCTGCCTTTTATCTCCTTAAATTAGAGACAAAGATATAGAAAAATGATAGTAGAAGAAAAGGAAGTTGAATTATTGACTATATATTTTTACTCAAGAACTGCTGAAAGTGAGTTCTAAAAAAACACTTGAATTTTTGTCATAGGGATTTTTAGAAGCCTCACTATACTTTTTTAATCATAATCCTGAGCCCTATTTTGGATATACTGCATGAATTACTTGAATTTCTGACATTTTTTTAAAGGTACATTTTCATTTCCCCAATAATTTCCCAGTATGGTTACAATCAAGCTATTAAAGTACGAGTAATCTAAATTTTACCAAAATTCTCAAACTATACACACTGTCAGTGGAACTACATTTTTGAAGTATAGTTCTTTCTACAGAGTTATATTACTAAAGGTCTTCATTACATATAGTAAGCTTTTTTTTTTAAATTTCAGAACCTTCTGAAAGAAATCCTAGTTCCAATTATGAATAAGGCTAGACTTAAAATTTACTCAATAGAATTTTTTTAAAGAAGGATGATACCCAAATTTCTGTAGGAATTAATTAATCATCAAGAGTAAGTTCAAAACTCAACTTCATACCAGAACTCATACTGGAAGCTGTTGCCTCTGTTGTTCATTGGCCCCCAGCGAAAATGATGGGGACAATTCAGCTTAATGTTGAAGTCAATTTGTGGCAGGGTTTTCATAGTAACATTACCCTTACTGCTCTTGAAGAACTTCTTGCATTTACTACATTGTGTTCAAATACGATAATCACACATTTTTAGAAGCTGTATGATTAACATGATAGAAGATTTGTTTTTAAAAAAAACATATTCATAAGTCTAACTTCTAGCTGTTATGGGCCTAAGGTCTTATCAAGCCGTTATGGGTCCCAGCAGAGTAGCTGGTATGTGCTTGGAAAGTTATAAAGACCAGCACCTTGCTCAGACTTAACCCTCAGCCCTTGAGCAACACTGGGAAAAGAGGAGAAACTGGCTATGAGAGATCCTCTCTCATACACACAGGACTTCCTGGCCTCTTCTCTGTGTTTCATTCCTTCCCAAATCTTGAAGTGCCTGAATGAAAAGATGTTATGTCTCTAGAACATAGCACTGAATCAGCCTAGACAAAATTAATGTAATTACTATGTTGATTTCCAGATGTTAGCTTAATGCCAGCCTATTAAAACTCTAAAGATGAAGCTTAAAACAAGTAAACACTCCAAGTAAACACACAAATAAAGACATACCAGCAAATTTAGTGATAATGAGGCAATAGTAAAAATCTCCAGAGAGGGCATTTTATAAATTGATTTCCATCCTGAGGAATTTCAGTCAGAATTTCCCTAGGTCCTCTTCAGCCTTCCTTTCCAAAGAGCCTCCAGGCACCTAGATGCCCCAAGTCTTTGGTCTCTTTCCATTTGTCCCTCTTCCTATTTGAGCCAACCCTTTCCACATATGATCTATGACTTCCCCCTGGTTTCATTGCTGTGTCTCACTAGTTCTTACACCCCAGGGCTGGTTTCTTGTTCAAAGGTTTTGAAATTCAGCAAACAAACGAACGAACAAACAAATTCACCTCTATTTTTGTTCAGAAAAATCTCCCATCTCTCCTGCGTCCTCCCCTGAACTCACACATGGGGAGGCAGTGTAGGCCCTGCAGTCCCACAGCTTCACAAGCCAGGCCCACGATGTGTCTCTACTACTTCCTAAACCATATGCTTGAGCAGAATCCTGTGCCATCAAAGCTTTGGCTTTCTCATTTGTAAAATTTTGGATAATAATACTTATTTCTCGTACTGAAAGAATAAAAAGGGATTACCCACACAGTGTGGCTAGCACATTATGTAGATTATGATAACATAACTTTGGGTTTTTTTTTTTCTACATTTAGTTTTCTAATGTCTTCTGGTTTCTACCTGTAACTGCTGAATATATTCTTTCTGGTTTTTAGAATGATTAATTTTTTCTCCCCCCTGGAGCAGATTCTTGTTAAGTCTCTGGGCTCCTGAAAGGTAAGATGGATGAGAACCCAAAGCTACCATTACCACCTCTGATAGTCCCTACTGTTTAGTTCTCAAATCATTAGAGAAGATGCGTTCACCACTCTCATGGAAATTTCCTTTTTCAATATTAGAGTATTGCAAAATTGTTCTTCATTTAGTCTTATTTTTCTAAATTATACTCCTTGCAATGGGCTAAATAATTAGCAGATTCTTTTAATATTGATTCAAGTTTGCATCAAGTGATTTTAACATTCAACTCTTAGCTCTTAGTCCTCTCATCTTGATATGGCCAAGTTACACATTCCCACAGTCTCTCAGACATGCATTGCTAATTATATGCCTCCCCCATATCCTTACTTACTGGAGCCCTTTCCTGATTTGAAGCACCACTTGCAAAACAGCAGGGATAACTGTTAGACATTGCATTTGTAACATTCAAAATTATTAGCTTCCAACATGCTGAGGAAACAGCTGAGATTCAATGTCTATAACTTTGGTAAGCAGAGGTTTTAGCTGACACTTTGTTCTTAAGCTAATTATGTCTACTGATGGTAAATTTTAAAAAAACAAACACTGAAAGCACTAATTTTTGAGAAGTGAAATTAGCTTCTCTAATACTTCAAACAAATCCAAAATTAATTCAGTATCAGCTTGTTCATTATTATTCTTCCTCTAAGATAAAACCAAGTACTAGCCAAAAAATAATAACTAAGCAATATTATTATAGATAAAAATCCAAATAAATGTAGAAATTAAATACTGAAAAATAGTTTCTACCAAAGTTTCAGAAACACTATTAGAACTGCTGTATACAGTTATCATGTGTCCTAATGTATTTAATTATTTTAAAACCTATTAATGATTATTTTTCTATGCATATTTCATAGTTAATGGTTATTATTTGGGGGAGGACATACTTCAGGATTTTCAATTCAACTGCTCTTTTTTTTCTTGCAATGGTTTCTTAAAATTTTTTTTTCTTGCATTGATTCTTAGAAGACTTGTTTTATTACTTTAATTATTTTTATTGTAAAATAATTTACCAACTTGTCTGACCATTCGTGGTAGCTTTCTCTTCTTTATTCTCCCCTGTGTTATTACTAGAGTTGTTTGTGTTTACTATTTATATCTTTCTTATGTCACTTTCCCAAAGAACATTTATTTGTCTGAATTGCTCTTAGCTATCTCAGGATTAGCATTATTTAGGAAATCTGAATGGGGCCTGATTCTGATTCTAGAGAAACACTAAGGTATAAGGAATGTTAATAGGAATTCAAATAGTGAGCAACTCTACATTTCTGCCTATACTGCATTTGCTACTTCTTGCTGAATTCACACAAACTATGCTTCTTTGTGATTTATTCATTCATTTTGCTTGCAGTATTACTGCAAAATAGAAAAGTGAGATTTAGAGTTTTTGAATTATCTTATTGATGCCTTCGTGACTAAAAGTTATTCAGCCATGGCTCACATTCTTCTAGGTAGATGCAAAAGCTATATTTCTGGAGATATAGGGAGCTTACCTTGTCTGACAGCTAGGGTGGTGGTATAGACCAAGAAGAGAAGGATGTAATTGAGGAAACTCTGGAAGACTGGTGTATTAGCATGGAAATCTTCTGACAGGTACTTGCTGGTCAGGCCAATTCCACAAATAAGAAGAGATAACACTTGACCCAGAGCCACGGAGATTAACATCTCCCTGAGAAAGAGATAAACACAACAAAATCAGCAAGAAGTTTGTTGCTGATAATAGCAGTTAAAATTTATTGGTTACTCATACCATGAACTGGATTAAGGGCAATAAATCTTAATTCTTTTAATCCTTGACACCAATCCTATGAGGAAGGTACAATTATCATTGAGATTTTATAGCAGTGGAAACTAAAACTTAAATAGACAAGGAATTTGTTCATAGTCATGTAAATAGGAAATGGCAAAATCAGATATGAGATCAAATCTCCTCACAGGAATCTAGATTCTAGCCACTGCACTCTGGCGACTATAGAGAAAAATGAACATCATATTTTGATGCCCTCCATAATGTTAATAACTGTTTAGTGACACTGAGAAAGAGCCTCAACATTGACCAGGAGTGACCGCAGTCCAGCTTCATCCTCAGATTCATACACCATTTTTCCTTTACAGATCAAGGTTCTGGATCCAGAACACTTAGGTGAAACAGCTATATGAAACCCTAAAATTCCAGAAAGGCCATCTCCAGTTCATTCCTAAACTTTGGATCTTAATTTTCTCTAAGAAACTTTAACACACATTAGGCCTCTGCTCCTCTCTGATCACATCACAGTTGCCTTTCTATTAAAACTGTTATTCCTGAAGGAAATTCAACACCATAGTGGTATAATAAAACCTTTCAAGTTATGCAAATATTTTCTGTGCCTTTTTCATAGGCTCTGCCCCTGTGGACCACTATAGTGGAGATGACAGGCAACAAAGTGTTCACTTTGCATGGAAATGAAATGCCCACCCAAGCTTTCTGATGATATACACATGCATTCTCCAACAGAAGAAAACTCCCTGGAAATACAAAGCGGACTTCTGTCCTCCCTGAAAGTTTCATCTGACTCTCCTGGTGTATTTGTACAAACAGAAATATAAAATAAGCAAGCACTAGTATTTCTAAACAAAATGGCCTTAGGCAGAAGATCGGTGGTTTTTTAAATTTTTTCCCTCATGGAGGATATAAATCCATTTTTTCTGGAAGGAAGAACACAGAGTCCTGAGCAGTACTTTGATTTTATTTTGATTTAAAACAGAAAAGCATCACTCATACTTTGTTCATTCCATTTGCTTTCATAGAGAGTAAAAATTATGGCAAGGTCCATGGACCTTGGAGGACACTTTTCTGAGGTGAATTTATTTCCAGGTACTGGCTCTTGACCCCTAAATTCAAATTCCATAAATGGGTTAAAGACATGGTTTTAAACATATTTCAAATACCCGTCTGCAGCTTTAAATCCTACAATTCTCTATAGAATGCAGTGTTCCACAGGGCCTATCGTACATGATCTGCAAAGCCAGCTGCCAACTTCCCTTTGTATTCATGCTGCTCCTTCCAACATTTCTCCTTTTTGGGAAACCAAATGGGTCTTATGACTTACTTTGACAATAGAGCATAGGGGAAGAATGACATGTGACTTCTAAACCTAAGAATTAAGAAGCTCTGCAGTTTCCATGTTTTCCCTTCTTTGGAATTAGCTTCCAAGTAAAGAAGTCTGAGTAGACTATTGAAGACTGAGAGACCACAGGGAAATATAAGAGAAGCCCAGTTAGTATGGCTGCCTCAGTTGATGTGAAGAACATTAGGAGTGAGGATCTGGGATCTTCCTGCTCCAGTCAAGTCAAGCCATCCTGTGCCACAGGCCACAGAGATGAACCATCCCCAGAGATTGCTGCTCAGTTGGAGGATTGTGAGAAAGCATAAATGTTATTTTATGGCATAGAGTTTTACAATAGTTATACAGCAACAGGCAACTGAAACGATGTTCTAAATCTTCTCCTCTGCTTCAACTACCTTTGGAGCTTTGCCTCTTTCTGCCCCCACCCCATATGATTCTTCCAAGAAGCCAGAGTTCCAGCCATTGGGAGCTATTTGCACTTCAACCAGTCATGGTCTTCTTTGGCTGCATTTTTTCCCATATGTTATTATTTCCAGAATATTCATTTTACTTTTGCCAGTCTGACACCTATTCATCTTTTCAGGACTTGGTTCATCTGTCACCGTCTATGAGAAGACTTTTCTGCTCCCCTGGTAGGCATCTCCTTTATTAGTTCTATCTCATTGCATTGTAATTACTGCTTTTACATTTCTCTTGCCTTTGCCAGACAGTGATTCTTACACAATGTTCTTCAACATATCTATTGACAGGCAATCTGGTTGGTTCAGAGGAAGTAGAAAATGGAAGGATTCAAAGACAGTGCCGAGATAGGTGTAGGCAACATGGAACAGTTTACAGAAAGGGTGATTAAAAAAAGGTAGAGAGAATCAACTCAAAGTTTCTTAAGACTGAGAGAAATAAAATATCCACTGACAAAAATCATGATAAGGTATTGATTTTAGTGGAAAGACAATAAATATTTTAGGTATGTTGATTCTGAGCTGCCAGATGATCTTCCAAATGATCCAGCAGTATAAGAAACATGGGATCATGGTTGGATAGGGAAGTCATTCAAGAGATAATATGCACATGTTATATTTATGGAAGTGATAGTTAAAGTACTGAAAATGGAGAGTATCATCAAAGAACAGAGAGCCAGAGGAAATAAGATGACACTGGGAAAACCCTTGGGAGATTCCAAGAGTAGCGTTGGGCAAAGTGGAAGAAAAACGGCATCACTGGGGTCAGAAGTAGCTGGAAGGGCAGGGTACTTCTTGGTGTTAAGAAAACCAACGGCCAGACACTTGTGGAAGAAAATAGTTGTCATACTGAATGTTGCTTGGTGATTAGAGAGATTGAGGACTGGCAAGAGATGACTGGTAGTAACTGCCAACCTTTGTAATACTGATGTTATGGAAACCAAGAGACTAGAGACTTTCATGGAAGAGATTGAGAGAGGTGATTAAGTGGAGAGGAAGTGCTGAGGAATAAAAGGTGTTGACTTTGAAGAATTCAAATAATTTAAAGAGTTCTTTGAAGGAGTAGAATCCAGTTACCATGAAACATAATAGCCTTCATGATAGTTGACCCAAGAATGTTTAAAATGACTTAAACATTAATTTACAATAGACTTGATTATACAATTATTGAGTTACTCTTGATTATTTGCCTAATAAGCTAGATCCTTAAGTGGAAGAGAAAATGGAGTGAGAGCTGGCATATAAGAGAGTTGTTCTTGATGTCCCCTGGAACAAACTCAGCTGGACTATGCTCCCTTGGGAGAAGTGGCAAAGGCCATAGCTAGATCTGGTAGTTCTACAGCAATTCAAATTACAGCCATAGTATTCAAAACCTGGACAGTATCCTAAGCCTTTCCTGAACAAAACCAAGCCAGAGAGAATTAAAGATTACTTATGTGAAAGAGAAAAATTTTAGTCTAAATTGTGTAGATGTGCCAACATACTAAGAAATAGCCTTCTGTATACCATATGCTATACATGTGAAGATGAGTTAGACACAATCCTTATCCTTGGGGAGTGATACATCCCAAAATTTGTAAGAGGGTTCCCAAATAACTTAGTAAAAAATGTGGGCCAGTGGAGGTGAAATAACAATAATAGTTGATGTTTAATAAGTTCCTATTATGTGCCAAACCCTGGGGTTAAATTTACTTATTACTTCATACTCAGAAAAATCTTGCAAGGCAGATATCATTATCATTCTATTTTATAGATAAGTAAATGATGCTCAGAGAGGTCACTGAGCTATACTCTACTTATACTGACCACACTGTGAAAAGTTTAGATGAGAAGTAGGTAATATGGTTCTATATCTTTGTACTGTGTTATACCATCATTATGCTGCCAAAAAATATTCTTTGTTCTCACAGAATGCACAGAGCTTCAAGCTAACCTAACTGGACAATTTCCAGAAATATTTTGGAGAAGGTAAAGACAAAAAAAAAAAAAAAGAAAGAAAGCTGGCCAGATGTTCTGATGAACGCCACCCCCCCCCAAGATATCTGTCATGTGCCCCTTTCAATAGGTCAACACAAGCCTATTCTTGTTTCTTTTGCCAAACAAAACAGCAAATCTGATGTATTCAATTTCAATTTCTGCTTATAATTAGTGGCCACCTCATTCAGCTGCTGCTGGTGTGAATTGATAGAGAATGCAAATTATGGTTTCATCGGTCATGCTAATGAACGTGACTCGTAGAACAGGAAAGGATAGAAGGAACCTTTATCAGATTAGTTCATAAGTCCTTTCCTGACTGAAGGGAGCTAGATATCATACCTAATGTAACCTGTACATCTAGACTACTTACTAGAGTCATAAAAATAAAATATATCAGTAAATGTATAAAAACATAATAAACCTAAATATGTAAATATTGACCCTCTGTCAGCTATCCCCCTGCCTTGACATCTTGCCCCATCAAATTCTCTTTTGTCCTTTTATCTAGCATAGGGCAAATCCATATAATGGCACTTGCATAGAAGAGTTCTCCCTAATCTTTTTTTTTTTTCTGTGTCTCAATCTTTCTAGCACATTTATTTTCATCCTATCCCTCCTAACAGGTTTTCCCCTTAGGTAACCACTACAGTTGATCTGTGGTCCCCTTACCTAACTCCTCATCCATCTTGTCCAGAATGCCTCTGTTGACCACTGCCTGTTCCCCAAGGCTGAGTTCAGTGTCCTCATCTGTTATGTCTCTGTATCTACTTGCACTCACTCACCAGACCTTACAGCTCATGAATTCTTAAGAAGAAAAAGATGTGTTTTATTCATTTCCCTATTCGAAGACTTTTGAGAAATGTGAGACAGAAAAGAAATAAATGCTCAATAAACACAGAATGAGTGATTGAATGGATGAATTTAAGACTGAACAAATATCAAAAAAATGAAAATGGCAAAGTCTTGGGAGATTTGAAAGATGGCTGCTCATCTTATCTTGAAAAAACTACTAGTACTGAAAGACAAAAACAACCTTGTTTTCAGTGTATTCCATCTGCCAGTTAGACACTGAGATTAATAAGCTATTTTCTGGTGCATTTTTTGAACAAGACTGGTAAGGTGCTATCTTGCAAAAATGATGCTAAATATGGTGCAGGGTGAAATTTTGCACAGCAAGCTGTTGGTTATTCATGTAGTATATAGAACAGCACACCAGATGCATTCCAACGTAAGATACATAGTTCCTATAATTTTAGTAGCAGAAATGGAGAGGAGGTTATGATACACATTTTCATCTTCTTTGTTTATGCGTTTAAAAGGATATCTTATGCACTTTAAATTCAGAA
This sequence comes from Spermophilus citellus, assembly GCF_964194105.1. NCBI lineage: Eukaryota > Metazoa > Chordata > Mammalia > Rodentia > Sciuridae > Spermophilus > Spermophilus citellus. The sequence continues at coordinate 125,366,817 of NC_138186.1, read as the reverse complement.
GGCCTAGACAATGAAAAATGCATGAGTCTCAGGAAAAATAATGTTGCTGGAAGCTGAATACCTGTTATAATAGAGCTCATATTCACAAAGACTGACATAACCATTATCACCAGCACTTTGTTCTGTTAAAGAAACAGACTTTACAATTTTGAGAAAAAAAACTCGTGTTACAAATTAAATATTCAAAATAATAGGATTAGAAATAAAGCATAAATTATACCTGTTTTCTTCTCTTAGTTATAAGAATCTATTCGTTTCAACGTAGTGTTATATAATCATATTGCTCTGTAATTCTTGGTCATGAGAGTGAAAAAAGTTATGTTATCATCTTGAAGTAGAGCAAATCAACATATCTTTGGAGGCATCTTCATTCTGTTAACAATTCTTAGGCAAGTCATGTCAGATCTGAGTCAGCACTGAATTCAGATATGCATTCACAAAGAACAACCCAGTGTACTGCTAGGGGGAAAACAATACTACTTGAATGCAGGAGAAGCGTCCTGTACTATGTTCTTTGACAAGATTCTTGTTTGTAGAAGTTAGGCCCTTGACTTCTAGAAGCTGTTTGCTGAAAGGTTTTATTGCATTCAAGCATTAATTAGACTTCTATGTAAGAAGATTATTAGGTAAGAAGCAAATACATACCATCAGAGGCTTAACACTAATTGGGATTTCTTTCCCTCAGGTTCGGTACGGTACTTACAGAATTGAATCTATTCTTTGACTGTGGCATCCATTTTCTTTTGCTTGAAACCAAGCCACAAGGAAATGGTCTCGAACACAACATTACACTGGGTCTAGGAGGTAACATATGTAGGAGGTATTTGAACTCCAGTGAGAGGGGATGAGTCAGAAATGCTCACAGAGGTTGTGTTTTATGTCCAGAGAAGTAGCAAAGAAAAATGAAAAGGCACTGAATGGGGCATTGGAAGCCCCTGGCCCTGTGAGTTCCACTAATTAAGCTCCATGATCTTAGGTGTCTCGCAAGGATTGGTATCTTTCATAGGCGTGGGTTCTTCATGTAAAATGAGAATGTTATGATGGGTGAGTGTGTGTATGACATCCCTCACACTCCCCTCCAAATCTTTTTGGCCTCACCTATCTCTAGGGTCCCTGGCCACTTACTCCTTCCCGTTTCATTGATGGCTGTCATGACCATCTCTGCATAGAAACCTTTATGTGGGTACAGCTTAGTGGCCCTGTGCCTCAGACTATGATGTATACCTTGCACCTTCTACCCAGGGGACTGCCCACTGAGGCTGAGGGCCAGACCTCACAGAGACCTGCTTGGTGTCTATTCATGAGCATTCAGAAAGTGTAAGAGAATTATTGTACTTGAACAATAGGAAACTCTTGCAGAGCAATGGATTCTTTGTTCTTCCTCACCTCGGCAAGCTGTATTGACACAGTCATTTATACAGGCTCCCGAGGATGGTCCTGCCTCTGAAGGCTCTCAGTGGTATACCCTGCCCTTGTATTGTCCCTCCCTCCTCCCTTTCCTCACTTCTGCTCCCTAGAATGGCACCCCTTAATAAAAGCTGCATGTGTCTCCATCTGCTTTCTGGGGGAAATAGTGAACTTTACATTTTCTTCCACTCCATAATTACACTGATATGTGCATGCCAATTCTTGAAATTTGTATCTTCAATCTCAACTATATTTGAAACAATTCTTTGGTAGTTGGGTTATCAGGAATGTCTACAAATTATGTGTAACTCTGTGGGTTTGGGGATTACCCACAGAGAAATAGGCCATTCAGTAGCATTTGCCATGGCCTGCTGGGTGCAGCTTAAGAGAAGAGATTGCATACCCTGCCTCCACGAAGCTCAGAGGGACAGGGAACATAAATAAGTGAGACCATCTAAACAGAGAATGTAAAAATACTTATGTATTCAAGTAAATCTATATAAAGCTGCTAGAAGTTATTGGGACAATTTTAGTCTAAAATTGAACAAAGCAAATCTGTAATAGTTTCTTGGAGAACACAGCTTTGGGTGTCTCATTTTTAATTAATGGAAGAGATGTGGCTGGGCAGTGAGAGGTTGGCATACTATTGCAGGGAAGGGAATGCTATGTTGTGTCACAGCAGAGAGATGTGAAAACAGACTTGGTTATCAAGTAAGAAATCATAGATGAGATGGATATGGACAGGTAAGTGGCAGAGGATTTTAAAGAGCAAGATAGAATTTCAATTCACTGGGCATTATTCTTTGGAATTTATGGGCAAAGAAAATGAAATAAACACCAGTTATCATGTCCCAAAGTTCATTATGATTTTATTAAGGTTCAATAAGAGGCAAGATGGAAAAACCAGGTATCTCTCTGTGCAAGTGAGACTCCTCACCAATTGCCCTAACTCCATCACGTATCACCTCTGGCAGAGATGCTGAAACATCTGTGCTTGTACCCCAGCATTGCAAAGCAGCAGAGTTCTAGTATTTCCAGTCTTTGGCATGGCTTTTTATGCATCTTTCAATGTTATTTGTTGACAGAAGAATGTGTTTATCATCTGTGTGTGTGTGCGTGTGTGTTTGTGTGTGTGTATTATAGCCATTATTACAGTGACAGAAAAGAGGGGTTTTTCCCCAACAGAATAAGGATATTGATAATTTATTCATAAGAAATACTAACTGAGGCTAATTAGACAATTATCATCACACTGAATAGAAAAATTTTAAAATAATAAAATAACACCCCAAAACTGGAATTTACATTTATGTTATGGCTGGTTTATTTTAAAATTTCTTGCTGACACTATGGAACATCTTAAGCTACACTGTATATTTGAAGTGCAGTCCATCTGTAATAAAAATGTAAGTGAAACCATGTTTACAGTTGACTTGTTGGCAATCACAAATCCTACTTAATATTTTTGTTACACATTATGAGAATTTACATTTTTTGTTTTACTTTGTAATGTGACTGATGAAGAAAAGTCATGTTAGTAAGAAATGTTAGAAATGCTTCAATTGAACAATTTGCTGTTGTTGCTTTTGTGTAGTTTTTAGTACTAGGGTTTTAACCCAAAGGCATTTAACCACTGAGCAACATCCCCAATCCTTTTAAAAAATGTTTTATTTTAAGATAGGTTCTTGCTAAGTTGCTCAGGGCCTCACAAAATTGCTGAGGCTGGCTTTGAACTTGTGATCCCCCTGCCTGGGCCTCCTAAGCTGTTAGGATTACAGGCATGAATTACCATACCCAGTTCAATTTGTTGTTTTTATAATTTACTTATGGTACATTTTAGTATTATCTTTGGCTCTCAGCTTCTGTGTAGGAATCATTTTAAAGCCAACTGTTCTGATTGTAAAGTTTATTTGGTGAAATGACATAATTGCCAATCCTTTTAACCAGGCCCATGTGAGCTATTTCTGATAGCAGAACATCCTCTTTGTGTTGAAGAATCTCTCTACCTTAAGAGACAGCCATTTATAGAAGCTAATCACAAAAAGAACACATATCGTATGACCCCCTTAATATGAAATGTTTAGAACAGGCCAATCTACAAAGATAGGAGGCAGATGGCTGGTGGCTTAGGGCTGGGGGTGGGATAGCTATTACAGGATGATAGCTAACAGATGTAGCATTCCTTTCAAGGTGATGGAAATGTTCTAAAATTTACTATGATGTGAGTTGCACATGTCTGTATAAATACTAATACGCTCAAAACTACCAAATTGCATATTTTAAGTAGATGAATGAATTGTACAGCAAGGTAATAATTGTATCTCATTAAAGTTGTTATTAGAAAGAAAAAGAATGGAGAGAGGAAATAAAATTTTAAAAAGAAAAAATAAACAGTCATTTAAAAATGAAAAGAAGATAGATTCAGGCATCCAACTTACAAATAAAATAACTGCGTCAGTCATTGATATATTGAAACTCAGCCAAACCTAATTACTTTCTTCTTATTTTCTCATGTAAAATAGTTTCTTCTTTTTACATATACAGCAATGATAGTACTTTACTCTCAGATCCTACAGGATCATCATCTTGTATTCCCCTAGGAATGTGTACTCCCACTCTGGAGACAACTGAAATGAAGGTAAGCTTTTTAATCATTTTCTTGAAAGGCACGAAACTTTGCCATCTTTGTCCAAAGAACCAGCATGTTGTAGTAAGATGAGAGCACATTTTGAAACTGAACAGATCTGCATTCAGATCCTGCCTCTGCTGCTGAGACTCATTTTCCTCATTGATAAATTGGGGATAGTAACATACATCTCAGAAGGCTGTCGTGAGGATTAAATAAGACAGTGTAAATAAACTGCCTCCTATGATATCTAATTTATGATGCAAACTTAGAATAAGAGCTCTTATAACTTAGTACACTTGGAAGTACCAATACCCTTTGATTAGTTAAATCTATAAGATTGTACTGTGATACATTTAGAAGAAAACATATGTGTACATTTATTATCTCTATATGTGTGTTTGTGTGAATGTATGTGTATACACACACATATATACCCTCAGGTTTATTGCTTCACTGAATAATAAATTATCTCCCCATTAGGAAAGTTTAAAGGATTCCTGCCCTTTGGAAATTGAGGAAGGAAAGCAAAAATGAAATAAGGCATATTTAAGGAGTTTTACATGACATGATTATTATAAAACTAAAAGAGTTTAGGTTTAAATAGGAACTTCTGACTCCAGTTCTCACTCTTGCTAACATCTTCTGGAGAGCAGAGAAGAGGTGGCAACCTTTATAGGATGACTGTGATGCTATTTTCTTTCTTTGTGCATTTTAAATGACTTTGACATTTTTCATTATGAAATGCTTTGCATTTTGGATTATGTTAGTGGACCCTGAGGCCAAATGATAAACATTTAACTTTGAAATCTATTGAATAAATAAAAACAAAGAAAGTATCAAGTCGATTGGTGACTCACCTTCTTTTAAAAAAAGAACCCACATCAAATTTCATTATTTTATTACATATTTACCATTTTTTATGTATGATGTGTAGTATGTGAAGTAGAGAAAATTAGATTCCACTGAGTGTTGAACTTCTCCATACACAATTAAAACCTGTTTGAAAAATGTATAATCAACTGAGATCATCAATTATGCCTTTTACTTGGAAGAACATGCAGGGAATTAGGATAAATAAGTAGAAAAGCCATGCTCCATTTTAGAAGACAAATATATCAGGCTTTTGCTTTCAAGCACTAAAAGGATTCTCTAAGTAGATTCATTTTTTTCCTACTTGCTTTGCTTCAAAGGATGATTCCAACTGCCCTATTCCAAGGACATGACAATAAAGGACTAATTTTATCTAACAGATGCCCTTGAAAACATCTCAATATTACATCAAAATCCAATTTTTGCAATATGGCCTATGTAAATTTCTTTTAAAAATTTTTAATTAATTTATTTTAATTAGGTATATATGCCACCAGAATGCATTTTGATTCATTCATTGTACATAATTGGAGCACAACTTCACATTTCTATGGTTGTACACTACGTAGCATCAGACCATATGTGCAGTCATACATGTAACTTATGGTAATGATGTCCATCTCATGCCACCATCTTTCCTGCCCCCATACACCCACCCTACCCTCTGTCCCCTTTGCCCAGTCAAAGTCCCTTCAGTTTTCCCATGCCTCCTCTATCCCCATTATGGATCAGCCTCCACTTATCAGAGAAGACCTTCAGCCTTTGGTTTTCAGGATTGGCTTACTTTGCTTAGCATGATATTCTCCAACTCCATCCATTTACCAGCAAATGCCATAATTTTATTCTCTTTTAGTGCTGAGTAATATTCCTTCGTGTATCTATGCCACAGTTTCTTTATCCACTAATCTATGGAAGGGCATCTAGGTTGGTTCCACAGTTTAGCTGTTGTGAATTGAGCTGCTATGAACATTGATGTGGCTGCGTTACTATAGTATGCTGATTTTAAGTCCTTTGGGTGTAAGTTTTATTCTATAGGAAAAGATCACCTGTAAGGACAAAAACTAGATATTTACCATAATTAAATATAGTAATGACTGGGAAGAAATTTGATCTGTTGAAATTTTACTGAAGTGATCATTCTAATAACAACAGAAAATTCTATTATTGCCATTCCACTTCAGGGTTGAAAAGAAGAAAAGGCAACTGGAAGAAAGGGAATCCCAAAAGATCCTCAACTTCCTTTAAAACTGAAGAGAAGAAAAGACCAGCAGGAGAGAATGTGTCTGAGTTGGGCTGTCTAAGGATGTTTAAAGACGGATGGTGGAAGGAGCTGTGGAGAACAGAAAATGCTGAAATTACACTGATGACTACTGAAAGATAACTCAGGATGGTACATGTAGTATAAAATGTTCTAAGTACTTTTAAAAAGCTACTAAGACTAAGCCTTGTGGTAAAACATTAGGGAAAACAAAAATGTCAAGCAGATTACAAACCAAGGATGCAATAGCGATGCTTATTCTGAATGAGCATTCCCATTAAATTCATGTTCTGTGTAACAGAGATTAACCTATTCTTACAGGAGAAGCAACTGCATGGTTACAACTGAAAACCAGTTCCAGACCCTCAGGTCAGGGAACCACTGATAACTTTAAGAGCAAAGAAGAAAAAAAATGAGGGATCACTTTCATGATCACCTTTTTCCTACTTGAGCTCATTCTGAAATAATCTGTTAACATAAAGAGATGTGCTCTGACATACCTGGCTTAGTGAAATCCAGCCCCCAGAATAGGATGGGACAAGGCACTGTACCTTCCAAACTTTCATCATGGCTACAGTCTGGTCTATCTTTTTATGGTGGCTCTTTTATACTGTAGGCTGGTGGGTAAAGTAGTCAAATATTTTCCAGCTGAAATCATTTACAAATCACCTTGCAACAGAATGAATGTGTGTGTTCCCCCACAAATTCATGTGTTGAAATCCTACCCCTGCCCAATGTGATGTCATTAGGAAGTAGGGCCTTTGGAAGACAACTGGGTTAAGGGTGGAGTCCTCATGAATGTGTCTTATAACAGGGTGCCCAAGACCTCTCTTGGCCTTTCTCTGCCATATAAGGATATAGACTGCAACCAGGAAGAAGACTCCTCACCAAATATAACCATGCTAGTACCTCTATCTCAGACTTTCATCTTCCAGAACCGTGAAAAACTAATTTCTGTTGTTTATAAACACCCATGGGTTCATGGCACTTTTTTTTTTTTTTTTTTTAAATAACAGCCTAAACTAAGAAACACTCTTTTTCCTTTTCTCCTAACTCAAGATTTATAAATCTGGGACATTTTAGGTCTTGAACACATGGCAGCCAGCTCACCTCTCTCTCTGTAAAGGCTACATTGATGTTTGCAAGGTGTCCAAGGGCACAAAAGGCATCCAGTAAGTATGTAGCAAAGTACCAAAGAGAATATTCAGAATTTGTCTTTCAAATGAAAAAATGAGAATGGCCTCGTTGATATTTTAAAGTTCCACTAAAGAGGAAATTAAGTAGCTAAAAAGTAAACACTTCAATTTAACATTTGTTTTTCCCTGAAAGTTATATTTTCTACCTACCTTTCTCTTCCTCACCTCCCCCTGGAACTACCAGTGCTCCTTTGATATGACAGCTACAGGGGTCAATGCTGAGACATCACAACAGCAGCTGTACATGATGAACCCAAAGAGCACTAGGCTCACTTCCTACTTGTGAACACCATAGCCACAAGTAATTTGGGATTAAGAAAATGTACCCCCCAAATGCTGGTTATTCCCCTTTGTTTATGAAATCACAGAAGCATCTAGCATTGGAAAACTTCTGCTTTATTAATCTAACTCAAAGCCAACAACCACTCAAAAGATAAGTTTTCCTGGAAAATGAATGAGGTCAACATCCTTCCACTTACCCAGTACTCTCATGATATGGGGCCTTTTAAGATTATATTCACCAAGACCCACTGCATTCCAGTACAGCATGTCTACTCCTTAACAGAAAAGCAATTTCCAGACAATTTAGTATTTTGAACTATCCCGAAAGAAAAGAGTTTTAAATTCTATCCTTGCTTCCCTTGATACCCTAAAATTTTCAACATGACTGAAAATTATTTGAATAGAATCTGAATATCATTTCTTTTCCTTTACTGATCTATTTATGTGCATGTGTCTGGTGAGAAAACAAGGGAGGGGCTAAAAATATCCTTATTGGAAGTAAAAATGAACTGATATGAAGTACCTATCTTACCAGTGCACACATTGCCCAAGAGATTAAATTCAAATTAGATGTGTGTGACATACATAATGATGAATACGCATTTTGTTTCCCTTAGTGCTCCTGAGGACCAGTTAGTTTATTCATGAAGTGGATGATTTTGGATAGAACACTGTGGGGGGTCTAAAAACTCCACTGCATCTTTAAAATAAAAATAGCAAATGAAATAAATCAAGGTGCAACATGTAAAATGATGTATGCATTCTGCTGAATTTAATTGAATTCTAATTAAATTACTTGGAGCAAGATAAATTAGATTGTTTTTCAAGCACATTTCAGATAAACTTAATGAAGTTCTATAAGTGAAAAAGACAGAATGGGCCTTGTTTAATGACTCGTCTGCTGATATATTCCCTTGGAGTGAAGAAGAGGTCAGGCTGACCTTGGGTCATTTCTTTCTGGAATGACATAGATGTTACATTAACTTCTAAAAAACTGGCTAAAAAGAGACCAGGTCATACTTTATGTTGATGGTAAAATAATTTATTGAGGCATTTAGTTATGTGGTTTTCCTCTCTCCAGTTTTTCTCTATGGTTTTGAGCTCCCTGGCATCAGGATATTTTCTGTTGAGAAGGAAACAAAGGAGGCTAAAACAAGTGTTTCCTCAAGCATCCTCCTATTTGTTTCTGCAATCCCACAGAAATGATTAGGTCAGGGGTAGGGAAGTGATTGGCACCCAGAACCATCCTCTCATTCTAACTCTGGGAAGGAGAGGTTACAGACATGTAGGAAGAATGGCTTGATAACCATTCAGGGAAATCTTATCCCAAAATTTGTTTCATCCTGCATAGATTCCTGTGCCTGAGGCGCATGGAAAACCTGCAAAGCTTCAGGATTCCAGGGACGACCTGTAAAATATGCATACTCATACTCTAGTGTGTTTTGATCCACATATGACTCTGAGTCATTTGGTCCTAGAAGAATGGATTGGGTTGGAAGGAGTCTAGAGGGAGGATTTGGGCGGGGGGGGGGGGGGGGATTGGGCTTCCCTCCATCTCGCCAAATGGCTGATAGAGAATTTCTTCTTAATCAAGAACCAAGAGAACTTGGAGTTGGATTTAATTTATTTGTGAAAATTAGTGAAACAAAAGTTCTCCATTTCTTCCACTCTTGGAAAAGTTCATGTCCATTTTTTTAAATTTATTTATTTTTTTATTAGTTGTTCAAAACATTACATAGCTCTTGACATATCATATTTCATACATTTGATTCAAGTGGGTTATGAACTCCCATTTTTACCCCAAATACAGATTGCAGAATCACATCGGTTACACATCCACGTTTTTACATACTAGTGTCTGTTGTATTCTGCTGTCTTTCCTATCCTCTACTATCCCCCCTTCCCTCCTCATGTCCATTTTGGTTAAACAAAAAGTCACTCATGACTAAAGCATCTCACTTCCCTAAAAACCCCTCTTTTTCCACTCCTTTGGCAAATACTTGGCATTTTATCATGAGCAAGGACTACAGTTCCTTTTGCTTGGAGTAGAAGTGAGCAAAGTTTGAGAGGGTAGGAAAGAGGCAGAAAGGAAAGATTTAAAAAGCTAAGAGATATTTACATGATGTGATAAGAGATGGATGAGGAACAGGTAAAGTATCATATATAATTGTATCTGGAAAAACAGAGCTACTCATATAACAATTACCCATTTTTCTAAAACAACATAAAAAGTCAAATGAGACTGGGTTAAGGGTCTGCATAAGTTGCCTAGCCATGAATGAATTGATATTGCCTAATTTGTATTCCAGTTCCATAGCTAATCCAAGGAAGGTGAGAAATCAGGCCCTTTGAAGAACAAATGTAAATCTACTGTGATACATATTTCATAAAATGTTTTCTTACAGAGTGTTTTCTGTGCATTCCCAAAGCTGTCTGAGATATCAGTGAGGGAGATGAGAGGGACAAGTTTTCTCACTAACTGGTCTTTTTATGTTTGGCATTAAAGTTTTGGTTCAAGCATTTTCCCTTTTGGTATTTATTAAAAGCATATGACTGGAGGTAGAGCACGACATGAGTTGCTTTGGGAATTTTTTATTTGTTTTTGTGGTACTGGGGATTGAGCCAGGGGCACTCTTCCACTGAGCTACATCCTCAGTCCTTTTTATTTTAAAACAGGGTCTTGCTAATTTGTCAAGACTGGCCTTGAATTTTTGATCCTCCTACCTCAGCCTCCCAAGTAGATGAGATTATAAGCATGTGCTATCATACCTGGCTATCTTGGGATCCCTTAAAAATAAAAAAGGAGGTGTAGAAGTAGATGGGTTTTGTTAGTCAGCTTTTTGTTACTATAATAAACACCTGAGATAACCAACTTAGAAAGAGAAGAGGTTTATTTGGTTCGTGATTTCACAGGTTGCAGTCCATGATGAACTGGCCCTGTTGCTTTGGGCCTGTGGTTAGGCAGATCATAGTAGAAGCATGCGGAAGAGCAAAACCACTTATCTAACATCTGGGGAGTGAAAAAAGAAGGGACTAGAGTCCCATTATCCCCTTTGAGGGCATGTCTCCAATGACCTAAAGACCTCCCGCCAGGTCCCACCTACCAAAGATTTTACCAGTCTAAAAAGCACCATGCTGACAACCAAGTGTGCACCACATGGACTTTGGAGGACACTTAAGATCTATAACATAGCATGTGTTAATGAAGGAGAAACAAAGCTCCATCCTCCTTAACGCAAAAATTTCTTCAAAAATTTAAGTGCTGTGATTTGACTCTAATGTAATTAGAAACTAAAAGAAATAAAAAGGTTTATTCTTATCGAGGCATGCCTGTTAGCATAGAGACCTAGAAATCCCAGACAGACAGTTAAATAAACCTGAAGGTATTTTTAAATTATCTACGTTAAGTATTTCAGCACTTCAGGGACAATTCTGTGTCCACATCTCTTCAAAGATGAAAGAGGTACAGACATAGAGTAGTGTGCTGGAAAAAAGCTAGTAACCATAGATTACGTGTAAGGCAAGAGTGAAGAACCTTTTGAATGCTTTACAAATACTCTAAGGTAAGTGAATACCATTGCTAATACTAGGTAAGTTTATTCCAAAAACGAGGGGTGGGGGCTAATTCACAGTACAGCATCAGCAGCTAAGGGGCAGGCAGTGGGGGGAAAGCACTTGGGCTCTTAGTAGAGCATTATGGGGAGGAGGCCCAAATGAGACTGTTCACATGATGCTGTTCAACATCAAGCCTCATAGTGAACATGATGGCAATAATGAAGGGTTTCTGATCTTACATGTCCTGGTCTTTCCTGAGCCCTATACATGGAGTAGCAACCAAGAAAACTAACCTTCACAGGATCTCTGCAGAAGTAAGTACCTGGCTCCTCAGCCTGTGGGGAAAACCTGGTTGAAGTCATCTCCCCAATTATGTGACACAGGTGGTCAACACCTGGCACTCTTCTCCCTCTGTCACAATATTTGGAGGGGAATTGGTGAGAGAAATATGGAGAGATTGTGGATTTTGAACACTATGTGCAGTTGTAGTGAGTGTTAGGAATTACAAAGTCAGATTGCTTAGAAAGCAGCCAAGGCAAAAGAAGGATCCCACAGAGCCACCAGCACAGGTGGCCAACAGTGGAAATATCACTATGCCTCACCACTCCCTTTGTTTCATGTGCATCCTTAATAAACAAACAAATAAACATAAATAATGTTCCTTTATAGAAACATAAAGTTCAAGTAGTATTGAAGTTTTTTTGAATAGGGTTTTGGAAAGAATGCTGACAGAGCTTTAAACCTGGAGAATGACTTTGAAGAATGGAGCAATTATTAACTTCGTTGTTTGCTATGAAGTTAGTAACTAAGATACAGCACTAAAATTTGGATATCTTGAGTTTTAGTGACTCTGGAAAGTTAGTGTGTCCTGAGTGTACTAAAGACAGGGGTGTGTGGCAGTTTATATTCACTGTGCTAACCAGAGTGTCATTGCTTTCAGAAATATAGTTCACAGTCAAGAGAATATTTACTGATTAGCCCACAGAGAGATAATATTCTTGTTCTTGATCTCAACCTACCTGACTTCTGTCTATTGATTTAGCCTTTGTATAACCCCCATTTCAAAATTAAAAAAAAAAAGTAAGCTTTCCAAATTGTTCCTCACTTTGAGAGAACAGGTAGTGAACACTCCAATTTTAGTTCTGGGTTCAACAATATGAAAAAGGAAATTTGGAGGAGGTGGTCTGGGGAGATGGGGGAGCAGGAAGCAGAAGCAGCAGCAGCAGCAGCACAGACTCTGATGGAGTGGAAATGCACTATGGAGGGAAGTGACAGCAAGCCTCTAAATGGCACAGTTCATTTCTGAGCTACCAGGCAGGTATGAACATGTTGGAAGTTCCAGTGTCATGACTTTCTAGTCTGTGGCTCTACATCCCAGGCAGGCCTGCCTCACAGGGTCACATGCAGAAAGCAGAGACCACCACAGATGGATAGACATCAAGTCAACTCAGTCTAGGCCTCTTCCTCAAATTCACCTTCAAGTTGTAGGTTGTATTTATTAAACTCTATCTATTGCATAGCATGATTCAGGGACTCAGCAGTATTCACCAGCCTTCATCAACTACCTGCTATTGTAAGCAGCTCATTTGTGCACCAACATATTTCTTCTGGATCTTATGCCCCCAGATTGCTGAATCAGAGTTGGAGGCAGCCAATTTTTCCAATTCCCCGTTTCTACCAGACTTGACAAATGAAAAAAAGCAAGTGTTCCAAAGTCAGAGAGAAGAATTTCACAGTAGTAAGTAATGAAATAATGGACTGTAAGATGCAACCACACTACTTTCTTCTTTGAAGCAAGACCTTTGCCTGTCATACAAGGTGTTCTTCTCCAAGTCCCAGCCCCCACCTTAAAATGTTCACCTATGAACACAATATTGAGGCCTATCCTGCACAGGCAGATTTTTCTTTTACTGGTCATGCTGTTTGTATTCTCTTGCTGATACATCTTTCTTAACTTCAGACTTCTTTGGATTTGAACTTTCAAAAATGTGTTTTATCTTCTAGAAAGGAGTTAGAAAAGGAGCTGTAAGACTGTCTTGGTGGTCTCAGAGACACTCAGGAAAGAAAGGTATAAAGAAGAGACAGATCTTAAGCAGGAAGATTCCTGATAGAATGGTAAGGCTGTCAGGAATCAGAGCTCAAGATTCTTCCACAAAACCACCCTGTGGCAGTCACTGGACTTGGCATTGGAGCGAGCCCACAGTCTGAAGGTTCTAGATACAGAGACCTTGACAAGGGAAGTCAGAGTAGGTAGGGCCACCTCAAGGAGTCAACAAATTGAAGAACCTATTTTTAAACATTTTTATAAAAATCTATACTGATCATTGACAATATAATGTTCTATATCTGCATTATAAGAAAGAAAAGAGAACAAAAAAATCAAAACTTTCCACTTGGAAGTTAAAAGATGCTTTCTATAAATTTAACTTCAAAATGAAAATCAAGAGAAAATGTTTTTTACTTTGATAATTCTGCACACTAAAATATTTATTTGCAGTAAAAATTGGCCTATTTTTACTCTATCAATAAGATTAACCTTTCTACAAACTTGTTTAATGTATATTTTTTTTCTAGCCAGAAATGTTGCCATTTATGCATATAAAAGCTAGGTTTAGTGGTAAGAAATTATATATATATATATATATATATATATATATATATATATATGAAGCTAAAAATAATTCTGCTTCTAAATTTCGAGAAGAAAACCTTCTAAGTCAAAGCAACAGTTTTGTGCTCATTCGCAGCACTGGGAACCACACTTCTGCAGCTGGTTTCATTCTTTAATTTTTTTCTGTCTTCTCTGTTTTCTTTGTCCTCAGACAGGTTCTTCCTGCAGAGTTCTGAGGACCAGATCCTTCCCCTGAATCCTGGGCAGAATACAGATTACTGAAGCTAGGAAAACACCTGCAAACGTAACACAGACTTCTTTCTCAGATAAACTACATCTCTCCTGTGTCTGTTTCTCCCAGATATTTAGATCCACTTCCTTGGATATTGCATTTTGTGTCCAGATGCAATATCCAGGGAAGCATTTGGAAAGGGCTGCCAATCCCCTTCTTCCCTCCAATGCAGCAAAATCTTCATTCCTACAGCCCCTTCCAGCCTTCCATTCCCATCCCATGCATTCCTCAAGCAGCAGTGTGGGTTCCTATGTTTCTCAACCACTCAGGAAACTCCTGGCAACCCTGTGAATCAAGGAGATCTTGAGGTAATAAGACACCAGATTTGCATTTCAGAAGACCGCAAGGGGAGCAGGGCAAAACCAAATAACAAGTAGTAGCTGAAAGGGTGGAACCTGACAAATTAGTGGAGGTTTTATTTGAGGATAGAATTTTCCAGATACTGCTCAAATCATACCCTATAGGTAAATATCCTAGGGCATCTAAGATGTGCCATAAAATGAAAGGCAATAAAATATCTCCACTCAATGATTCTTTATTGAAAACTAAGTCATTTTGGAGATTTAAGCTCTTACCATATAGTGACAATAACAATAATCTTAATTAACATTTATCAAGCACTTGATGTATGCCAGCACTCTAAGAACTTTACATGGAATAAATGTACAACAAACCCATAAGGTAGGTATTTTTGTTATCCTGTTTTACAGATGAGGAAACTGATTTATACAAGGCAACTTAGTAACTTGTCCTAGATGACACAGTCACACGTGAGCACAAGTAAAAGAAATGTAATCCAAACTCAACCTAATCACAGTAAGCCCTTCTCATCACAACCACAGCTGTACACAATCACTAGTCCATATGCCACACTCAAGTTCATAAACATATCAAACATGTGTGAACTGATTTGCTTATATCATTACTTTTTTGGTCATATATTTTGCTCTAATTCTTCACACTTACAGTTTTTATATTCTTGTGATTCAAAGGGCTATAAAAATGTAATATGGGATAGGGGGCTAGGGAAAAAGAGATTTAATCTCTTCTGAAAGTGCTTTATTTTACTGCTTGTATTTCAGGAAATAATAGGGCTTTGAGCTATATATATATATGCGAAACTCAAGGCCCACATCATTCTAAATGGAGAAAAATTGAAAGCATTCCCTCTAAAAACTAGAACAAGACAGGAATGTTCTCTTTCACCACATCTATTCAACATAGTTTTGAGAAACCTAGCCAGAGCAGTTAGACAAAAGAAATAAATTAAAGAGATATGAATAGGAAAAGAAGAACTCAAACTGTCTGTATTTGATGATGACATGATTTTATATTTAGAAGACCCCACTAAAAAAAAAAAAACTCCATCAGAAAACTTCTAGAACTCATAAATGAAAATTTAGCAAAGTAGCAAGATATAAAATTAACACCCATAAATCAATTGCATTCCTATATACTAACGATCAACTAGCTGAAAGAGAAATTAGGAAAACTATCCCATTCACAATAGCCTCAAAAAACAAAAAACAAAAAATAAACCTTGAGAATTAATCTAATTAAAGAAATGAAAAACCTCTACTATGAAAATTACTGAACACTAAAGAAAAAAAATTGAAGAAGCCCTCAGAAGATGGAAAGATCTCCCGTGTTCTTGGTTAGACAGAATTAATATTGTTAAAATGGCCATACTACTGAAAGCACTGTACAGATTTAAGCAATTCCTATTAGAATTCCAATTGTATTTTTCATAGAAATAGAAAAAAGCAATCATGAAATTCATTTGGAAAGACAAGAGGTCCACAAAACCAAAGCAATCCTCAGCAAGAAAAGTGAAGCAGGAAGCATCACAATAATAGACCTTAAATTATACTACAGGGCTGTAGTAATAAAAACAGCATGGTATTGGCATGAAAACCAATAGAACAAAATAGAAGATGAAGGGTTAAGCCCACATAAATACAGTTATTTCATCCTAGACAAAGGTACTATAAACATATAGTGAAGAAAAGATAGCCTCTTCAATAAATAGTGCTGGGAAAACTGGAAATCCATATGTAGTAAAATAAAATTTAACCCCTAACTCTCACACTGCACAAAAATCTCAAAGTAAATCAAGGACCCAGGCATTAGATCGGAGACCCTGAACTTACTGGGAAAAAATGTTGGCCCAAATCTCTATCATGCCGGAACTGAATTCCTCAACAAGACTCCTAAAGTACAAGAAGTAAAATCAAGAAGTAATAAGTGGAATGGGATCAAACTAAAAGCTTCTTTCAAACAAAGACAACAATCAAGAATGAGAAGAAAAAGCCTACAGAATGGGAGAAAATCTTTGCCACCTGTACCTTAGAGCATTAATCTTCAGGATATATAAAGAACTCAAAAAACTTAATACCAAAAAACCCCCTAATCCAAGCAATAAATGGGCAAAGGAACTGTGCCTACTTAGAAGAAGAAGAAATACAAATGGCCAACAAATAGAGACTCTAATAATTACAGAAATGCAAATAAAACCACACCAAGATTGTGTCTCACTGTAGTCAGAATGGCAATTATCAAGGATAGAAGCAACAATACATGTTGGCTAGAGTATATGGAAAAGTGTTCCCTCATACATTGCTGGTGGGAATGCAATTTGGTACAACCACTCTGGAAATTAGTATGAAGAGTCCTCAGGAAACTTAATGGAACCACCATTTGACCCAGTTATCTCATTCCTCAGCATATACCTAAAGGACTTAAAATCAGCATTATTTAATGTTTATAAAAGTTCAATTCATAATAGCTAAGTTATGGAACCAACCTAGATGCCTTTCACCAGATGAATGGGTTAAAAATTTGTGATATAATTACACAATGAAATATCATTCAGCCATAAAGAATAATGAATTATGGCATTTGCTGGTAATTGGGTGGAACTAGAGACTATGATGCTAAGTGAAATAAGCGAATGTCAGAAAACCAAAGGCTGAATGTTCTGATATACAGATGCTGACACAATTGCGGGGCTCAGGGGGTATAGAAGTACTGTGGCTTAGACAAAGGGGAATGAAGAGAGGAGAGGGGAGTGGGAATAGGAAAAACAGTAGAATGAAGCATAACTTTCCTATGTTCATATATGAATACACAACCAGTGAAATGCCACATCATGTACAACCACAAGAATGGAATCCTAATTAGAATAAGTTATACTCCATATATGTATATAACATGTCAAAATACACTCTGTCATGTATATCTAAAAAGAAAAAAGAAAAAGATTTTAAAAATAGGGCTTTGAAAGAGCAGGGTTTATTCTTAAGGTTTTTTTTTTTTTTTTTTTTTTTTTTTTTTTTTTTACCAATTCTATAAATCCATTTCTTGAAGTCCTTACAGAAACAGCATATAAATGATGAATTATATGCTGAACACTTTAGGAGTTCATGGGTTTTTTGAAAAACCAAAAGATTTAAAGATATTATACTACCCATTTCTAGAAAAACCTATTAAAAATAATTTTAGCATAGAGATGAAATGACTTATCAGTACAGTAATATATTAGTTAGGGGTATATATATATGCATTTGCATGTATATGTATACAAAATATAATAACATAAGAATACATGGACTGTCTTTGAATGTGAGAATGAAAAATTTAGAGTTACTTTATCAGCAAATGAAAATTTTTATCTGTTTATACTCATGAATATAGAAAAAGTATAAGCACCTATGTCTGAAAGATGGGAGCAAAATTTACATCCTCCAGCATTGTGGACAGCAGTATAAACTGAGAAACAGTATTGTTTGTATTGTTTGACACTCACAGTAATCGCCTTTCTGAGAACTTAAAAGAATTCATTCAAAAGATGAGAAGAGTAGACTTGTATCACCACTATTATTCACAACAATAAAAGATAGAAATGGATGGCATAAATGTTTCTATAACTGAATGGTTGATTAAGTTACAGTGCATCAACTTGATTAAAGAGTAGGGAGCAATTACATATCATGACCAAAAGATATAAAAATGCTTGAAATACAATGCTGGGCAAAATACTATTATAAAAATCATTTTAACCACAAGTATATAAAGCAATTTTATGTGCAATAACAGATTGTTTTTTTTCTTTTTGCTTTCTATGTATGTTTATAACTTTGATGGATCAATAGAAATATTTTTACTCTTGAATCTATTCTCTATTATATTAATCATGGAGTAACTTGGAATTATAGGAAGAGATATGATGAAAATGTTCTTGTTTATTTGGAGGAAAGTGTGACCAGCCAGTCCATATGCTGAACATGCTCAGTCTTCTGCATTAGCCACACATTAATGACATTTCATATTTGTGGTGTGAGGACAACACACTTGCTACTTTTCCATGGAAGGTATTTTATGAAGATTAATCAGAAGATTATATCCTGAAGTAACTCCATAAAAAAATCCTCATTATAAAGAACATAAAATATTTATAAAATCTTTTCATATATTACTTCCTCCTTTATTGCCTTTGGTGTGGCTACTTTTGTTTAAATGACTTATGATCTCTGATACTTTTACTATATTCAGTTCAAATCCTTTCTGATCTGGTACAGTATAAATAGGTAAAAAATAATAATGATGCATCATGCATACCAAGTATGGAAGTTCTTTGAATTACCAATAAAATTGAAAAAAAAAATTAAAAAAAATACTGTCTAAAGGGATGTGCATCTCCATGTTTCTGAACATTTGACACTGTGGAATGTGACAGGTCCAGTGTTGTACATTTTGTGTGATCTACCCCCAAACTACGAAGGCCTTGTCTTTAAATTGCAACTTTCTCAGAAAAACACAATATTCTATAGTAAAGTAGATTTTTTCCACTGGTTTCTGTGGAGGGAACTATCTTCATTTTGCCAATGGAGAAACTAAAGCACCTAGTTCCTAAAAAGCTTCCCATGTAGATTACTACTACTATTACTAATGCCCAAAATTATTAAAATTGCACTATGTGGCAGGTATTTAAATAGCCCTTCACAGGCACTCTCATTTAATCTTCTCAAAAACCCTTTAAGCAAGATGCTACTATTAACTTCCAGGGTATAGATAAAGCAACCAATGAGAGGTTAATACTTTTCCCAAAGTTTTAAGTTAGAAAGACAAATATCTCAAATGGCTCATAACATAATGCCTAAAAGGTTTTAGAATTATAATGCATTTTGTAACCTTGTAGTTTAGAAAACATAAGCTACCATAGGTAGAGAGATGGAGAGTTTGGCCATTACTGGTTAGGCAACTTAGTAAAGAGGCAAATGTATGAAACATATCCAGTGTCCTCATATTCAGTGAAGAAATTCCTCAAATATTTTTTCCTAAAATACAGCTACAAAATTCCAGCTATGAAATTCTGTCCCATAGCACAGGGGAGTGGGTCCTAGGTTTAGCTGAATTATATATATAAATCAGCTCTTAAAAAGGTAAAGATGGTTCCTTTGGTGTCTCATATTTGTAATATGAGTATTATATTCATCATATTTATAATAAAAATTAGGGATAGGACTTTCCATTTTAAATCCCTGATGTTTTCCCTCTTTCTCAGAGGGCAGGTCGTAATCTATTTGTGGCAATTCATGTAGATTTGATTTCCAGAACATCTCTCAAATCCACACCTCACCATCCTCTCTAGACCTGGACTCTTCTGGCTGTGCTCATAACTGCCCCCTTGTATCTGTTTTTCATGATGCAGGTAGAGGAACTTCAGAAAATGCAGATCACCTTCCGTGACTCCTTGGGTTGGACACTCCTGCTCTGGCTCTTGGAAAGTGTTTGCTCCACCTGGGCCTTCCTGCCTTCTTCCTATTCCCACTGCTTGGAACGCTCTTCCCCCAGCTCTTCTCTATCCTTGTGTACAAGTCCTCCCAGCACCTCCTAAGAGAAGCCACTTGTCATCTCTTCACCCAATGTAAGATCCTGCTATCATTATTCCTTTTATTAGACTTCTGAAGTTTATTTTTATATTTATGAATTTTAGCTGTATTTATGGAGTACAAAGTGATGTGATTTCTGAATACAATGCAGAATGGTTAGATCTAACTGCTTAATATATCCATTGCCTCAAATATTTAACATTTTTGCTGATGAAAACATCTGAAATTTATTCTCAGTGATATTGAAACACTCAGTACTCAATGATTAGCTACATTCGCCATGTTGTGCAACTGGGTTCAAAAAATAAAAGCAAACATTCCTCCAATACCACTTGTAACTCAGTCAGTGTGCCATGGCAAATGCTAGCAGAATGTCTCCCGCCATAGGAACAAAGCCAAATAAATTGGAAAAGAAAATATAAAGAGCAATTATCCCTGGGAAGTAGCCCAAGAGCCATACAAGGCCCTTTGAACCTGCCAGCCCTCTTCTCTTGCTGATCTGGCTGGCTGAAAGTAGGCATGATGGTATTAATAAGGTCATGTATTAAATGTGCCCTTTCTTCAAAATCTCACTGACTCACAGGTGTCATCTGGCTTGGCTTACTTCACCTGAGTGCTTTGGCAAACCCCATCTTGGAATCTTGGAAGGACAGAGACAGTATCAGGGTAGCTCTGTGGCTGCCTGTCTTTTGTGTAGCTAGGAGAGTTCTAACGTTTCATGAATGCTAAGAAAGGGAGCAACTTTGGAGGAACAGGACTAAAAGGCTTAACTTCTACCCAAGTTAGCCCGTGAATACTCAGAATGTGCTCACAAATAAGCATGGCAGTTCCTGCTCTTTCCGGAACTTTCTCAAGAGCCCAAAGTACTCATATCCACCTTTCAGAAAACATTCAGTGAATAACTACACATCACATAAAATATATTTCCTTGCCAGTACCAGTACATACATGACCACTGAAACAGTTTTTAAAACACTTTCACAATTTTATTCATATAACTGGTATCTTCTTCCCAAATAATGATGTTGTTGAACTAGCACAGAGGGAATAGTGACCCAGTGCTCCTTGTAACAATAGATTTTGGCTAGTAGTTTTCATTCAGTATCCAGAAAGTAAGCCTCAATGCTTAATTCTGAAAATTCCACTTCTTATTTTCTTATGAATTTTTAAAAATTTTTCTCTAAATGTGCATACCTGTAAACCGTGATATATCTGTGTACTTGAAGATATACAAATTTGTGTAAATTGTTTCTTATAAAGTCAAGATTTTGGAACAAGCTGCATGATACCCTTACAGAATTTCTCTTGTCTATGTTTCTGATTGAGTTTTGCTTCATTCTAATTTACTGTTCACTCATCTTGCCACCATTTATTTTGCACATTGTGAAGAATAACAAATTATAGAAAAAAGAGGCATGGTGGAAACAGCCATAGAATGGCATTAATAATTGAAACTGTCAGTCATTTTTAGAGTTTAGGCTTTTAATGATACCTTGAGACTACATGGAATTTTCCAAAGTGAATATATGTGTTTGGGTCCTACCCAAGGTTTATAAGTAAGGATTTGAGACTTTTCAGGTTTAGAACCTTCAAGTGGTCATGACAAGTAATCTTGGGCATCATCTGAGGCAGGTCAGATCAGCCTGGGCTTGGTGATGATACAGGGTAGAGTGGGAAGAGGGCAGACACCTCAGGCCTCTCCTTCATCACACTATAGGTATTGGTTGTTAATATCTTATTCTTTTCTTTCTAGGAGAGAGTGTACAACATCCCAATACCACAGAGGGACTCCTACCTTGGAAAGCACAGTTCAGAGAAAGAATTATTACCCCAGCACTTTTATTATCTTTTAAACTAAATCAATCAGACTATGAGATTCTGTGAGATTGACCTTAAGAATGAGATAGTCCAAACTTTCCATTTTAGAGTTGAGGAAAATGAAATTCAGTGAGGTTATGTGAATAATACAAGACCATACTTGCTACTAACAAAGACAATACAGGAGCTCATAAGTCCTAATTCCTAGTTCATACATCATTTCTGAATGTCTCCTAGAGGTCTTGGTGTTTGAGAAAACTAGAAATACTCTGAAACTGTGAAATGTCAAAAAACAAATTCTACTCAAAAGACAGATTTCTTCAAGTCTATGATTTGTATTTCTGCTTGAAGACACATGTGGAAGTCAATTTGCTGTGTATATGACTGACCATTTACCAACCATTCCATCTCTCAAAACATGATGGGAAGCCTGGCCAACATTGCTTCTCCTGTGCCCACGACAGGTCCCTAGAAGTCTTCTTGCAAGGAGTTGCTTAGCCAAACTAAAAATAAATGCTTCCAGAATTACATTTTTACTCAGAGTTTCCAGAAATACTCATCAAGGGGACAAAGATGGGCAAGTGAGTTGTTCAAGAGGATGGCAAGATAATTTGACAAGGGATGGGAACTCACTGCAAGCTACCAGGTGTCAATTCAGAAATATTTTCCATTTTAAGCCTTGGAATCTGTCAGGCTTATTAGAGAAGCCAAAGATAGCAGAGATGCATCAGGTTCAAAACTGGCATTTTCCAAAGCACTAGGATGCAGGACAGGAGCCACCACTTTAAAGGGCACATAAGATATTTAGCAAATGACAAGAAAAGAAATTGCTTATCTGTTGGTGTAGAAGCAGTCTCCATGGTAACTCTCAAAAATCTGTCATTTGGTATTGGATTTCCAAGAGTAATCTTTTAACATCTGCCAAATATATTGCCTTTGGTGGTCAGTTCTACCCAATGATAGTTAAGTGTTAAAGCAAAGTGGGCCAAGTTTGCTTGCTAATTTTGGCAAACCTGAGATTGTTTTCCTTTAAATCTTCTGGATAATTGACTTCACCCTCTACTTTTATCGAACCTGGAGACATAGCTGAAGACGTGTTTATCCCAGGGTTTTATCTTCAGTTTATTGATGGGTATTTATTATAAACATAAATGGAACATAATAAAAGCTTTTTTTTAGAGGCCTTTTGGGAATAAGTCCTGTTCACACTACCAATTACACACCATCTCATCACTGAAAATGAAAGTTGATCTTTTTTCCAGCTATGAGAAGAGTTAGCTTCTGCCAGCTAGCTGTCTAATTTCCTATCTCCTTTTGGGGTCTCTATTTCTATCTAACTTTCTGCTTTTAATGCACAGCCTCTGATTCCTACTAGTTGATCAATGTTCCAAAATTTCAGTGCTCTTCCCTTCACGGTATTCATCACTGAGCCTCTATTAGATGGCGGGTATGTTATCTTAAAGCCAGCTTTTAATTATTTGGATGCCAATTAGCCAGGGTCTGCTTTTTCTCCTTTTCTTTCCTGCTGCCTGCCTTTTGGCCACAACACAGCTTGTTAGTTCCTTTGTGAAGAATTGAAGGGCAGCGTTGAGGTAGGGACAAATGCCTCAAGACTTAAATAAGCCCATTTTGTTATTTGTTGGAAGCTCTGGTTAAGAGTTTGGCAAGGTACGATATCAAAAGCACACAATAAAAGTAAACTTTCTTTATCATGCATATCTCATTTTCCAAACTCTCCCAGATTCTCATTACTGGGGTTAAATTGAAAGTTGGCAGAATTACACTTAGTACTTTATACTATTATGGGAAAAATAAAGTTTCTCTGACTTGGCAAAAGGTTGTTTAATGAGCAGCTTTGCTTGGTACTGAATTTTTTCATATTGGCAAGCACAAGGCAATCAGCCATTGGAAATCAAGCCACCATCATGTTGTCACAAGTTCCCCAGAGCTGAGCTGCAATGAGCTAAAACAACAAAGTGTATGCATCTGTTGCATTTCCATTTTTATTTGAATAAAACAAAATTTTAAAAAATGAGGGAGTAAAGATACTCTTATATTGGACATGAAAATTCCATGCTAAAATTCTTCAATTACAATGAATTAGTGCTGCATTATTTTGCATCACTTGAGGTACAAAAATAAAATGTTGCTAGGCCTTAAGTGCTTCCTAAAATAAAAAATAGTGGTTACTTTTATCAACTTCCCATTTTCTGAGGGTAACTTTCCATTTTAAAGACAATATAACTTTGAGCCAGGCACAGTGGTACACAACTAAAATTCCAGGAAGCTGAGGTGAGAGGATCATGAGTTCAAAACCAGCCTTGGCAAAAGTGAGGTGCTAAGCAACTCAATGAGACCCTGTCTCTAAATAAAATACAAAACAAGGTTGGGGATGTGGCTCAGTGATTGAGTGCCCCTGAGTTCAATCCCTGGTACAAAAAAAAAAAAAAAAAAAAAAAGGAAAGAAAAAAGAAATGAAAGGGAAAATCTCTTCCTCATAGGATTTGATAACATTAGATTCTGAAAGATTAGGACAGCTATTCAAATATGGGATACATGAGGAACTTATCCTGAAGCTCCCATTGTTCTGTTATCAAATCATCTATAATTTGGGTTACATAAATATCTAAAGATATGAGAACTGTATTTTCCCTTGTGTCTACCATAGTGTATAGTTGATGTGTCTGACAGTTTCCCCTTCAACTAAGGAAAAAAGAGAAAGATCTTGGAAGATCATATAAAACACAAATTTATATATAAATAGAACAATAGCTTTGAAGGGAATGTCAAGCATCATAATGCATCTCTAAGGGAATGGTAGAGATGTCTTTGAAGACAAAAATTTATGTGACTAACTTAAATGTAAGTCTATGTGAGAGGTTGGTTGGCTCTGATCGTTCTTAGGGAGATTCATTAAGGGGATCTTTGTTGAGTGAAGAATACTGCCAGACAGCACTGGTTCAAGTTAACACTCTGCCACTTACTGGTGGTGTGACCTCGAGCAATACACATAATCTTCATGGGCCTTAATATTCTCAGCTATAAACTGATAAAAATATAACTGTCAATGGTTTTATGAATACTAAATTAGAGTGTTACAGAAGTCTTAACATGCTGTATAGATCAGAAAATGTTTTTAGATAGTAATAGTTACTTTTAATGAATTTTCTTTCAGAAAACTTCCTAAAAATATTGTCAGAGATTCTAACTTTAACCTCTTAGTAGCTCCTCTGAGCATCTACTAAAATAAAGCAGTGGACATCTCCATACTGATTTTTTTCAGGGCAAATCAGGGAACAGATACAAAAAAACAGGTGTTAAATAATTTTTGCCTAATCCGTCTCTTTTTGATAGTTTATAACCCTAAACCATTTACTTTTAACTGGCACCTTATCTGCTTAAAAAATTTTTTTAGATCACTTAAAATAAGAAAAAAAAATATTTCTGATAAGACTGTTAAAAATAGAGTTTAAGGAACAACAGAAGGGGGAAAAAGGATTATTGTGCCAGGAATAGAGGTAATCATTTAACTACTATGGTTGAGGCTTCAGTTTAACATTCAGAATCCTGACAGCTAAGGCAAAAGGGCTCATTCCCTTATTAAGACACATAGTAGATCGACTTTGCTTGTGTTATTTCAGTGTGGAATCTTCCTAGTGATTGCTGCTCCTATTTTGGGCTCCAGCTCACCTATCACCTTCCAAAATTTCTCCATTCAAGCCTTTAGTTATAGTGTATAATTAATTTATGATTTGAGCCCTTTCCCATAATTTAAATTATCTTGAGAAAAGATGAGAATTCCATATAAGCAGAAAGCACAAACCAACCAAGGATC
Organism: Spermophilus citellus; assembly: GCF_964194105.1. NCBI lineage: Eukaryota > Metazoa > Chordata > Mammalia > Rodentia > Sciuridae > Spermophilus > Spermophilus citellus. The sequence continues at coordinate 125,341,173 of NC_138186.1, read as the reverse complement.
TCAATGATTAAATTGTTTGACAAAATGGTTAGGGAAGCTATGGGGATAGTAATGACCACATCTTTCCCTCCCAAGTGTACATAGATATGAAGGGAATTCCCTAACTTTGCAGGTGTTTTAAGCATAGGCATGCATCTGTATGTGTACATTAGCATGCATGTTTGAAGATAAAATACGGTCTCATGTATTCTTAGAATGAGTAAAATGTGATTGTGATGAGAGAGTAGTTGGTGGATTTTCAGGAATTATCCAGAGAAGTAAGCCTGCATCAGCGTGGTCACAGCTAACTCCATTTGCAACATCTCTGTTTATCACCAGACAAAAAAGTATTTTGCTCTAAATATAATTCTTTGAGTTCTTAGAAATCTTTATGTAGTACCCCAAAATGTATCCACTGCCTACTCCATGCCAGGCACTGTGGCATGCCATCTGTTTATTACCAGTGGTCAAATTAGCTGAAAAGAAATGGAGACATGCTCATGAACTAGGGGCTCATATGCTGCAGCCTGAGTCTAGAGTCCAGAGTGGTCCTTGGTTTGTACTGTGGCCGTAAACTGCATTTTATGCCATTTTTTTTTTCTGTTTTCATTTTAGAGATTATCCTTTCCAATATTTGACCTTATTATTTTCACAAAGACTTTCATCATGTTTGGCTTCCCAATTCATTTTATCCCTAGTCCCTTTATCTGTTGTGCATTCAATTTATTAAGCTACAGTAGTACAAAATGTAAGCTATTCAAATAATCTCAGTGAACAACAACAGAAAAAAAGCTACAGTATTCTGGATGTCCCTCAAAAAAGTGTGCCTATTTTTTTTATCCTATAAAAGTGAATATAATATTATATGCTTTCTATACATTTTAGATAAACTGACAGTATTATTGAGATTATGTTGGGTAATTCCCACGGGTACCACACAATATATATAATGAGGCTGAATAAATATTATGTGGTAATGACTTCTTAGTACAAAATTATTGTGTATTAGACAGCATTATTATAGACTAGCCAACAATATGTAAATCTATGTGCTCTTTATTACAAGAAAACATTGTTACTGCAGAATTATTTTATATCCTGTTGAACAAAGCACCCTATTTTAAATTTTAAAAAAGCAGAATACTTATGCTCCATTTCTTTCCCTCTAACATAAAAAAATGGCAATTGAGCAATATTTGCCTAATTTTAAATCACTCTGTGCTCTGAGATCTATACTCACATAGCTTTGTTAACATCTTTCACTCTGACTTAAGTCTGAAGGCCACTTTACACTATTTTGGAGGAAGACAATAGTTTATTCTCTTTGGTTCAAGAAAAACCCATGTCTGGACTCTTTTTGCAACAAAACAGAAACAAACCAAAAAATAAAAAGCATGTCTGTCCATAGAAGCTTCCATTTTCATCCCAGGGTTTGTCATTTCCATCTTGCCCTGGGTGTCAATAAATCAGTAGTGCATGGTGTACAGTGGTGTCCCATTCCATGCACTGGGAAAAGAGACAGACTCATTAGCTTTAGACTTGTCCCTTCCTGAAATGAGTTCTGGTCTGTTTACCCACCAGATTTGTTACTTCTCCACACATGAAAGTGTTCTAAGAACTCAAAGACTCCTGGATTCTTTCCATTTCTGATTTGAAGATAAATAATCCATTTTAAAAATGTACAAAATATTTGAATAGACTCCTTACAAAATATATAAAAAGACAAGCAGCATATGAAAAGATGCTCTATATCACTAAAGATGGGAGAAATGCTATCTAAAAACACAGACTACTCTACCCCCATCAGAATGGCTAGAGTTATAAAGACTGATGACACAGCGGGTTAACAATTAGATTTAGAACAATTGGAACTCTCCTGTATTGCATGTGAAAATGCAAAATGGTATAGACACTTTGAAAAACCTCATAAAGTTAATGATACGTTTCCCATGTCAACCCAGCAATTTTTACTCCTAAGTATTTTGCTCAATAAGAACAAAAACATACATCCACCCAAAATTGTATATGTGAAGGTTCAGAGTACTATTATTCATAATATCACATACTGGAAGCAACTTGAATCTTCCTCAGCTAGTGAATAAACAAATTATTCTCTATCCATACCATGGAGTGCTCTCATACAATGCATATAACCACATGGGAGAACTGCAAAAACACACCAAGTGAAAGAAGTCAAAAATGAGAGAGAGTACTGTATAACTTCATTTATATGAAATTCCAGAAAGGTATATATAAGTGTCTGCTTCAGTCTGGGGCTCTGAAGAAGAGATTTACTGTAAAGGGGCATGAGAAATCTTTAGAATGATGAAAATATTCTGCAACCTGATTTTGTGCACAATTGTATACAATTAACACTTATGAAGCTATTCTATGTAATACTTTAAATTTTTATTTGGACTGTTTTGACTCATTTTGTTCTGGCCAGTTTTTGACTCGTTATATTTATTATAGAGTGATAACGCTGACTCCAAATTATTGCCTTTTTACCAAGAAAATTCACTTTGATAATCTCAGAAGCCCCTTTACTCCACGATTGTACCCATGAAACACATCATTTCTTTTCTGTTTTTAGAATGCAATTGATGCAAGTGTCCATTTATGATTTTTGTCTTATGCCATAAGCAATAAGCACATTGTCATTGGAGGAGTAAGCTGCTTTACAAAAATGAATCCCTCTCCACCTAGGAATGTAGTCAGAATTCTTTATAAGACTCTCTTTTTTTTTTTTTTTAGTGAAAGAGGAGAGAGAGAGAGAGAGAGAGAGAGAGAGAGAGAGAGAGAATTTTTTAATATTTATTATTTTTTAGTTCTCGGCAGACACAACATCTTTGTTGGTATGTGGTGCTGAGGATCGAACCCGGGCCGCACGCATGCGAGGCGAGCGCGCTACCGCTTGAGCCACATCCCCAGCCCCTATAAGACTCTCTTTTGAAAATGCATGTACTGATAAAGATAAGATTTAGAATCAAATATAAACAAGTAGAGTTGTTCAAAGTAAGGCATAAGTCACTTACCTCTTGCTTACCTCCTGCAAGTCTAGGAACAACAATCTAATTTTGGGAAAGTAGACCGAGACCTATATTAGGCCTCATCAGAATGAGGGTGATTTGTTCAATGTACAGGGTTTGTACATGTCTAAAACCAAACATCAAATCTATAACTGTTTGAAATTAGAATGAGCTACTCTGTGCATTAGCCCCCTTCCCTAGAGATAATGAAGCAGAGGTTGGATACACAGTGGTGCAAATGTCACAGATGTTATCTCAGTATAAGCTAAGAGGTGACACTGCCTGATCTCCAAGGTCTTGCTCAATGCTGAGATTGTATTATTTGATGAAATCATTAATGAACTTCTCATCTGCGGTTTCAGCAAAGTCAAAGGTCAAATCTAGACTGCACAGAAAATGAGCTAGTGGGCACAGTCTTCTTGTTCAAGCAAGTTTGAGAAGTTGCCACAAAGAAGAGAAAAAGTAGGGGAAGAGAGGAGTAAGGAAAGACTCATCAATGGGTGATTAGTTACAGTTAGAGAGGGGCAAGAAGTTCTAGTGTGCTGTTGCGTAATGGAGTGAATACGGATGGCAATAATGTACTATATATTTTTAAGAGCTAGAAGAAAGGATGCAGGATGTTTTCACCATGAAGAAATAAGTGTTTTTGGGCTGGGGATGTGGCTCAAGCGGTAGCGCGCTCGCCTGGCATGCGTGCGGCCCGGGTTCGATCCTCAGCACCACATACCAACAAAGATGTTGTGTCCGCCGAGAACTAAAAATAAATATTAAAAATTCTCTCTCTCTCTCTCTCTCTCTCTCTCTCTCTCTCTCTCTCTCTCTCTCTCTCTCCTCTCTCACTCTCTCTTAAAAAAAAAAAAAAGAAAGAAATAAGTGTTTGAGGAGATACATATATTTAACCTGACTTAAACATTACAGGTACAACATGTACCTGTAACTTGAAACATCACATAGTATGCCATAAATACATACAATTTTTAATGATTTTATGTATAAGTTTTAAAAAATCTAAGTTTTAAAATGTGGAAAGAGAAAAAAATTGGATTGCAGTGGTAACTGGAACAGGATCTCAAGGGGGGGGGAATTTTTTTTTTAATGTTTATGTTTTAGTTTTAGGTGGACACAAAATCTTTGTTTGTATGTGGTACTGAGGATCGAACCTGGGCTGCATGCATGCCAGGCGAGCACGCTACCGCTTGAGCCACATCCCCAGGCCCCCTCCCGATAATTTTTAACAGGTTTTAAAGGCAATAGAAAGAAGCTTATGGAAAAAGGAAAACGGACATGACAAAAAAAAAGGGAAGATAGTGTGTAGGTAATGTCCCTGGATCATTTTTATATTTTTTGTGAAGTGGGAGGAAGGTTCCTCTGAAGAATAGAAGAAGGAAGTGAGACTGCAGGTTTACAGCTACATACAATGGAGAATACTGAATAAGAGGATGTTTGGGCAGATGGAAGTGTCTATAAAAATTAATCATCTTGCCTGGGTTAAATTACATGTCTCCTCTGGCAGCTCAGAAACAAAGTGAATAGCCACTGTTCTAGGATGAAAAGTAGGTTTACTCCAGGTTCAACTACACATCAGGGGGAGAGAGTATTCCAGCATGGAAGAGTAGTTTTAATTCAATACATTTAGAAGATCCAGTGACGCCACAAAGGCTTAATTGTGTGGGGGAAGCAGAAGATGCTCAGAGGTGATGGGGAAGTAGAACAACCTCAACAAAAACCTTGGATGGCAATGATTTTATTTAATTGCTGCAACAACTGTAAGACATCATTATCTCCTAGATTTCAGATCAGGAAACCTGAGGTATAGATAAAGTGATAGACTCCCATTGGTTGATGTGGTGAGACTCGGATGTGAACCACATTTTCTAATACCAAACATACCACCTCTCTTCAACTCTATTGTCTTCTGTGGTTATCAGCCAGAATAAGGGAAAGGGTGGGAAAGAGCAGCAGCAAATTTGTCATGGCAGAAATTGTCCTGCTCCCCCTTGGTGTCTTTAGCACTCAGCAATGTTACACAAAACATAGCCAAAGCTCATCATATATAAAATCTGACAAAGTCCTACATGAGACATCGCTTCATAAAACAGTTTGAAAACCTAAAATGTGATATAATTAACAAACTTAAGTTGCTGTTCCTTTATACTACATCAACCACCACACCCAGGTATCTGATGTTCTTTAAACTTTTTGTTGTGTTTTTAAATTGCACTATTTGATCCATCTTAGATTTTTTTCTCTACTTTTAAAAAACAGTCTTCAGAGATATAACTTATAGCAAAGCTGTAGTTTAGAAAAAATTTATATAATATTTATCCTTTGTATATAGCATGAGGTGGAAGGTAATACAGTACTTAAATAATACCAACTGTCAAGTCTCTTTCATTTTGGTGCATATTGCTTATTATACACCTCTTGAGTGGTAGTAAATGTGGCTTGAATTAATTGTAGTTATAGTCATTGCAACAAGTTGACACATATTTACTGTCCCCAGAAGAGGACTTGTTTATAAATGTCTGCAAGAGTTTTATTTTCTGCAAAGTTGTAACACATTGACCACACTTTGATTGTATCACTTAGTGCTCAGTGTTCTTCAAACTGGGATGTGTATACTCACAGAAAATTTACCAATGTTTGCAAGTATGGCCAGTTTGAAGATAATCAATTTCCAGATCATCAGCTTTCCTGTGTATGATTTCCTAAATACATCTGCTAGAGAATGGATGATTGAGCGGCCTCTCATCTGTCTCTGGCATTCCCTTTGTTCCCACATTATAAAACAAGGGTACATCTCTTAACCATACTGCCCCTCACTATGGTGGAAGATAGCCCTGGGATATAAGAAGCACTTGGAGGCACAACACAAAAGGACAGTTTGAAATACTTTATCAAAGCACCAATTCTGATCTCAGTTGCATATCTGAATTTTTCAATTCATGTTTATGTTTTCCTCCTAAAGATCCAAATTACATGTTCATATTTTCCTCCCAAAGATCCAAATTAAATCTTAAAAAAAAAAAGAAAAGAAAGTAACACCTATTGGGGGTAAGTTCGTGTCTTATGTTTTCTTTTTATTTAGACTTGAATAAGAAACACTGTATTAACTTTTTAACATTAACACCTTCGTTAACTATCAAAGCCAAATGTTTGCTGGGTATGATTAATTCATATTCATTTTTTTTCACTTGGGTGCAAGTCTGTCTTTTTGTCACCAAATTTTCTATTTACTCATTATTTATAAGATTTATGTTAGACCATCAAAGTTAAATGGTATTTGGGGAAAACGTGAGGAGGAAATTTCAGAGGTGAGATTAACAACTAATTGAACTGCCCATATAGCACTATATAAGTCAGGTATAAGAGACACCCCACATGGGACAAACAAGATACCCTGTTGGCCAGTTTCAGTATCTGTAAAACACACCATCCTTCTTAACTGCTGCTGAAGTCCCAAAGAAGCAATTGATGTTAAATGTTGTATGAACTGTAAAATCCTGTGAGTAAAAACATTTGTACTCTGAAATAAATGCAATTTTAAAAATATAATCATTAAAACCACCATATCTATCCTTGCATCACCTGTACTGCCTGCTGGTACTGTTACTTTCCTTCCTTTTCCATTTGTCAACCGACAAGTGCTTAGGACATGCCTGTTATCTGGTTAATGCCTTCCTCCTGTCTAGCAGCTATTGGGTCCTCTCTTCCTCTACAAATCTTTCCTTAATCTCCCATCCCTTCAGTTAGGTGATGGCTGGCTTTGACATACCAAGCATAAATCATTCTTCTTGGGGTACTGTGACAAGCTTATCAATGAGGAATTACGGGTAGAGCAGTACTTGAGAGACCCAGCTGAATCAGCCACAAGGTTTGAAACAATGTTGTGTCTCTGAACATAACAGAAAATGATCTTGAGGGTGATGCTTAAGGTCAAGGCTAGCCTCTTTAATTGCACATACACTGTAATTCTACTTCACAAAAGCAAAGATGTCTTATAAACTGCTTTTCTGAATAGTCATTTTACTCCTTCAGTTGCTAAAATTTAACTCTTCTTAATGGCACTCACAGCAGGCTGCAATTATACAGAAATATACTTTGAGTTATACACCCTCTTTTGATTAGAAGACATCAGCAAAGCATCTGCCAGAAAAAGTAACACATTGTAATACCATTAGTTTCTGGTTTATATCAATGCAGAACAGTGCTGGCATTAGCTGAGGCAGTTACTGACAGAGTTCCTAAAAAAGGACTATAAGTTTAAAAGTCAACTGATAACTCAATGCATCAGTTTGGGAAGAAGAACCTGGGTACCTAATTAGAAATATCAAAAAGAAACATCTTCTGTGCCAATTATCTTCTACCTATACCTTGTATGAGATACCCATGGCTATTAAATGCAGCAAATTTTGTCTCTTAAACCAGTTGAATTTTTTAAAAAAATATTTTTCTTGCATTTAATAAAAACATCATTTTAAATCAACTCTATTCCTACACTGTTTTGATTCTGATTCAAAATAACAAGATAACCCCCAAACGTAAATCACTTGAATTTTGCAATGAGAATTAAGAATGGTATGGGAAAGAGTTCAAATGGTTATTGTGAGAGAAGGAACAGGAGCCAGAACCACTGGAAGAATACTAGGAGGCACACGGCTTTGGGGCGAGGCTGAGGAACACAGTACAGTCAATGTCAAATATGAAAACATAGGGGAAAATAAAAGCATCAATTTACTCAGGAGCTAAAATACTCAAGTAATATGTATCAGATGCAGGAAGTGAAAATGGAACATTAGTGTGAGAATAATATCATTTTTATAAAGAGAAAAGCTAAAGTGTAGAGCCCAACACAGCCCTAGTTCAAGCCTGAACTCTGACACTTAAACTCAGCAACCATGGCTAAGTTTTGCAGCATGTTCTTGGCTTGGTGTCCACATCAGTACAATGGAGATGATACTAGTATCTACTGCTTATTAAAATAAAAATGATACGATGCATATAGAAGGGCTTGAATTAAGTTAGCTAATAGTGGTATTTTTGCTTCACTGTAACATTACATTTTAAGCTTTGGTGAGTAAAAACCAAAAAAGTCATTGAATGTTGCAAATAAATAATTTAACTGATAGAGAGATAATCTAGTGTGTGTGTGTGTGTGTGTGTGTGTGTGTGTGTGTGTGTGATGGAGTGTCTCTTTGTTGGCCAGGCTGCCTATGAACTCATGGGTTCAAGCAACTGGCTATTAATGCAAAAAAGTTTGAGTCTCTTAAACTATTCTACTTTTTTAAAAAATATATTTTTCAGTCTCCTGAGTAGCCACCTTGCCTGGTATAACAATGAACTTTTTAAGTAAGTAAAATTGCTCAGCATTATTAAATGAAATTGGATGACAAATTTTTAATTCTGGGCTCTAAAATATGAAGAATTGGGGGAGGCAAATCAGAAACACAGTTAATAGACCTAAAAAGACATTCCTAAGAAGAAAAGTTAAACAGAAATCACAATGGAGAAGATGACACTGAGAGGTTACATTACTATAATTTTCCTTTCTCTGAAGCCTACTTTGCCTGAAGTTAATAAACTGCAGCTTTCTTTTGATTAGTGATAGTATGGTATATATTTCTCTATCCCTTTAGTTTTTAAAAAATATTTTTTACTTTTGGAGCAGTTTTAGGTTCACAGCTAAGCTGGGCAGGAGTTTAGAGATCTTCCACATCCCCACACTTTAATTGCCTTCTTCTTTATAACATCCACCACCAGATTGATACAGCTGCTTCCACTGGTGAACCTACACTGTCACACCATTATCACTCAATGTCCACAGCTTACATTAGGGTTCATTCTTGCCACTGTACATTTTATAGCTCCCCTTTACATTTAGTATTTTATATTTAAAGTGAAAAAAATATATATATATACATACATACACATACAATACACATATACACATACACACACATACACACGCATATATACATATACATATATAACATATATTTTTTAACTTGCTCTAGCCGTCTTTGACTTTTAATTGGTCTATTTAGACCATTCACATTTAGAGTTATTATCAATTTAATTGGAATAATATGGATTGTATTTGTACCTATTCTATTGACTTTTTTTTCATCTCCCACTTTTTGTCTTCTTTAGTTTTAATTGAACATTGTACATAATTATGTTTCCTCACTTCTTTTAGCATGTAGATTATATTTATTTAAAACATTATTAGAAGTTGCCCTAGAATTTGCAATACACATTTATGACTAATCCAAGTCCACTGTCAAATAACATTTTATTGCTTCATAACTAGTGCAAGTACCTTACAATACTTTTTTTTTTTTTTTTTTTTTTTTTTGATAGGTAGTGCTAGGGATGGAACCCAGCCTCATGCTTGCTGGGCAAGTTACCTACCATTGAGCTACATCTTCAGTACAGTAGAGGACTCTTAATTCCTCCCTCCTCCCATGCTCTATAAAAAATGTCTCTATCTTCATTTCACTTAATTCATAAGCTATAATTATCAACATATTATTTTTCTTATTCTTTTGAGTAAACTGTTTTCTGTTAGATCAATTAACATCTAACAGACATTATCTTAATTTGTTACTTCCCTAATCGTTCTCTTTATGTCCATATGAGTTTCCAACCTATATAATTTTCCTTCTTTCTAAAGAACCACTTTTAAATATTTTAAGTAAAGTAGATCTATAAACAACAAATTCTCTCTATTTTTGTCTAAGAATGTTTATTTCTTCTTCACTTTTGAGAAATAATTTCACTGGAAATAGAATTCTAGGTTAGTGGGCTTTTTTCTTTGATATTTTTATATACCTCACACTCTTTCTGCTTGCCTAGTTTCTGAAGAGATGTCTAATGCATTTCTTATTCTTGTTCCTCTAGACATAAGTGTCTGTCACTTTCTCCTCCGACTTCTCAAGATTTTCTGCCTTTGATTTTCTGCAGTTTGAATATAACATGCCAAGATATATTTTTCTGGTTTTCAGTATTTATCCTGCTTGTTGTTTTCTGAGCTTCCTTGATCTGCAGTTTATCTCATTAATTTTGATTCTCAGCCTTCATTACTTCAAATATTTTTTCTGTTCCTTTTTCTATTTTCCTTCTGGTATTCCCATTACATCCACAATATACTTTTGTAATTGCCTTACATTTCTTGGATATATTGTCCTTTCAATTTTTTTTTTTTTTTAAATTTCAGCTTTGGACATCTCTATTGGCTTATCTGAGCTCCCCGATTCTTGGGCCATGTCCAGTCTGTTGATGATCTCACTGGGTATTCTTCATATATATTATAGGTCCCTTGATATCTAGTATTTTGATTCTTCTCAGAGTTTCCATTTCTCTGCTTATGTGACCCATCTGTTCTTGCATATTGTCCACTTTTCAACTAGAGTCTTTAGCATATCATTCACAGTTCTTTTAAATTCTGCATCAAACAGTTCCCAAGTTTCTGTCTTATCTGAATATGAAAATGATCCTTGCTTGGCTTCTTCAGGTAGTGTTTTACCATGTCTGGAAAACTTTGTTGAAAGCTAGATATGATACATTGGATAAAAAGAATGTAGGTAGAAATTCCTTTAGGTGAGGCTTTGGGTTTAGGAAGTTAGGCTATGTTTACTACATGCAAACACTGTGGTGTCAGAAGCTGAAATTTCCTCTAATGTCCTTGTTTTTCTTCTCCCTTGTTGTCTCCGACTACCTAGTGACTTCTTAAATGGGGTCTGAGGATTGTAGTTCTTTCAGCTTTACTGCCCTATTATTACATAATGACATTATTAATACGTTGGTAAAGTGTAGGAGGAGACAAAGCGTGGGTTCACCCCATGGTTAGGTCTGAGTTCTGAATCTGAGTTAGATTATTCCCTTCCGCCTAGTGGATTGAGCTTTGGTAAAAAACAATTTCTTACATTTTTAAATGATTCTTTTTGAAAAAAGTAAATATATATCCAGGAAAAAAAAAACAGTCCTTTAGACTGTGATAATTTTCCTCTAGAATAAGCTTATTAAGGAGAACAGAAAGCTCAGGGTATATTTAAAAATGATAATTTCTCTCTTCCTCATGTGGGAAGGGATTGTTTCCCAATTCCACATGAGAATCTAGGATGTCTTTTGGAGAACCAACTCACCATAGCATGCACCCCGCCTATGGATGAGCTTCCTCAGACTTTTTAACTCTCACGCTAGTGGACACTGATCTTCCACTGATTATAGTGCTTCTACCAACTTTAAGTAAACTTCATTCCATGTATTTACCTGTCTCTTTCTTCATTTTTCAAGATAGCAATTTTGTCTATAAATCCATTCCCTGAAGAAGTCATTGGCTTTCAGTTTGCTTGGCTTCATCCCAGTTTTGAGGGTGGGAATGACAGCTTCCAAGCTCTTTACGTGTTACACTGGACATGTTAGAGGCTACTAAAGACCATCAAGGATCCATGGCACAGGGAAACTGGCTACTTTCATATGCTTAGATGTTTAAGACCACTGAGTACTTTCTTTATAAAATTTAACATGATATATTTTTACATGTTCTGTGGTTACCTTCATAATATTACAGATTTATGAAGGCAGTGGCTTCATTTCCTTTGCTCTCCTGTGTTATCTCCAGGGACAAACATGATCCCTCCTAGGCAGAAAGCCCTTAAAACCCACGTGTTGCACAAAGGGCTAAACATAAATAAAGGCAAGTGCAAGTTATAAAGGAGGGTTTTCTGAAGTCTGTTAATGGCCTGGACTGGGTCAGTAGCAGATCATGGGCTCTCCTTTCCTATGTGCCTTTAAAGCAGCCAGCTCCTGACATGCCTGGAAGGGTTCCAGAGTTGCCTTGTCAGAAGCTGAGAGGATGGATCCTTCAGTCCTCAGTGTCCCTTACATAGTCTGCTGTTTTTTGGGTTCCTTTGTTTGTTTGTGTGTGTGTGTGTGTGTGTGTGTGTGTGTGTGTCTGTGTGTGTGAGCATTTTCCTCCAGGACTTTCTGATCAATTTCCTCATATGGACAAACAAAAGTATATATTGTTATGTCTCAATAAAAGCTTAGGTTTTATGCCTAACAATTATTGCCTTCCTTCATTCAACAAATGACTGATATCTACTATATCTGGGTTTCTAAACTTCTTTTAACTTTATGTGAGCCATTCTAACTTGAAGACAAGGTAATTGAGAATAACTCCTCTTTCTACCACACACTCTTCTCTTCCAAGATATTTAGTTCAACTTCAGTGTTTAAGATTTCTTCCACCAAGATTTGTAGGTTCTGACCTTCTAAATGTTAGACTTTGAAACTACAATATAATAATCTTCATATCCACCAGTAGCTGGATTTGAGTGTTGTCTCTGTAGAATATGGTGCTTTCTTGTTCAGACAGCTATCTACCTGAATTTATGCATGAGCTTGAACAGAACTGTTATGCCACTAGCTTGGAGAAGAATAAAGGCAAAGGAAGAACTCCAACAGGTATCAGGTCATGCTTTTGAAATTTTAAGTTGTATTTCCCACAGTCACTCCTATCCCGGCCACCTGGATTGTAGCCAGTGACCCAACACAATCATAAAGCTTGGGAGAATTAAATTTCTCCATATGCTCCACATCTGTTTACCTCACCCATTTCGACTCTGAGTAGGTGTGCCTCTAAATCCAATTACTATTACTTCAAATGTTTAGATTTTATTATAAAGTTTGGACTTATGTCTTCTTCTTGTCTTCCTCTGAATCTCATTTCTCCTCTACTATAATTCCCTAATAATGAGGAAGTTGTTCCTACATGTGAAATTCCATTTTAAATTAATCTATTTCTTGGACATTTTTCTTCATTAACTTTCACTATGTGTTCTCATTTTTTTTATACTTGAAGCTGTTATAATTTACCCAGCAGAAATGCTTTCAAAGAAACACAGGCACAGAGGACTTTAAAATGATTCAAAACAAAGAAAAGCAATAAGTACTGCAATTTAATCTTATGAGAAGTTTAATTTTCCCCAGTGTGAGAAAATAATATACCCATAAAATGTCACTGTAACATAAGCAGCTAAACTCATTTCTCCATCAACAGTCTGATAAGGAAAAACAAATTAATGGGTAGTAGTTGATTTACAGTTTTCAGAATGAAGAAAACATGGTAAAAAATGGGCCCCAAACAATTCCCCAACCCACTGTTAGTAATAATGCGGTATAAAAACAGATAAGGTATTTTTGGGAAACAAGTGTTGAGAAAAGATTTTCAGGTAATTTCCTTTCATATAATCACACATCCAAGCTACATTAAAAAGCATCTGCAAACAAAAACCTCCTAAGTATTTCTAATATTTTTGAGCAGGCTTGCTTCTTAAAGAGCTTTCTGACCTTTCCACCACAAGAGGCTATGAATAGACAGGCCGATTGTCCCAGGGCCTAAAATAGGGACAAATCACCACTTAAAAATCCAGAGTGACTCCTTCAGGTTCTTAAGGAAATTTACCTAGAAGTAGCAATAGGCATTGGAACCAATGTGATGATCACAAACATCCTGACCACAATGTCCTGACAAAAATGATAGAATCTCACTTTGTACTTTAATTACAGAAAAGTTATAGAACTAGTGCACTTGTACAGCTAAATATCAAGTTTCAGGGACTTATAGGACGAGCCTGACAAAACAAGAAATTTATTATTTGGCAGCAACAAAACTTTTTTGTAAATCAATTATTTGAGTCTAATATAGAGTTACAACATACACTGGACATTGACTATCATTCTCCAGATAATTAATTGGATTGTGCTCCACAATTTTATCCTGATTATTCTTTCTAGAATGGTTAAGAAAGCATTTTAACCCAGCATGGCGCTTCAGAGTCAGATCTGATGTTCTCATTGTACTACAGTCATGTGGAACTGGGGGCCAACAATAATCACCTTTTGGTAAAACTCTTGGCAATGGACAATTTGTTGGAGTTTTGTGGAATGCTTCGAGATTGATTTGACCTTGAAAAATGTCTAAAATCGTTCTCTGATCCATATACCATTCATACTTTAGTCCTGCACAAACGATTCTGATCATACACTCACAGGTGTGTATACGGGCGACACCACACACACAGACACACACACAGACTGCCTATGTGTATAGGTGCCTGTGTCTAACTTACAAACAAGTTCAAATTTGGCTAAGATTATTTTAAAAGACTTTTTATTTTCAGAAAAACTGTCCTATCTCTCTTGTTCTTCTTAGATCTAAGTTCCTACTAAAATATTGCCTTAAAGAAAAAGACTCCATCATTGATAGGCTGGATTAATTTTTTTAAGCTTTGTTGGGCAATGAAGAAAATATGTCCTGATATATATATATATTCATCTGCCAGCATTCCATTTGGGGGACAAATAGCCAAGAAAAAGTAAATATTTGTATATGCTCTCCATTTCTCTTCCAAGATGGTACTGAGTACATATGCAGCGTACAGAACAATGGGAAAAGGGGGTTTGGAAGATGAGCATGCAGGATGTGAAATGAGAAAGAGAAAATACAGCAGTAACTGATGTGAGGGAAGAGGGAAGCTGTTTTTGTTTGGTTTTCCTTTAAGAAGACATAAATCTAAATAGCTTTTAGTATTTGTAGGAAAGGTCCATGTTTTTTTCCATCCATTCATTCACATAAAAAACATTTCTTGATCAGCTCCTGTGTATCAGACATTGTTCTGATCATCAGAGAACAATAGCACGCAAGAGGAGCTAGATTCCCATCCTGACTGAGCTTGCTGTCTGTTTGGGGAAAACATAAATAAATGATAAGCAAATAACATTAATTTCGGCTAGGAGTAAATGCTGTGAAGAAAATCACACAAAGATATTGGATGGTGGAAAGTCATTTATGTATATGTGGCGGTTAGAAAAGGCCTCTGTGAGGAGTTAACATTTTAATAAATGTTAAAATGATGAGAAGTGACCCATTTAGTTTAGATGATAAATGTTCCCCAAGGTGTGTGTGTTATAGGCTTGGTCACCAGGGAAGTGGTGGAATCTTTAGGAGACAGGGACTACTGGGAGGTCCTTAAGTCAATGAGGGCATACGCTTAAAGGGGATTATGGTCCTCTCCTCTTCTTCCTCTTCTTTGCTTCTTCTAAAATTAAGTGAAAATAAATGTTTTCTCTTTGTAAGTTAATTATCTCAATTATTGTGTGATAGTGACTGAAAGCTGACAAACAGGGCCAGTCATAAAACAATTTGAAGCATAAGAGTGTTAAAAGCAAAGGGAGTGTTGAGGCAAAATACACAACCTGGTGTGCCCCAGGAGCTGAATGATAAGCAGTGAGTGTGGTAAGTGAGAGGACATGGTAGAAAAATAAAATCTCAAGAGTTCAGCAAAGCCAATTGGCCACAGAAAGAAGTCTGAATTTTATTCTAATCATGATCGAAATGTATTATAGAGTTCATCAAAGAGAATAGGATGATCATATTTTTAAAAATTTAAAACAATTTAACCCCCTATAGAGTAGGGATGGATTGTAAGTGGTTAAAACAACAACAACAATAAAAAGAAAATCTATTAGAACCAATTAAGTGGCTACTGCTGTACTCCATGGTAACAGAGCCACAGCAGTGCAATTGTGAGAAGCAATCAGATTTAGTTCAACAGTGGGTGTAGAGCCAACAGAACTAGCTGAGAGATTGCATGGCAGTGAAAGATAAGAGAAAAAAAAAGGATGTCTTTGGGGATTTTTCCACGAGCAACTGGCTGGATGATGATGCCATCACAAAAGTGAGCAAGCATCATTGGGTTGATGTGGGAAGAGGAATGAAGATTTCTGTTGCAATGGAAGAGTCCTTATTGAAAGACAGACACTGATCTACATAACAAAAGAATTTATAGTTTAAGTTTTCAAGGAAAAAAGAGAGGATGAGATACAACACTTATGTGGGGTTGTTATGAGTTATAAAGAGGGTCTGTTCTTAGCTAACAGGAGCTGATAGGGACCGAGTCATAGTTTTTCAGGCTTAATTAATACTAGTTACACTAGTTGCAGGCTTGATATTGCCTTCTAATGACTGCTAATTTGTCTATAAAGTATTAGAATGCAGGGACAAAGGGGTGATTGGGGAGAGTGGTGACAATTTAAAATATGTTTTATAAAGTGTGGGAGAAAGAGCTGACTAGCAAAAGAGCGGACGAGTCTGCCAGGTAGTGCTGAGATCTCTCTGAGGTTGGTGATCATTATGTGTAATTTTTTCTCCTTTATCAGCACTCCACTGGCCAGGAACAGGTACATATTAAGCATGAAAGTGTAAAATAAAAATTCTTGTTTTATCTGATGGACGTGGTGAAAATACAGTGAAAGAAGGGACTGAAGAATATCGGTAACATTCCTTATTATGGTTTGGATATAAAGTATCCCCCAAAAGCTGTGTTAATGCAGGAGTGCTCAGAGATTAAATGATAGATTATGAGAACTGTAATCTCATCAATCTATCCTAGTTTTCATGGATTAACAGGACAATAACTGTAGGCAGGTGAGGCAGGGCTAGAGGAGGTGGGTCACTGAGGGCATGCCATAGAAAAGTTCCATCTTTCCTGCAACCCTTTATCCCTTCTTTCTCTGCTTTCTGGTTACAATGAGCTGAACAATTTTCCTCTGCCACACCCTTCTGCCATGATTCTCTGCTTCACTTGCACCCGGAGGAATAGAGGCAGTTGACCACAGACTGAAACTTTGAGTTAAAAATAAACTGTTCCTCCTTTATTTGTTATTGGTAGGTATTTGGGTCACAGTGACAAAAAGCTGACTATTACAGTCCTATTAGAGAGTAAATCTTGGAGTCTAAGATAGGTATTGATGTTCTTAAAAGATGCTTGAGCAGTGAATAAAGAGGTCAATGAGGGAATGAAGAAGTAGAAAGCATGTCAAAGAAACACACGGTCATGGCATGAGTGGTAGAGCAAGCAAAGAGAACAAGACAGGTATCAGCCAGGATGTAAAGTGCCCAAAATATTTATTTTGGAGGTGTGTTGACAACTTCCAAGGGTAGTTACAGAGTAGGGGTCTGAGATGGAGTATAAAGATCAAGGAAGAGGTGATAAATGGGTGAAAGGACTGAGGCTCAAGGTCTTGAACTCTCATGGATACACTGAACCCACACATTACAGTCTTACTTGAATTGAAGACTGAGAGTGTGATCCAGTTACAAAAGTCTTTAGTGAATGAGCATATTAGAAAGTAGACAAGCAAGAAGTATCAGTGAATGGTGTGTGCAAGGAGAAGGGGCAGGGTCATAGTTGGATGCAAGGAAGCCAACCAAGCAATAGATCTACTGTTTCCCCTGAGGATTAACAGATGGGAGGTGGTACAAAGCTACTGTTTGACAAGATTGTAAGGAAAGCATTGTCTTCAGGAGAAAGCCAGGAGGAGTAAGGGCTGGCTTTGACATCAACCTGTAGAGTTAGGGGAGTAAAGGAGCAACTCTGGAAGGTAGAATGTAAGGAGCTCAAAAGGGAAGGGGCAAGAAGGCCCAGGTGTGGAACAGAGATGCTTTGAGCATCATGGCTCAGGAGGGACTGGAAGAGCTGAACTTAGAGGCAAACAGTTGTTCCATAGGGTTTAGAGAGAAAGGAGAGAACAAGTAGATTTAGCCTCAAGGGTCTTTTCAACTTGAAGGATGATGATAAGTCAAATGGCAGGAGATCACAAGGGGTTGGACGACACTGGTCCAAAGCTTCAGATCCTGCCTTCAAGAGCAATACTGAGATTCATGAATGACATAGACTATTTATTTTCAGTTCTTTATTTATTTAAAGGAATCATCTGGGGCTGGGGTTGTGGCTCAATGGTAGAGCACTTGCCTAGCATGTGTGAGGCACTGGGTTCAATTCTCAGCAACACGTATAAATAAATAAAATAAAGGTCCATTAAAACTAAAAAATATTTTTAAAAACTCATCCTACAGGCTACCTTATTTCTCCCTTTCTACTTATTTGGTTATAATGCAATTTCTGTGGTTGCTAAAATGGAGAAATAAATCACAAACCACAAGAATAATGTTAGTAAAACTCACCAAATTCTCCCTATGCAAATAAAGAAAATATCTAACATTTATGGAGCATTTACTGTGGTCCAGCATGGTGCTTCAAGCATTATGTAAAACTCACAAGGATCCTATGGGGCCAACTTTATTATTTACATTTCATGGATGCTGCAACTAAGAATTAAGAAAGTCTAATAATTTGCCCAGGATCTCATAATGGTGAGGCCAAGATTTGGCCCTGCTAAGTCTCATTCTATGTCATACAGGCACCAAACCATGCCAGATGCACCATCTTATCTCTAAATATCCTAGTGGAAGATTTAAATAACAAGTGCTTAAGAGTGAAAAGGAAAGAAGAATGAAAAGAGGGAGAGAGGAATGAAGGTGGAAGGAAAGAAAAAAGGAAGGAAAAAGGGTGCAAGGGAGGGAGGGAGAAAGAAAGAAAAGAGAGGAAGGAATGGGGAAACTGTGACATACTGGCGTGCATATGCATGCTACTTGAAATTCTCCAAGGCCAGCTCTGTGATGGAATATGTGGCATTTCACTGTGTGTACTTTGGAAGTGTGAGCTCACTAGGAGATATCTACTGATAAACACAGTAATCTCCTTTTTCAACGGTGGTATTATTAGTTAAAAATAACTGCCAGCAGACTTGAATGATGGAGAACTAAAGTGTTAAATCGAAAAACCATTTCAAGGCTGTCAGAACAATCATCTGAGTTTGGACAAGCTGCACTCATCAACAAAGCAAACCAGATCCATTGGGGTACAACCCACCCCTCCAATGGTCCATTCTCTCCTGCTAAAGGGAAGGGAAGGAGAGAGAGGCTGGCATTTCACACATCAGCAAACATACCCTTCGGTTCATACAGCATCAAGTAGCTGCTCCCCTGCCATTATCTCAGTGTATTCAGCTAGTGGATCAAAGGTGCCCCCTCAGTCATCCCAGATCTGGGCACTGAAAGCAATGGCCTGGGTGGGCACAATCTCCATGAGTGTGACTGCTTCATCCACTCCACACACCCACAGAATGGACCTGGCCTTCGCTTAGTAGGCATCAGAGTAGGGAAACCAAGTGGCACTTTGCTAGTAACAACAACAACAAAAAATAGTTCCCATTAGGCCCTAGAATTCCAAAGACAACAGATCACTAAACTGACAGTCCAGAAGTTAAATTAGATGTCAACTCTTAAAAGTTGATACCATCTGCTTGCTTAAAATTTTGCAGTAGAAACATGCACTTGATGTTCAATATATTTTTGTGAACAAAGCATCTACTGCATCTTAGGAACTACAAAAATGTTGCAATGATCTTCAAACAACTTTGGGAGGTACCATCATGATTATACCAATTTTATAGACAGGTAAGCAGAAGCTCAGCAGTGAAGTAACTTGCCAAGGTGTATCCAGGAGATCCAGAAGTCCTGCTCCTCTCTCCTCCCTGGCTTCCTAGCATCAGATCAGGCTATCTTAAACAGGAACTTGCTTCACAGCTTTCCTTCCAAATTGAGACCTGTTTCTTCCCGGGGGGGCATCTTCCTTCCTGCCAAGAGCTAGTTTTGCTTCTGGCTGATGGGTACAGACATATGAAAAGAACTCGGAAAGGACAGGAGAAATCAATCTCACAGCCCATAGTGAGGTCTGCAGGTACACTGGTGGGCTGCTTTCTCTATATCTGAAACCACTGAGTTCACAGCAAAGTCTGCTATGCCAGGACATGCAAGAGTCCCTCAGTATCTGTGTACATTTGTCACCCAGGGCTGCCACATGAAAATCAGAGCAGCTTGCTACATCTGAATGTAAACCATTCTCTTTTTTTTTCTAACACACACCCACACAGAAAAAGGAAATAGCCTTGTTGTACTTTGTTACTGTCCACTGGGGATAAGGGTTCGACAGTTCAAGAGCTGCCATAGCTATCACTGAGCCCCATCTCCGCCACACCTGCAGGGAACAGTGAAGAGTGAAGGAGGTTAGACAAATTAAGCATTCCTTCACCTCTTCCTGCTTCATACTGGAAATTGATTAAACTCATCAGTGCTGAGGGGCTTCAACTTCAGAGAAAAAGAGGGCCTGAGCATAATAGGAAATCCTATGTTTTGAGTGAGTCATAAACACAAGTGTATAATGTGCATATTTCTACAACAGCCAGCCCTTTAAAATAAAAGCCTCCATCCATGCATAGCGTGCTTCTCTCCGAGCTCACCCCAGCCTTTATTTAGACTGCTTTGCTCTTTTCTCATTTGCTTGCTCTTATTTGGAAAGACATGCATTAATGGCGCACAGGCGGATTTTCATGGAAGATTGCTTCTTCTGATGTTTTTCCCTGCCCCTCCCCCCCTCATTATTTTTCATTCTAGAAGTCCCTTGGAATTGGAACAGCTCCCTCTCCTTTCCCATTATGTGTAAGTACCTCAGCGCAGCCTTTGGTTCCTAGATCTCCATTCTTTTCAGAGGCCAACTTGGTTAACTGAAGCATTTTCTCATTTACATGTGAACCAACACCCATTCACAAGCACTGTAATTTACATGTTGGTGTACAAAAGCTTCACAAGGCAGAGTCCTGTGGCTCTCAATTCACACAGCAGATACTGGCTCCCTCACCATGACTCCCTCCCTGAGGTTCATCTGCCTGTGAGCTTGCCAGTGTGCTCACCAGCAGCTTCCACCATGCAGAGAGCTCTAACTTTCTCCTAACTTGAACACTTTCCCTCCAGTGCTACCTTTCCTGCTTAGAGCTTTCTTATTTGCAGAAATTTTAGGAGAGATTCTTCCCCTGCCTGTGACAGGGAGACTATTGCCTGGCACAGAAAGAGAGCTGCTGACCTAAATGATGTCACAAAATTCACATCTGAACAGGCATCTCTGTTCAGCCACCTCCTTCTGCTGTGCTTTTGTGTGACAGTTTAGCTGGTCTTTGTCCCGAGTTCCTGGGAGGTAACCTCTAAACCCTGGGGTAACTAGAATGTCTTGGTATTCAGGGTGGGCCCCCAGACCACACTGGATGGTTTGTGCTGAGGTTCCAGATAAGGGCTGGCCCCACCAGAGTGTTCAAGCCTGTCATTAGGGTTGAATCTCTGTACCATAGTAATATCAGCCATACTTCCAGGACAGGGAGTGACTGGAGACGGTGTTAACCATGATGCCAGTGATTCAAACCAGTGAGCATACAGAGAAACACCAGTACAGATTCCAGACATGGAGGTTCAGGTGAGCCACCCTGTTTAGGAATACTCTGAAGTGTTACCCTTCCGTACTGGGAGGCCAGCATGTCCATGAGAATGACAGAAGCTTAATATTTGAAACTTTCCTAGGCTTTGCTGATCTGTGTCTTCCTTTGCTAGATTCTAATTTTTGTACTTTTGATATAAGAAAACTGTAATAATTATAGTTTTTTCCTGTGTTCTATGAGTTGTTCTAGTGAGTTACTGAATCTGAGGGAATCCACTGGGCCTCCCCAAATTAGTAGCCTACTGATCCAAAGGGAAAATGGCCATGGGAACCCCTCAACTATAGGTCAGTAGCTAAAGTAAGGGCAGTGTAATTGATTGGATTAAGAGATGCTGAAGATTAAGAGGCTCCTGGGTGTGTCAATGAAGGTGCTGCTGGGAATGATTGGCATGTGGGATAGCAAATTGAAGTGGAGACCATCCTGAAGCATGGGCAGCATTGTCCAATAGGATGGTGGCTTGGATGGAATAAAAGTTGGAAGAATAAGAAAGCAGCAGTAGATACAAGGTCATTCTTCTTGGATGTTCTTGACCACTGTTGTAAATGCCTGAGGACATTAGACTCTTGCCTTTCACTTTTCAAACGCAGATTCTGCCTCTGCCGGTGATTCTCCAGGGAGTTTCCAGAAGCCTTTGGTCTCGGACTGGGGTAACACCATTGATCCCTCTTGTTCTGAGGCTTCAGCCTCTTGGACTGTGCAGCTACTTGTTCCTCCAGCTCTCCAGCCTGCAGACTCCAGCCTGCAGTGGGCCATTGTGGACTATCGAGCTTCTGGTAGTATAAGCCAATCTAATATATTCCCTTTTTGTAATCATACTTCCTACTGATTCTGTTCCTCTAGAGAACCCTGACTAATACAGGCAGTATTGTTAAGAGCTGTGTCCTTCCTTAATCTCAAGTTTGGCCACCTGGGAATCTTTCTCAGTGTTCTTATTTGGTTAAGGTGCACGAAAGGCCCCTGCTCAAGAGATAACCATAAACCAGTCAGGCATAGTGGTTAAAAGCAAGCCCAGGATCTGGAACTAGATTGCCTTGCCCAAATCCAGTTTTTGTGTCTTACAGCTTATTGGACCTCAGGCAAATTATTTAAGCTCTTTAAGCCTGTTTTTTCATTTACAAAAAGAGGATAATAATATCTAACTCAGTTGCTGTGAGAATGTGTTTCACACAAAAAAAAACGCTCTTAAGTGTTCATAAATGTTGCTGATTACACACAAACTACTGCATTATTCTTTTCTATTAAAAATAACCAACAAGCATATGATACCAATATATTTTGTCTTTTATTTATTTATTTTATTACATATCAATTCAAGCATTTAGACATTTACCCAAGGGCTATTTCTATTGCTGTTCTTAGAGCAAAAGAGGGACAAGGGTGAATATCCATCAATTGCTTCTTCATGACTGTGCCTGCAGACACTCATGCAGCCTCCTCTCCCAATGTGGACTGCACAGGGTAGGAATCCATAAATGCAGATAGTACTGACAGTCCACTTCACGGCTGACCTCAGATGGGCTCTTGGGCACTGAAACATTTTTAGTCTGGGGTGGTCCTTCAGCACCATGTCACTCTGATTGGAATTAGATGGAAGACTACATGACAGCATTTCAGGCTTTGAGATGCAGCTGTGACAACTGAATAAAAGGATACCGGGGAAAGGAGAGGAGGAGGAGGAGTTAAAAAAAAAAAAAGTAGAAAGACTGAGAAAGAGAACAGACTTGATGCTTATTGTCTTCTGGTTCTATACTTTTCCTAACTGACAGATGAAGCATTTAAATTGGTAGTTTTCAAAGGAAGATCTCCAAACTGGCAGCACTAGTCAATGAATCAGAAACTCAGGGGGTGGGGTCCAGAGATCTATTTTAACAAGGCTTCCATTCAGGGATTTTATCATTTAATTTAGGGCCACTGCTCTAGATGATAATATCACACCAAGTAGAGTTGCCCTTGGACTGGAAAATCTTGGCCTAGCTTCGTGTTACTACTACTCTCACCACCATCCTGCTGAAATCTCATAAGTCTTTCTGTAGGAGAGCAGGTCTGTCCCATGAGCATGAGTTCTCCTGGCAGGGGTACATTTCCCAGTGCTGCTTTTTATTTTTGACATGTGGCCCATCCACACCATCATGCCTCCACAGTACTAGAGTTTTCAGGAGGCAGGCATCTTACAAAACAAAACCAAGTGGTGAGAAAATAAAGGGGACCAGGAAGGGACACTTTGAACAGGGACAAGGAATTGCACCCTCCTTCTTCTCTTCACATATGTTAAGAAAATAAAATTTAAAAATAAAGGTTGAAAGTTTTATTTCTTCCACATTAACAGAATCCTTTGTGCAAAATATTATAAATAAAATTCCACATCCACTGATTTTTACTTTAGGGTGTCTCATGAAATACATGAGCTTAGTAAACAAGAAATGTATACAGGCAATAGGACTTCACTGGAAAGTCATTTGAAGATGCTCTCTGGATATGTAAAGACTAGTATAGAAAAAAAGACGAGACAGGAGTCATGAGCATCATAAAGGAAGAAGCATAAAGTCATAAGAAGCATAAAGAAAGGGACACTAACAGAAGAGTATGTGTCACCCTGTGGTACGTGTTTTCAGCTGTCTTCACTCCCAAGGTCCAGTGCATGAGGCTTTCTGGCTCAAGGAGTAATGGCCACTGGAGACCTGTATTCTGATCCTAGATCTTCCATTCACAGTTATTAGGACACCCTGACTATAGGATGTCTTAATCTTAAAAGGACTGCAATCCCTCTTGCACTTTCATGCCAGTATTATAGAAATCAAAAGTTGGTATGTTTATGAAAGTGCTTTTCAAACACCTATAAAACTGTGAATTAATAACATATACTTTATTGATTAATTTGTTCATTATATCCTCACCAGCTAAAAGTGTGCTGGCACTTATAGATACTCGATAAGTACTTGCTGAATGAATCAAAGTCCTCTAAGAGTATTGGCACCATGTGGATTTTCCATTCATGCTGTGTCACAGCACAGCGCACTGGAAATATATAGCCATATGAGACTTATTTTTAGAAAGGAAACACATGGTACTTAGAAACAGACCTATTTATAATTAGATATGAGAAGATTAAGGCACACCTAAACCACACCTACTCACTTAGACTGAAAAATTCACTCCAGAATAATTACTAAGTAACTGGCAATTGTCTTGGATAATTATTATAGATTTAAGTTCAACCCTATTTTTAATGGATTAGTATACTGTTTAATCTGTACAAAGAATGACCACCGTGGCATTATCAGCTGTTGCGGCTGGTGTTGGCAGCAAAATAATTCTCTAAATGAGATTTGTGATTTGAATAAAGCAATCTTCACAGAAAAATATCACTCTTCCAGAGCCAGCTCTAGCTGTGCACTCAAACTTCCCATTTGTGACAGCTGACATTTAGACCAAAATGGCTTCCATCACTTTGGGTCCAACAGAAAAAGAGACAGAGATAAATGCACACGCCCTGAGGCACAACTGATGGGGGATGGTGGGCTTTAATGCTCCAGTGCAGGACAACTGAAATTGTTTTAAAAGTAAGAGGCGTTCTCCTGGCCTGGAAACACTATTCTCTTCAGAAGGAGGCATTCATTCACTCCCTCGACAACACTTGTTATCTGTACTCAAAGTAGTGCTATGTGGTTGGGGCAAAGGGATAACAGAAGATGGACAGGTGTAAGGCCAGAAACGCAGGCAGGAAGTGAGGGAAGAGTCCAACAGGGAGGACCTTACAGATGGGTTTCAGGATGTTGCCTTATATGGGGGGCAACTGGAAATAGTTGTGTGAATTCTAAAGAGGGGAGTGATAACTTGCACTTTAGAAAGATCACCAGGGGTGCAAAGGGAGAACACGGAAACATGATTAAAGACGGAGGAAAAGAGGCCAGTCAAGAACCCAGAGTGAGAGACTGCCGAGATCCTGAACTGAGGTATAAAAGATGCTAAAGAGGGTTTAAATCCAGCCAATACTAGAGAAGTAGAACTGATAGCATTTCCTGACCAATGAGTCCAGGATAAAATGGAGAGTGAGTTTTGTGCTTGAGGGAATATGAACATAGTGGGAAAAGAGCAGATTTAGGGTAAGGAGAGAGTGATACCATAAATAATAGAATATTCTTCCTGTTATGGTTCTTCATTTTCCAGTAACGCTATCTCATGCTTACAGTTAGACACTGAATGAATAAATGGTCCAAAAGGAAGGTGAGTGGTATATTTTCTTTAGCTCATTGAAAGTTTCTCAGTAGGAAAAGCCTGAGAACGAAGAAGACGAGGGATGGAGTGTGATCCCTGGCAGTCAAAGTCCTTGGGCTTTTGAAAAATAATGAAAGCCCATCCTTTGTGCACTTGAAAGGGATGTTACAAGAATGCTGGTGACCAGTAGCTGCTCAGTGTGTAGCCAGCGAAACCTGAATGCCCAATCACTGGAAACTCAGCCAAGAGAACTATGATTATTTATTTATAGCCTTGCTTTTTCCAAAAAAGATCTGAGGTGGTTAAAAGAGGAAGTACGTCTACAAGGATTTGTGTCACAAGTAGCTTAATTCTTTCCAGCTCACCTTCACTGCACTCCACGCTGCCTCAACAAAAGGAAATGTGGATTCACCTTATAGCGTACTTATTTTATAGGGCAAATTGTACCAACCAAGGCTTACCTAAAAATATCTGTATCCGTATTCCTCAAATGTATTAGTGTTTCCTTATTTTCATTTATTCAATATTTGCTAAATGCAAATTTAGCCTACATCAGCAACTTGCTTGATTGAAGGAGAGGTTGAGTTTGGGGAAAAGAAATTTCAGAGAAACAAGATTTAGCTGCAATATTTCAATATTTCATTAATCCAAATCCTTCTTTCCCACATCTGAGTACAGAACAACCCAAGCCCATTCCTCTTACATGGCCCACGTTCTCACATTATTTCTTCTGTCAAAGTAAATTTCATAAATTGGAGAACCAGGTCTAGGGCCTGGCACTCGACTGGTAAGAATGAAAGTCTGTCAAAAGACCCATCTTACCCAGAAACAGGAACACTGAACTCTAAGTGTGGCTTATATTTAGTTCACAACCACCTTCCACCACTCCCGGCCCTTCTACTCCTTTCCTGATTCTACTTTCTCCTTGATTCCCTAGCTGTTTCTTTTCAACTCCACCCTTATTATTTACACCATCTCAGCCCTCCATCTTTAGTAATTTCAGGCTCCACTTCTTGAGTCTCTGAGTGCCCTACTGGCTATATCCAGTTTAGTCAGAAAGCCACAAGAAATGCCTTTCCTACAGATATCAAAGTTTCATGGATTACTGTGGGCCACGTACATAACTTTCACATTAGGTGATGAGTCCCTGATTTCTTTTGATAAATGGTCCTGTTTTGGGTTGGATATGAGGCATCCCCTGAAAGCTTATGTGAAGGCAACACAGAAATGTTCAGTGGTAAAATGATTAGATTATGAGGGTTATGACCTAATCAGTGGATTAATCCACTGATATGGATTAACTAGGTGGTAACTGTAGGCAGTAGGGCATGGCTGCAGGAAGTAGGTCACTGGGAGTGCCTTTGAGATTTCTATTTTGCTTCTGGTGAGCAGAATTCTCTCTCTGCTTCCTGGTTGCCATGTCCAGAGCTGCTTTCCTCCGTCACACCCTTCAGCCATGATGTTCTGTCTCACCATAGACTCAGAGCCATAGAGTTGGATGGCCATGAACTGAACCTCTGAAACCAGGAGCCAAAATAAACTTTACCTCATGTAAATTGTTCCTGTCAGGTCTTTTGGTCATAGTGACAAAAAGTCTCATAAAAAAATTACTGGTTCCCATAGCTATTTATCCAAAGATTAACAGGTTGAAGAGGACTGATGGTAAGTTTCTTAAAAGAAAAAAATATTCTATTCAGTATGTTGTCTAATTTGATATGCACAATCTTCCCCAATCAATGGCCAGCCAGTCCTCCATTTGTGCTCTAGATACCATCTTCTACCACTTTACTCAAAGACTCTTGAAAATATTATTGCTCTCTTCTTTTGCATGTAAGTTTTTCCTGTGGACCATTCTCAACAGGATAGAATCATGGTATCACTGCCATCTTGGGAACAAAAATCACACTAAAAACTTCTCCTCTCCAGGCTAGCACCTGACTTCCCTTTAGTCTGCTACAGGAAAATTTCAAAGACTCATCTATATCTCATGCATCCACTTCAGGGCTACTTCTCCTACATCTCAAAGGAAAGATTTGTTGTCAAGTACAGCTGTGATCTTTATCTTGTCTAAGATAATGGTCAATTATCAGTTCTCTTCTTACTTATCATCTAGGTAACTCCTTTCCCCTGAGCCCCTTCCCTGATTTTTCTCCTACCTTAATAATACTCTACTGCACTTGCTGAAGACAGAAGAGTTTCAGGGTCTTCAGATTTCTCTTGGTAACTGAGGAGCTCTCACAACCCATGAGATATCACCATTTACAAGTCCAACAGGAATCACATTGACAAGTCCAAATCTAAATTCTGCATTCTCCCTCCACCCCCTTCAAATCTGTTCTTCACTTAAGATTCATTTCTTTCATCCATTTAAGACCAATTCACCCAATGTTTAAGGCAAGAACTTAAGTGTCATCATTTTTTTTTATTTCTATTTTTCTTCCCTATTACTCAAATCTAATCCACCAATAAGTTCTATCAGCTCCTCCTTCAAATGTTTTCTCATTTTGATCCACTTCTGCCAGCACTTCCATTTCCACAGGAGTCTGAGCCTACCGTCTTCTTTTGCCTGAGCAGCTACAATAACCTCTTGTGTTTTCTTCCTTCGTGTGCTTATGCCCACCATAGTTCATTCTCCATGGAGTCATTATAGGGATGTTCTTAAAAATATTAGTTTGATAATCCTATTATTTAAAATTCTACTTAAAGTCCTCCATTGAGTTCCCAGAAACCCCATTCCTTATCATATAGAAGGTGATACTATATCTGGATTCAGCTACCTTTCTTACTTTATTTTCCACTATTCTCATTCAGCAGACTCCAGACAGGCATGCCTTCCCTCTCTTCTCCAACTCTGCCAATCCTATTCTCACTCCAACGCCTTTCTGTGTACGTTCCCTCTGTTGGGTAGAATTTTCCCCAAAGTATTTACATTGTTGGTGCCTTCCCTCTCACCATTGAAATCTCTGCTCAAATGTTCTCTCTTTGAAGAGGCCTTTCTCAATGTTTCAATTTAAAATAATATCTCAGCACTTCACCTTGATTTTCAACATGGCTTTTATTGCCATATAAATTTATACACACTTTCTATTTACTAGGTTATTGTCTGTTTCCTTACACTATGACATTGTAGGCTCAACGAGCGTGGAAACTCTGCCATTCATCACTGTCTTTGCTTGTCTCGGATACCTAATGGATATGCAAAATCTATTTTCTCTGGGTAAATGACAACACTAGGATATTCGAGTTCAAACCTCCTCATCAATTAAACATGGACTACCAAGAGCTTCCATGTTCAGAAAATCTTCCAAAATTTATACCCTACCTTGGGGTATTAAAATACGCTAGCCCTAGAGTTGCCCTAGAAAGATACAGTCTCCACCAGGATTTTCATAATTATCTTGACATCTTTGGGCTCTAAATACCCACTCTGACTCAGTCTCACATCAGAATTAGTTCAATTGCTCAAAGGCATGCAGAATCTAAACAGATTTTAAGGCATTCCAACTGATCAATCTGTTTCCAAGACATTACCAGCTGCTGTTTTAATCATTTATGGGACCATTACAGCTTTTCGGCTTTGAGTCAAGAACTGAGGCATTGTTTTTTGTTTCATGGAACTGGCTTATGGAAAAATGACTTTCCTTCCAATTTTACAAAAATGGAAATTGGAGGCTAATGGTTATCTAGGAGAGCTGTTAACAGAACAACCTGTGATCTACAGATATCCCCAGGACCCAAATATATAGTAGAAAAGTAGACTTTTACTGGAAATACGGGCATGAAAATAGATCCACAAGTTTTCCAAGTATCGATCTTTAAGACACCATTTTGCAAAATATGTTAGGTAGCAGCTTGAGGCCTCTTTTTGTGTGTCGCTGATATTGTTTTTAAGCTGAGAGAATCTGCATTAGTTTATTACTGTCAGTACTACCCTGAGTTGTGCGACCTGCACAAAAATGAGCAAAGGGAAATGCCAATTAATAGTAGTGGTTTATGGCAAGAAAGGACTTTGGAAGTAATCAGTACCTAATTTCTTTGGCAAAGGGCCCAGAGATGTTGAATGGCTTGTCTAAACGACCAGCCCAGCCTCTTTTGTTTCTTTTAGGCTTTGTGCACATGGAAGGATGAGGCTTGTCATGGCTGCTTAATGGAGTTCCACAGATAAATAAAATAGGAAAACCCCCCAAAGCACCTATAAGAGCCCCTCAAAACAGAACTCATAAATTTCTTCCTTGCTATTCTGGACCTCACCCCCAGTCTTCTCCATTTTAGTAAATGGTAACAATGGTCATAAGATGCTTCAGCAAGAGGTCTGAGGTCCCCTGTCACTCTTCCTTCTCTTTCTGGCACCTCTGCTGTCCAGTTCATCAGCAGGTCCATTGGTTATATTTCCATTGCCCCTACCTTGCTCTAGGCACCATTGTTTCTTTCCTGAGTTTCTTCTTGTTAAGTGATCTCCCTGCCTCTACTCTGGCCTCTAATCTGGTAGATAGGTCTGCCTCTCCTTAATCTTCATAGCTGTTGATAGTCCACAGGATGTCTTTGCTTACAAAAAATGGTGGCCCCTCTGGGTGGAAAGGGCCTGTCATAGGTAAATTGTGTCCCCTTCCCCATTTATACATTGAAGCCCTAAACCCCAGTGCCTTGGAATATGGCTATACTTGAAAACAGGGTCTTTAAAGAGGTAATTAAATTGAGGATAGGCCTCAATCCAGTGCGACTGTCATTCTCATGGGAGGACATTTGGATAGCTGATGACAGAGGAAGGATTGTGTCAAAACCCAGGGTGAAGGAGGCCACCTAAAGGCAAAGAGAGCGACTTCAGCAAGAACCCACTCTGCTGATGCCTCCAGTCTGCAGAACTATGAGTAGATAAATTTCTGTTGGTTAAGCCCCCGAGTCTGTGCACACTGCTGTGGCAGCTCTACTATAGGTTGGCTTTGCCAAAATCCAGAAAGTTCAGAGTAAAGGCAGGCACGATACGCTTTACAAGACTATAATTCTGAGGGACGTCAGATAAGGAAGAAAGGAAGACGAAACTAAAGGAGCTGCATGGCAAGCCCCGAAGGAGCCTGTATTTTAAAGGACATGCATGAAATATGGAAAGAAGGACATGCAATCAAGGAAAAGTATCTGACAGATACAAACTTGTCAGAAACCTCAGTAAGATTAAAGACCATGGTAAACCAAGGCTTCTAAGAATCATGCATGTCAATGATAAGAGTTCCTCAAATCAGAGCTGATGGCCATGATCTGAGGATGCTGGGGCTTGGGCTGGGCAGATGCCCCCGTGTCCACAACCACAGCTTCAAGTAAAACCATCCATTCCTCTTGTGCTTCAGTCTTTGTCATCCAGGAGATTCAGAATAAAAAGACAGGAATGAGCCTTGGCAAGAGAGAATTCATATTCAGGGGTGGTGAAGAATTATAAAAGAACACGAGGCTACTCTGAGTGAGTTCAAGTAGCTGACCTTGATAAATCACATCTCAAGGTAACTGCAGAACTTGCAAAAGAGCAGAACAGCTGACACCAACCTTGGAGAAAGCACAGAAAAAAAAAAAAAAAACAGAAGAGACAGGCAAGACAGAAGATGGCGTAGGCTGGTCTGTTTTTCACCAAAAGATAGAAAGAGAAATCTACAAACTACAAAATGGATAACTTGACAGCAATGCCAGGGAAAAACCTCAAATGGAGACATGGGAGCACTAAAGAGGGGGGAATTGGATCACCAGAAATCAGTATGGAAGCACTATAAAAAATATATAGAGAATCGTAGAATTTTAGGCCTGGAAAGGTGGTTACTTGGGGACAATTTAACCCAAAAATCTCTCAAATGTTTTAATTTCCATAAATTTTTGACCCAAATTATACTTGAACACCTCCAATGGTGAGAAATGCTGCCTTTCAATTTCAAGGAACCTCATTTAAATAATCATATATTAGACATATTAGATATTCTTAATTCATCTAGGGCTAGTTGTAAAATTGACATGAGCGTCAGCATGACGTAGCTTGAGGATGACAGGAAGCCACAGTCTGGATGTCTGCACACTTAACAAATTGGTAACTAGTTGAAATGGGCTTCATACAAAGAACATGACTGATGGACTTGTAAGAAGGGCGCTCTTTAAATCTGTACCTGGAAGATACCAGGGAATTTGGTTGAAGCTGCAACTGGCAGGATCTAAATATGTCAGACCAGCTGGAGGTTCTGAAAGTGGACTATTTTAGCAACACCTTGTGGAGGACACTCCCACATCAGAGGCGGCTTCTTCTAAGGGAGAACAAATTCCTTAGAATCCTTTGATGGAGACACAAACTCTAGGAGACGCTTGGTGGCTGAGCAGAATAGTGTTCTGGTGGAGACAGGGTGATGACAGGAGGAGTCTGTGGCCTGGTTTCTGCCTGCCTGCCCCACATTCTGCTTCATACATGGATCCCCTTCTCTCAAGCTGCTACAGCTAGAAGAAGAAGTGGTTAAATAAAGAATAAAGGTGCTTACTCAGTAACTTCCAGGAAATGTGCTGTTGGCCAAGGGCAGTGAAAAGCATAAACTTCTCAAGGCTCCTCACAGGAGTAGGGACAGAAGTGATGAGACTTTGCAGTTCCCAATTGACAGTCTGGAACTGGGAGAGCATCTCCACTCGAGGAGCAAGTTTTCCTAAGACCCTGACACCTGTCCACCTCTGACCCCTAACTCTCTTTTAATAATCTACCAAGACTAATACTCTCCCAATTCTTTCAATGACTTCTACAATTCAGTATCCTCTTATCACCTGAGCCAGAAACAGGATCACCACGTACCTTTGAAGGCCAGAGTTCTGTATAGGCATTACTACTTTAGTGTGACTTTTGAAGCACATCATATACCATACTTTTTGATAGCTATATTTATGCCTGCCTGTTGAGACTCACAGGCACACCGTCCACTTTCTTCTCTGTCCTGACTGAAGATTGCAGGGTGCCTTGGCAGCTCTGTGACCCAACAGCTATAGGTTTTACCCAGCAGGCTTGAGCCCAGGCTGAGGCCTTGAACACTGAAAGACTGAAAGCTGGCCCTGGCTCTAACACAAAATTCCTCACACTTTCTTATATACTGCACACCCTGACTCTCTCGCAGAGGACATGTCTACGTGGAGGAAAATCCCTTTATCTCACTGTCCATTACGAGGATGAGTTGCAGCACTCTGGAAGTCAGTTCCTCCAATAAATACTTTGAACTGGCTGCCTTGGTGTGTAGGGCTTTTTTTTTTTTTTTTTTGGAATTACAATAGGTCCCTTTTGGGGATGGTTTGGGACAATTCCTTGTGGGAACTTGCCTGACCTGCTTTTGGGGTGACTCCAGCCACAAAACATGGCTCCATTTCCTCCAATTAAAGGTAAAATACTTGCAGGCAAATATTGTGTTTAAATTAGTCTGCATTTCATTTAACATATTAGCATACAAGCAGAGGTGAAAGAAATTCCAGGAACAGCCTGTATTGTTTAAAAATGTTCAGAAATGCCTGTGAATGTGCATGTGTAAAACTTGAGCTAAAATATGACTCTCTATTACATCTTTTAAAGGATCTATTCCAGTTTAACATGAAAAACAAGCTGATTGGGGGAATCCAGGTGATTTATGTAGTTAACCTCCTCAAATTAAAAAAAAAAAAGAAGAAGTTTAAACTTTATTTTTTTTAGTTGTTGATGGACCTTTGTTTTATTCATTTATATGTGGTGCTGAGAATCAAACCCAGTGCCTTGCACATGGTAGGCAAGCACTCTGTCACTGAGCCACAACCTCAGTCCCTTAAACTTTAAACTTCTTTTTTTTAAAAAAAATTTTTATAAAGTTTTTGTCTTGCTGAGGCATGCCTCCAATTCCAACTGCTCGGGAGGCTGAGGTAAGAGGATCATGAGTCTGAGGCCAGCTTGGGCAACTTATTGAAAGCCTTTCTCAAAAAGAGTGGGGATGGAGTGGGGGCTGTACCTTAGTGGTAAATCCTCTCCTAACATGAGCAAGGTCCTGGGTTCAATCTCTAATTTACCACCAAAAAAATTTATATATATATAAATTACGTATAGAATAGTAATAATAAAATCGTGGGTTGGAGAGAAGCAGAGAAGCAAGGGCCTGAGGATCAAGGATTTGAGCTCTGATGTTAGACAGAACAGGATGGGGGTCCTGTGACCAGGGCTCATTAGTCAAGTGACTCTGAGCAAGTTACTTACACTCTCTTAAGACTCAAATTCATCATATGCAAAATGGGGAAACCAAAGAATTTATCTCATCAGAATGCTGTGAGAATTAAGCAGAATGAAAAGGGCACAGAATAGTATCTGTCACTCAGCTAGAGCTCAGTGGGTACCACTGTTATGTGTAGTGCAGCGGGAGACAGCAGAGTGGCCAAGGCTCAAACTCTGTTCAAATAACCTAAGGTCATTCAATAACCAAAGCATAAATGGTGAAATCTTGAGAACAGCAGAGAGTTTTCATTATTGAAGCTGAGAAAGATGTCTTTCATAACCTGAAGTGGCAATAATGATCTCCCTTAAATGATGCTAATTAGTGATCTCTAACTTGCAAATTATTATTCATCTATATCCAGAAGTCAAATGTTAGTTGCAATGTACATTGTCAAATACCAATCAAAATCCATCACAGAACATTTTTATAGGGCATGCCATACAACAGAGAAACAAGTATTAAATTATTTTTTGACCTTGACTTTAAAACAGCAACATGAGAGCATGACTGGATTCAGTAAAAAGGGATTTATTTAATTATTTGCTTTTAACATCTGGGAAAGAAGTACTTCAGGGATTATTTTAATGAATTTTGAATTACACTTTTTTTTTACTTTAACATTTCCTCATTACTTCTTTTCTTATAAGTATCACTAACAGGTGTGGAAAGCTGTAGATGGTTCAAGTTCAAGGTCATAATCTCAGTACAGAAACACATTTGCATACAAATATATAAGGAAAGTATAACATTACTACTTAGGTCAGCCCATTTATCTTGAAAATGATTATAAAGTGCCTTTTAAAATATCTGTCCACAGATTTGTTTACTTCATCAATTCAAGTTGATATTACTAAATGTAGCAGTATTGGGTTTCCATTTCAGTCACATATCCTTCTTAACAGGCCACTAACAGCAGCCACATAATAAACTTATTCTCCTTGCCCAGAAGTGCCTAATGTGTGACTCCCCACAGATGACAGTGTTTAATGAATACTAGAATTTGAGGTAGGCAGAATAAATCATTCCATTTGTTCTTTACAGAAGAGCTGCTAGGTATTATTTGTTTATTTGTTTCCCATCTAGCAGTTCTTTCCTTTCTCCCTTTGGAGAGCCACTCTGCTATACTAAAGTCCTATTTGCTCCTATAACTTCAAAAAAATTGCTCCCTAAATCTGGGTGCAGTGGCACATGCCTGTAATCCCAGCAATTCAGGGGGCTGAGTCAGGAGGATTACCAGCTTAAAGTCAGCCTCAGCAACTTAGCAAGATCCTGTCTCAAAGTAAAAAAGAAAAGAAGAGCTGGGAATGTAGTTCAGTGGTGTACGAGCCCTGATTCTACCTCCAGTGCCACAGGGGGAATGTAAATAAATAATTTAAAGACTTGATCCCCAAGTCCTTCAAATTTTAATCATTTTTATCATTAATAGTTAGCATTCTATAATAAAGACAAATACAGTTTAAGTCATTCACTAAAACTAGACTTTGTTCTTATCACCCATTCAGTTTTTCAGAAAAATCACCTATTCAGGTTGAGAAAATTATAATTGCCTAGACCCCAATCTCAATGAGCTCTCCACAAAGTCTGAACCTCCAACATGTATTTTTAAAAGCATTATAAATATTTTGGATGTATGTATATTTAGGAATTACCTGTTTTAGATA
Organism: Spermophilus citellus; assembly: GCF_964194105.1. Classification (NCBI taxonomy): domain Eukaryota; kingdom Metazoa; phylum Chordata; class Mammalia; order Rodentia; family Sciuridae; genus Spermophilus; species Spermophilus citellus. The sequence continues at coordinate 125,305,824 of NC_138186.1, read as the reverse complement.
GGTATCTTATTTAAAGATAAAGAACCCCAATTTGGTTGATCATCAAAATTATGGAACACTCTTTAAAAATAGATTCTGGAGAGAGAAGGGGTGGGGGGAAGATATTGATTTAATAGATCTTCAAAAGTTTTCATGGCTCCCTGAGAATCTTTGTCCATTGCCATAGTGTGGACTCAGAGCAAAGAGCGTTTTAAGGGAAATGGGCTAAGAATTCTTGGAATTTGCAAGGCTGGGTACTGACTCCCACTGACTTCCCAATCACTATTTCAATAAACCCAGGAGAGCTCCTGCATATGCTGCAAGCAATTCCATTTTATTTCAAACCTGGCTCAGCCTCTACTTGCACAATGACATGTGCTGAACCTGGATAAATAGTCTGAATGAATGGGCCAAGTCACACTATCCATAAAACAAGAATAGATTAGGTACTGTAGTTTCATCATTCTGGTCTTTTCTCTGTGAGCACAACTATTGCTTGAGAACTCCAAAAGCTTATCTTAAATATAAAATGATTTTTAAGAGAAGAATTTTTCTACCATTGAAAACCTCAATACGTATCCCCTGGACCAAAGTGGGGTAAAAGCAAAGGAGAAAAGAGGATTTAAGAGAAGATTTCAGTGGAAGCTCTGAGCTTCCACAATTATCTAGGATGAAGAAGGGAGCAGAGGACCTTGGCTCACCAACTTCTCATGCTTAGACAAAGGCTCTGCTCTGAAAGCAAACCAATATATACAACAATGAGGAAAACAGGGCTCAGAGTGAGAATTCCCAGGCAAACACTGGCAAAGTAAGTAGGAGGCCACTGATGTGCTGCTGTCAGGAACACTGCTGATTTCTTCATTAGCTTTTACTCTCTGCGCCAACTGCTAACAGCTTTTTCTGCCTTATTCTCCAGGCTGAAGGCAGTTGAAATGCTACTTAGGATAGCTCACTGTTTCCCTGCAAGGTGATGATGCATTTTAGCTCCTAGCCACTAAGAACCCAAGCACATCAGAAAGGACTCCCACTGTCTTCCCAATCACTATTTCAATCAACCCAGAAGAGCTCCTGCATATGCTACAAGCACTTCCATTTTATTTCAAACCTGGCTCAGCCTCTAATGGCTCAATTAAGGTCACAGTAAAGCCATTAGAAATCAATAATCACAGAAAATAGTAGTCTGAACCGTTCCATACTTTTTTCCTTTCCTTTTTTTTTAAACCAAGCAGCCGATTTATCATCCTTTACTTTTATCATACTACTTTAAGATGTGTATCAAAGTTTTCTACCTAAAATGTCTTCTGACCTAACAATGCTTACCGTATCTGAAAACAGACCCTATGTACAAACACTAATAGAAGACTCTTAAAGCCTCTCTGGAACTCATGACAAATGTGTTCCCACCCACTCTCCCCAGCAGAGTGCTTTCACCAAAATCAGAGCTGAAGTAGTAGGATGAGAGCAAAGAGAACCCAAGCAGACATGGACCAAATAAATGGTATCGCTAATGTACTGGGAAGAGTAGTTTTGATACATTACTGATATACTTTTTCCTCCCTTGCAATTCCCCATTTATTGAATTGATGGCATTATTATTTCAAGAGCTGGTGGATACCATCTAGGAAGAAAGAAGTGAACTCAGCTTTGAGTTTCAAGCTAAACTTTTTTAACCTTTCAGAGTGAGACAATTTTGAAATTCTGATTTTGTTGAAAATAAAGGCATTCTAAATTTTAAGAATCCCCTTACATATTAAAAGCAAAGTGCGTTATGAGCATTGTTTTCTTCAAGATTTAACATAGAAGGCAAAAGAACATGGTGCAGGTAAAATTCCTTCTAACAAGTAGGGGAAGTAGAATGTTCTGCTATTAGTGGACAAGACAAAGAAGAGGATGTGAGAGTCAGGGGACAAGAGGTGAGTGTCTTGGCATGTACCCTCTTGGAACAGGAAACTCTAACCTCTAATGACAGAGCAGAGGAACTTGTTTATTGCTTTATCCAGGAAATGACTCTGCAACTTTTAAGTACCCACATTCATTGAGCACCAAGGACAAAGGAGAAAAGACTGAGGAACACATCAAGTCAAATAGATTTTTAAACAGACTCACAATGTCCTGACCACTTCAGTCAAGTATGGAGTAAGTTTCTTTAAGTTACTCAGTCTCCAAAAGGCAAAATAAGAACAAGGTAGAATAAGGTATAATAAAGGTAGAATAGGAAGTAAACCTCCATGCAGGAATTCCCCTCCTTTGTACACAGCCCAAAAATTAAAACCAGGGACTTAAACAGATACTTGTGCACCAGTGTTCATGGCAGGTACTTTCACAATAGCCAAAACATGGAAACAACTCAAGTTCAATGGATAAGCAAAATGCTATATGTACATACAATGGAATAATATCAATCATAAAAAGGAATGAAAATCTTATGTATGCTACGTGAATGAGTCTTAAAGACATCATGCTAAGTGAATTAGACACAAAAGGTAAGAGGTTATAATATTTCACTTATTTGAGATCCCCAGAGTAGTCAAATTCATAGGGACAAGAAGTAGGATAGTGGTTTCTAAGAACTGGGAGGAAAACAGAAAGGGGAATAATTGTTTAATGTGTACTGAATTTCTGTTTGGGGTGATAAAATTCTGGAAATGAATAGTAGTGACAGTGTACAGCATTTGAATGTACTTAATGCCATCAAACTGCACACTTAAATGTAGTTAAATTGTTAAATTTTATGATATGTATATTTTACCACAATAAAATTATTATTTTAAATAAGTAGACCCTAATGGCCTGGCAAAAGGGCCAGAAGACTACACAACATTTGAAGGCATATCAAGGACAATGGAGGTCAGCAGTGGATTCTCTCATGACATGACAAAAAACAACAACAACAAAAAACAGCTCCAAATAGCTGTGGCTCAGGACACCCAGGGCTTAGACAGGCAGAGGGACATTTCCACACAGGCCAATAAGGACTCAAAAGACAGCAGCAGTGGGGCACCAGCTTCTTCCTACACCCTGATGCCACTTGGAGTGAAAAGGAAGTAGAGGAGCACCGATGAGATGGACAAATAGAGTGCAGAAAGAGATTCAACTCTGCATGAACTACTCCAAGTGACAACGTTTTAAGTAGGATTATTTAACAGTAAAATCAAACAGTGATCCACTACCATGGGAATAAAGTGTCAGGATAAAATAAAGGGGCAGGATAAGGTCAGTTGTACACATTTTTAAATTTTATTTATTTTTATAAGCAAGCTCTATTTTCCTTCTGAACTTTGTATGTTACTGGAAAGCCTTTTGAGTCTCAGTCTGACTTAGTAACACAGAATACATTTCATTTTTCTCCTCACCATTTCCCAGGTATGTATTTGTTAAGACTTTTCTGAATGCAAAACCCACCAAAATAGATCAGGTAAATTTGCTCCTCTTTTGAAACTGCTTTGATACACATCTTAAAGTAGTATGATAATGGTAAAGGGTGATAAATCTTTTTATAAGGGTCCTATAGAGCTTTTAATTTTTTAAAAATTTTCAATTCATTCAATGAGCTAGCTATGTGTGGGGACATATGCTTTGCTTTACATTCTTTCTTTAAACTTTGAATAGAAATAGAGAAAGAATGAGCTCTCAGTATTTCTCTCACCCATGTATTTAAAAAATAAAAAAGTGTCCCACCATCTGTGTGTCATGCTTCTGAGGTGACATCAGTGAAACGAGAAGCCATTAAACGAAACAGTTTCCATTGCTTTAGTCTTTTCAGGACATCAATTAAAGAGAGAAGCTTGCCTTCTGAATTCTTTTTTTTTTAACCTCAAGACGCAGAATTTAAATGGACTCCCAGTGGCAAGCTTAACCCTCTACTGAGACAAACTTAGTGAGCTAGAAAATTAAAACACAGCCAGACTAGGTGAAAAATGGGTTTAGTAATGCATTTGCAGTTCGATAGGAAGAACTTGGCCTATGGTTTCTTGTTGATTCAGAGCTTTCTGGGAATTCTTTTCCTCCATTACTCAACGCAGTTAATTTATCTCCAAGTTTGAAGACTGCCTGTCACAGACATCTCTAGGTCCTCTGTCTTCCCTTCAACATGCTGACAAAGCTTCAAATACAACCATCTTAATCTATTCTCCAGCATTTTTAGATCTTACATTGCTTTGTTGAGGTCAAACCCTAGTTACCACTACCACTTTATGATGAATAAACTAAAATCCTCAGAAGTCTTATTGTAAGGTCAAGCACACAAAAATATGTCTTTAAAACAAAAACACTTTGGGCAGAATTTTATCCATTCCATTTTTAGCCAGTTAACTTTTCTCCATTCCGGTTCTCAAAGGTCATTTACTTTTTTCTCATAAACTAGTTAAATGGTCATGTCCATTTTTATACTTGCCAACACAATACATTGGATAGCAGAGCATCATTCACAACAGATTTCTACGTGGGGGCTGGGAGTGTGGCTCATGATGGAGCACTTGTTTGGCACGTACACAGTCCTGGGTTTTATCCCAGCACTGGGGGGAAAAAATGCTCTACATGGATCTCCTGTTACTTGTGTATGCTTCCACCCATCTATCAAGCTTTGTTTCTGCCCCTAAACCCCCAATCTCTTTGCAAATTCTTTCCTCTACAGCTCTGACTAAGCTGAGCTCTCTGCTTCCCCTATTTTGTACCAGGCTGCTTTTTGTTTTTCCAAATGATTGAATCCAGGGCTTATACATGCTAGGCAAGTGTTGTGCCACTGAAATACAACACCACCCCCTTGAAATTTTTTGATTTTGAGAAAGGGTCAAAGTTTCCCAGTCTGTCAGGAATTTGTAATCCTTCTGCCTCATTCTCCCCCATAGCTGGAATTATAGGTATATGCCACTTCACAGGGCCCTGGATGTTTCTGAATCTTCTTATATTACTGTCTGTTTACAACAAAAATTGTGTCAATACTTTTATTTACAAATACTCAAAAGTGTAAGGTAGGGGATGGAGTTGTGGCTTAGCAGTAGAGTGCTCACCTATCACAAGCAAGGCCCTGGGTTCGATCCTGAGCACCACATAAAAGTAAGATAAAGGTATTTTGTCTAACTACAACAACAACAAAAATGTTAGCTATAAGTTCTCCAAAGATTTGAGAAAATAAAATTGACCTCATAAATAATAGGTGGTTCTTAAAAGACTAATTAAAACAACTTATTGGGAGTAAAAGAACCAATATTATCTATGAAAAATGTAGCTAGAGTTGTATAGAATAATTTATTACATAATACAGTATTTTCATTTCATGGTAAGCCTATGATTTATTTAATAAACAATGCTGAAGATAATTGGCTAAATAAAGCTTTGACCCGATTATCATAGATGATAGGTAAATTCTCTTTTGCATTGCAAGGATCAAACCTAAGGCATGGGTGCTAGGCAAGCATTCTACCGCTAAGCTGCAAATCCAGCCCAGAAAATTCTTAATACGTTAAATCTTCAAATGTAAATACTAAGCTTAAAAATACCCAAAGAAAATATGGACAAAATTTTATATAATTGGGGTGGGAAATTTTTCCCAAGCATAACACAAGGAGACAATAGTACAAGGCAGAAATTTAAGTCAGTACAAGTCAAACAGGCATCATACATGAGCAATTCTAAAAGTAGATAGTATGAGCCTGGTGGGTAAAATCAAATTAAGTTTTTGGTAATGAAAGTGATGCTGGGACTTGGTGTTGAAGAGACAGCAGGAAGAGGTGGGTCACGGAGCACCTTTTCCACTTTCAGGGGAAGCAAAATGTGGAAATAGGCTCCCATGGCCAGATCTTTCCCATTTTCTTAGGAAAGCCAGGTTTTGCTGTTGACTTACATTTTTAAAAACAACCCTGTGTTAACAAAGAAAAACATCTGATTTGACTCATTTTGCCATGAAGGAAAATATTGATAGATTTAACAATATAAACATTATCCTCTGCCCATCAAAAAGTCATAAGTATGTGTGTACAGATACACATGTTAAAATCCATATCCATTCAGCACTACAATCATCTCCAAAGTGCAGCCAGGTTGTTTCCAAAAATAAATCAGTAACAGATCAAAAATATCACATTTGTACAACAGGATGTGCTGCAACTCAGAGACTAATGTGCCACCAAAAATACAAATGCAGCTTTAAATATGATATTAGGGATTTATTGCTGTTTGTGTATCTAATTGCAATATTTGTCATCTTAATCTTTACATTAGACTCTCAGTGCATCTTGGTTTACAGTTATGAAATCTTTCTGGAAGTAAAAAATCTGATGGACTATTTAGTAATGCTAAAAAGATGCTAATACAAAATTAATAACAGATTTTCTTTTAGAAATAGCACTACTTCCCATTTTATGTAGATTTAAGCTGTGATTCCATCATTATTAATGTACTGTGACAATTAATGCAGGGTCACTGAAGAAACTAAAATCCTCCAAAGTATAATTAGATGTGAGAAATGTTAGAAGTCTCATTCATACTCTGACGCATACAAATAAAATCCTGACTAGGTTCCAGAAGAATTCAACTGACTAATTTAACCAAACTCTCTTAAAGATACAAAATTCTCACTAAACAAGCATCGTGTTCTCAAGCAGACCTCAGCTTCATTCCAGCTGTATTCATTTAAACTACATGGACACAGGGCCTTCACAAACACTGCACTGGAAAGCCAAGCTTCCACACGTACGTAGGTAACAAAGCACCCAATAACTTATGTTTTCAACCTGCATGTCTTAAAATTACTGGATAATTGCCAGATCTATTTGCTTTGTATTACACGAATCACAAGAACCTCAAACAACATTTTGGTCCTCAGAACTGAAAACCTGAGAACACTGGAGAGCCTACCCTCAATGGAGATGACAAGTGTCAGTTATGTCAAGTTTAGGATGTGCTTTTGAGAAGGTCATGCACAGGCTCAGAAGCGTTTGCAAAGAAGACCTGCTAAGAAGGCTGAAATGAGAGAAATAATTCCATGCTGGGAGCACAACAGCACAACATGAATTACCCTACTTTCTTCATCGAGGTGGGAATGATGTGCAACAGCTTGAGATGATGGTAATGAACCTGAAAGACGCATTATGACCTCACATCACATAAGGCTTTAGGCATTTTAGGGAACAGAAAGGATATACTACCAATCTGTAACAGAAGAGGATCAGAACTCAAGTTTCCCAACTTCTGGCAGGATGCTCCTTCCCCACTGTAAGCATACTCATCAAAACATATTACTAAAAAAAAAAAAAAGTCTATAGGGGAAAGCTCAAGTAACTAGACATATATAATCAGCAGGACACTTTTTTTTTTTTTTACTTTTGACAAACAGATTTCCCTGGATTTGCTAACATCATAACAATAGAAAAATGGGCCATGGGCCATATTTCTTTTTCTTTTGCTAAGTCTTAATATGATCAATTGTTTTTGTATTATTTATATTGTAATCAACTTAAGTGGACCCACTTAACAAAATATATATATATCTAATGACATATATAATTTATCTTATATATGTCATTAGATAGTAAAGGGTAGTCTTAAAATATAATATCAGGCTACACTCTGTGTACGTATACTTATACATATAAATTTATATATAAATTTAAATACATATGTAAATTCTTTTCAAATATCAGCATTGAAAATAATATTAACATATCTGCTTAATTATGTTATATAACATTTTACTTATAATTTATTTATTTTTACATTATATAATTGAGATGGATTTTTGTGACTGATACATTATTTATGTTTTATCTAAATGTATAGTTACCATTTTATTTTTTCATTGCTCTTTACAACATCAAGGTAAGGGTATGGCTACCTTAATAACTATAACAGTAAACACTTAGTAAGTGCTTACTATGTTCCAAGAGTAAGACTAAACTATTTGCAAGTATTATCTCATTTAATCTCACCACAACCCCATGAGATAGTTAGGATAAACAGGCTCAATTTACAGATGAGCAACTGAAACTTCAGGAGCTTCAGCAACTTCCAAGGGTCCTTCCGTTCATAACAGCAGAACCAGGACTCAAATCTAGACTGTCTTCACTCCAAAGCCACATCTCTTAAATACTTAAGTATAAAGAAGTCTTTTCTATAAAGGGTAAAACTCAGTGCAATAAAGTATTCAACTCTTTCCCAGAAGAAGTTGGCTTCTATTTTGCGTCTCCCTCCTCCCTTCCCTAGCCATTGTCAGTGTCTTTTCCACGCATCAGCTCAGTAGTTCACAGAGGTAAGTACAAAAAATTCCTCCTGAAAACTTGATTAAAAACAAAATCCAGGGCTGGGAATGTGGCTCAAGCGGTATATGTGAACAAATTTGCAGAATAGAGAATTGTATGGAAGAGTCATTAGTGTCCCATTAGATCAACGGAGGCTTTGTATAAAGAAGAGGTAGAGCTCCATCTTCCCTCTCCCATTGCCATATAAAAGATGCCTGGTAGCTCTGTATCTACCTACCCCAGGCAAGCTTTCTTATGATGGAAACAAAAACAAAAACCTGAACAATCACATAGAGGAAAAGGGAATTATAATCTGGTATTCTAGGTTTTCAATTGAACAGTAAACTCTAAACTCAAACACCTAACACTAAAACCCTTCAATCAACACACTATCCTACTGGAGCTAAAAGATGGAAGAATCCAGAAAAGAAAAAGGAGATTGTGGTGGAATATCTAATACCTAATATGATAAAGTTTTTGAAAATAAGGGAGATAGGGCTGGGGATGTGGCTCAAGCGGTAGCGCGCTCGCCTGGCATGCATGCGACCCGGGTTCGATCCTCAGCACCACATACCAACAAAGATGTTGTGTCTGCCAAGAAGTAAAAGATAAATATTAAAGATTCTCTCTCTCCTCTCTTTCACTCTCTCTTTAAAAAAAATAAAATATTTTAAAAAAAAAGAAAATAAGGGAGATAAGTCAATGGGGAGATAGAGCAAGAAATAAGAGCAATTAGAAACTTCAGGATAAACAAAAGTCTACATAGAAAAGGAAACATCATAGTATATGTGTATATATTTTATATATACAAATTTTATGTATATAAATATAATATATATACATACATAAATATGTATGTATATATATTATATTTATATATTGTGGTACAGCCTCATACACAAGGCAAGTGCCCTACCATTGAGCTACATCCCTAGTCCTGTCTATTTTGAGACACCCTAGCTTCAGACTTTCCATGTTCCTTTCTCATAAACTGCCTTATGTGACCAGTATTTATAGCAATAGTGTAAATACTAATGAATAACTTAACATATATTCACAGATAGTAATAGCACTATATTGAGAAGTTGGAAGATGGACAGATACTTAAAAATTTAAGTCTTTATCACAGCAAGAAGTTCAGAGGATAAATTAAATAAAAAAGAGTAATAGCCGGAAAGGCACATTATTGAAAAATACTGTGGTAACTACCCGAAGAAACAGGTACAACCATTTAAAACAATATTTGGAAAGTGGAAATGGGTAGTGGTGAGGTGGGAGGTGGTACAACAGAAAAGAATTTTTTAGTATTACAAAGATAGATGTAATACTACAAATTTTGTAGTAATACAATTAATAGGAAATATACATACATATATTCAGATATGTATGTGTATGTGCACAGTTGTTTTTACAGGACTTACACAGTTCCTGTGTTTAACTCCTGTCCAAAGGTGTAGAATTTACTGTCATTGTTTAAAGTAGGTTTCAGCTTCTTGATGCAAGATTTATGTTCTCACACTTGGTGTGCCACAGAAGTAACATAAATGCCAACTGGAAATAAAACTCACTTGATAAGATTTAGTGTGGGTTGCTGTTTCTCTGAAATTTAGGTTTTCCCTCTACCTGAAGGTAGAAGCACTTTGCATTTTTTAATCCTATGTTAGATTCCCTCAGCCTTCACTGCATAATGCATTACACATCCATTAAGTTATCTTTAATTAAATGAAAATTCTTGCATAAATGATCTCATTTGCTGTGTACTGGGAGTTTCTGTTCTTTCAGAAATAAAAGGAACAGAGTTCATCTCTAAGTGTGCAGCATGAAGTAAACTGTACTTTTTCAATCATTCAGAACTGATAAATAAGTATAATTATTCCTGCTACAAAGAATAGTTTAACACCTAGATATTAGAGAAGCCAACAAGGAGGTTTGTTAATCATTGCTATGACAATCTTCTGCTTTATTTTTGTATGTGTCTCATAAAACTGTCAAAGTTGAGTGGCAAGTTGGAGCTTCAAGAAAGTAACTCTTGCTAATCTAGGGAATTCAGTAGAATAGCTCATCTCTTTGGGTCTGATCTTAGACATATTTCAAGGGGCAGGAGCTTGGCAAAAGAGATAAGATACCTGATTTCTTTCTCTCTCTCTCTCTCTCTCTCTCTCTCTCTCTCTCTCTCTCTCTCTCTCTCTCTTGCATATTCAAGGAAATATTGGTGTTAAATGAAAAGATTAAAAAACCTTAATGTTGTTGGTAAGCCCCGAGATGATGTGAAGATGATATGAAGATGTAGAGTTGCTGTCCTGCAATGAAAATTTAGTGCTACCTTTGTGATTGAGAAATTGTTAAAAACAATTGATCAAAGGAAGAGTTTGTGTTATACAAATGCAGTGATTAATATCTACAAGCATAAGTGACTTCAAGTAAATGATAAAGGGCCATGAGTGTGTGTGTGTGTGTGTGTGTGTGTATACATATATGCACTTCACAGCTGGTGGTATCTGAAATCACAAGTAACAATCTTGTTAATGGAAAACCATTTTATAGCATCTTCTTAATTCTCTTAACTATCTCAGTCTGACACAGGGAGCCAAAATTGGCTCTTGAATATTAATTAAGCTTTTGTTATTCCAATATATCTATGACTTTTTCTATATACCATATGTTAATGGAATTTTAACTACTGTCAAAGGGATCTTTTTTAATCAGTTTACTTTTTAAAATTTTTTGATACTAAGGGTTGAACCCAGGAGTGCTTTGTCACTGAGCCACATGCCCACCCCTTTTTATTTTTTATTTAGAAACAGGGTCTTACATGGGGCTGAGGATATAGCTCAGTTGGTAGAGTGCTTGCCTTACACGCACAAGGCCCTGGATTCAATCCCCAACACCACCAAAAATAAAAATAAAAATAAAGAAAGAAAAAGAAAAAGAAACAGGGTCTTACTATGTTACTGAGGCTGGCCTTGAACTTGTAATCCTCCTGTCTCAGCCTTCCAAGTCTCTAGGATTGCAGGTGTACATCACTGTGCCTGTCTACATTTAAATTTAAATGCTGTCCTGAGGTTTTGTTCTGAGTGAAATAATGGAATTTGATTTCTACTTAGTTGTATTTGTATTACTTCTTTGTAAACTTTATAGTATAAAATGAAAATGTGTTTAATCAATGGCTACCTCACAAACAGTTATAAGTTTTGATAAAATAATTTATGTAGAAGTTCTAACATATAACAGGTACCTACTAACCAGAGGCCATTTCCAATGATGTCTTTTCCCTGGGACATGGTTTCTCCAATCATCTTGAGCAGGATAATGAAAATGTTTCCCTTGAGTAAATTTCATCTCCCTCATCTTCCCTTCTGCTGAGAAGCAGCAAATGCATGCTAGCAGAAGCTTGTCAAACATCACTATTTTTGCCAAAATAGGGGTTAAAATGAAGGGCATTTGCCTTTCTTCACTTGGGTAAGGTAGGGAGAAGAGAGCTGGTCCAAGCCTCCATCCCCCACTGTCTCTTGTCCTCTACTTTCTGAGACATATATGGAATTGATTTTTTTTCCCCAACACATCTCTAACCTTCACAGGAATGGCACCATGGCTGCTGCTCTGTCTTTATTCTCTATGGTGGCTAATTTTAAGTCAGCTTGACTAGATTAAAGGATATCTAGAAATCTGGTAAAGATTTCTTCTGCATGTTCGTGGGGGTGTTTCCAGAAATGTCAATTGTCAATTGGTGTCAATTGGTGGTTTCAATGGGGGAAGATCTGCCCTCAATATGGGTGTGCCTCATCGAGTGGGCTGGAGACCCAGGCAGAACAGAAATGCAGAGGAAAAGCAAGGTCATTTGCTTCCTTCTGGAGCTGGATATCCTCCTTCTGCTCTTAGACATCAGAATTCCAACTTCTCTAGCATTCAGATTCTAGCAGCCCCCAATGGATTCTCAGACTTTGGGCCTCTGATAGAGAAGTACTCAATTGGGTTACCTGGTTACAAGGTTTTCAGACTTGAATTGACCCACATTGCCACCTTCTCTGCATCTCCATCTTGTGGATGGCCTGTCATGGATTTCTAAACCTCCAAAATCATTTTAGTCAATCTCTCATATATCCATTTATCTACCTTTATTTCCTTTTGCTTCACACTCTGGAGAATCTTGACTAATACCTTCCCTAAATTAAGATTATGGAAACCTCAATTTGAAATTTAAAAAAAAAGAAAATCCTAAATTTAAGCATTTTCTCCACACTTAATGTTTTTATTTTCATTTTCATGCTCCCTCCCTCTCAAGATGATGTTGTGTAAGCCCACAGTGTCACTCAAAGCCATCTTCTACTTAGGAATTCTGGAATTATCTAGTTCTTAAAATCGTGTGTGTGTGTGTGTGTGTGTGTGTGTGTGTGTGTGTGTCTGTGTGTACACAGAGTAATTCCTTGGTAACTGGACAGTGAAAACTGGTATCCACAAAGATCCTAAACCAAAATCCATAGAATCTTAAGTCCCTTATATAAAAAGGCATAGTATTTGCATATAACTTCTGCATCTTCTTCTGTATACCTCAATACATTTCTAGATTACTTATAACACCTAATGCAATGTAAATGCTATGTAAACTTATTTTTTTAAAAAAATTCTTCAAATAATTATTATTTAAAGAAAATAAGAAAAAAAAATCTTTACATATTTAGTCCAGAAGCAATTTTATTTTCTGAATATTTTCAACTTGCAATTGGTTGAATCCATGGATATGGAACCCTCTGATGTACAGGGCTGACTTGTGTGTGTATGTGTGTGTGTTATAAAATAACAGAGGGGCGCTTATGACTTTGGTGGTCAAAGAGTGAATGGTTGGAACTGGCCAATTTTTACTAATCTCTCTTGTGATGTATTGTGGAACCTGAATATGTAGGGTGAAAGTTAGTGACTGCAACTATGGGACCAGGTTTGCCTTCAGGGAATAAGACTGAAAGCTTGTATTTACTGGTAAGAAGTTAGAACAAGTAAGCTGAGATACATGCTGCTTCCACTGACCCTGTTTCTGCTCACCCTTCTTGCCAAGAGAAGCCTTATTTTGCTCAAGCACTGGGCAGCTTCCTCACTCATCTCCAATCTACTGGTTTAAAAATACCATCTCCTGACCAGTATTAGCATCACCTGGAACTTAGGGAAAATGCAAATTATCCCTTCTGTATCAGAAACTTTGAGTGTAGGGCCCACAAATGTGTCTTAACAAGTCCTAAGGACCACTAGCAACCCAGTTAATTCTCAATTCAAGGCTATATGTTAGAACCATCTGAAGGACTTTGAAAAAAAAAAAAAAGCCAGTACATGACTACTCCTGCCAGAGATTATGATTTAATTTTTCTAAGTTTCTCGTGAGCATTGATTAAAAACAAAATAAAAAGCAGAGCCAAGGATGAGAATCACCATTCCAACAAATGTTGATCAATGGATGTTGAATCCATTCTCATTTCCAGGTAATAGTCATAGTCATGGATGTAACCATGCTGAGACAGTAGGAGATACAGCAGGGAAGGAGAAACTGGGTATAGGAACAATAAGGATTCTTCTGGAAAATTTCCTTTCAATTCAAAAAGGATTATAAGACAGTGAATTCTTCCTTCTGTCTTTGGATATTGTTTTTAAAGACATACTGCTTGCAATCAAAAAAGGAGTCAAAATCAGTGCTCCAGAGTCACTGCTGAATTTAACAATTCTGAAACTGACTATACAAAACCTTCTTCTTTAGTGACCTAATAAAAATTCTTATTAGGTTACTTTGAGTTGGGTATACCTGTGAATAAAAGCATCCTAGCAGATACACTAACTGGTCTGAATTTATTAATGCATTGTGTTTAATCTTGTGTTTAAGATTAAAAAGAAGCTAGTATTTGATATTCTCAAGGTTTCAAAATGTAAGAGTTTGAATGAAACCTCCTTTTGTATTGGAAGTCATTCTAATCACCATATTTCAATAATTTTCTCTGTAAGAAAAATGCAACTTTATATGTTTGTGGTAAAAGATGAGCATTTTTAGATTATTTTTAAATAATCTAAAACTATTTCCTACAACATTCTAGAATTATATGATTTTTAAATAACCTTATAAAAATGAAAAAAATCAGTTGTGCTCTTCAGGTCTTGAAACTCATGCAAAATATTAACTTATTTTGAGCATAAACATTGCCTTTTTGTGTCACTGTCTCTAAATGATCCATCTTTTGAGATGAAAACACGTATCCTCTGGTCTGGTTGCTCAAACTCAAAGCTACCAAATGACATTAAACTTCTAGTAGGATAAACGCCAGTTTATCTCACTATTATTTGTTTTACTTTTGCAAATCCCCCCTCAGTAATTGAAAAAAGTCTTGTACAGATTGAGGAACTTGGCCCTTCCTTACCTTTTTTCTCCCATCTCAAAAGAACAGCCTTTAACCTTTGCCCAGATTTTCACCTATGGGGAGTTTTGTCCAGCTCTTTCCTCTGAGCCTAGGCTTTTCTCTACCAGCATCTCTCCATTTCCTACCCCCAATATGCCCAAATCTTTCCATTGCCCTGAAAAGTTCTCATCTGTCTATTTACTCTACTCTGAATAATTCTATTAAACTTCTGGAAATAAATAGTGATATCATTGGTGTTCAAAGTGTGGTCCTGTACCAGCAACATCAGCATCATTTGGTGTGAGAAACAGAATAAAATCCCTGCTGACACTATGATTTTTAGCCCACCATGCCCTGTGTTCACTTATATCCTCCAAAGCAAATAATAAATTTGGGTTGTTTTGAAACACTATTTTGTGACTTGTTACAACATCAGCAGAAAGAATATACACCTGGGAACTTGGGAGAAATGCAAATTGTTGGGCCACACCCTATATGTACAGAACCAGAAACTCTGGGGTTGCGGTCCAGCAAAGTCCTGGATCGATCGTGGTGCATGCAGCAACTTGGACGACAGTTTTCTGCTTCTAATTTCTTAGCTCCATTTCTCATCCTACTTCAATCTGATTTAATCCCCCATAACTCCTCTTGTCTTTTTCCTTAGATGCTTTCTTGACATTGAAGAATGAAGATATACTTTTTGAAGATTCTATGAATTGGATGATATTTCAACTGATCTGAGTAGTAGTTAAATAATTCAACTAATAGACATAATCCAAATCCTAATGCTATAAAAAATGTACTTTCCAAAGATTAAATTAAAACGTATTTCCAGTGGCTATAACACTTTGTACAAAAACATCAAGGGATGCTTTTTAAAAGTGGATATTCTGGAACTGTTTATTTTATTTTAGATTGTAAACAAAATCTTTGAACAGTTATAAAATTATATGCAAGAGAAAAAATCTTCAATTATATTCATGTTTCATCTACTTTTAAAATTATTTAAAATTGAATAGTCCAAATCAACTGCATCATTTTATATATCTAAGTCTGTGTGATAAATTTTTACCTAATTTTAATGAAATTACTCTGCATTATAACAATAAAGCTCCATTACATCTAATTAGCTGAAATTTTTTCACATAAATTTTACATAAATTTTACTATAAAGAACCAGTTCACTCTTTGTTCAATGGCAATACTTTTATTTTTTGTTGTGAGTACTCATGGCTTAGGCAAAGCAATACAGTACAAATCAACCACAAATTAACAGTGGAGGAAAAACATCCACAAAATCAAGTTAAAAATTATGTCAGTCCTATCTTTGAGTATCTCTTTGCTTTTGCAGAAAGCAGGTTACAGATTATTGGAATACGAGTTCATGTTAACAACTTATTATCCTGCTCTAAAATAACCAGCAGCAGGATATTTTTCCCTCTCAGCCTGTCTTCTGGGAGGTTCCATGTGATCAAATGAATGGATTCAGCATTAACCTAGAAGCTGGAGGCATAGGATCTGACTCCTGTTCTTTTGTACTCCATTACAAACTTGTAGTGAAAGACCATGTAATAATTTAGGATTCTTCCCCAGAGTAAATCCAACTAATTCAGGTGACTGTCCTCACCACCTTCATCCCAAATTATCTATATTAGCTGTGTGACTGTTCCCTCATACTTTAATTAGAGGCATAACCTTGAATTGGTTTCCTGTGCCTTGGGTAATTCAATCATCATGGCCATATATCGAAGCCAAGAAGTAAGATATGAGGATGAAAAGAAATAGAAGATTGCAGTCCTTAACAGAGAAAAGGCATGATGCTATAGTTTGGACATGAGATGCCTCACCCTCACCCCCAAAGCTCCTGTTGATGTGGGAATATTCAGATGGAAAATGATTACATTATGAGAGCTGTAACCGAATCCATCTATCTTAGTTTACAGTTATTGCCAATTTAAACAGATAGGTTGTGATGGAAGGAGGTGGGTCACTGGGGGTGTGCTCCGGAAGGAAGCATCTTTTCTGTGGCCCTCTGCCCCTCTCTATGCTTCTGGATACCACAATCAGCTTAGAAGTTTTTCTCTGCTAGACCCTTAGCCCATGATGTGCTTACTTCACCTTGGGCCCAGTTTAATACAGTTGGCCATCTATGGACTGAGATCCCTGAAACCATGAGCCCCTAATAAATTATCCCCCCTCTAAGTTGTTCTTGTTGGGCACTTTGTTCACAGTGATGCAGAGCTAACTAAAACGTATGACTATAGACAACCAATGTGCATATGGTATGATAAAGAACATGATAAATTTCTTAGGGGTCTTATGAAGTTCAGAAAACAAGTTCAGAATGTTGGCTTTATTATTTATTCATAAGCATTTAGGTCTAAAAGTTCTCGACTCCCTAGTTCTCTAGCAGGATCCAAGGGAATCTGAGACTTCCTAATAAAAATGTTCACTATGTACTTATTGGGTCCACCAAAGTCCAATTTGTGGACTCACATTTGACTTCAGTTGGCATATCACTAGCACAAAAAGACTAGAGCTTTTCAGCAGCAAGTTACCAAAACGCATGGGGAAGCCTGGGCAATTCTATTCTAAGTGGTATTGTAAGGGTGATGGCTATTGTAGGTGTGCCATGGTTGTGAATTTCCAATTTACTATCTGTGACAGGCTAAAATACAAAAGTAATTTCCAATTTCTCAAGTGCCATTAAATTAAAATGACTAAGACCTGAAAGGAGCTGTGGGTTTGAGTCCTCCAATTCAGGCAGACCTTTCTTGATAATGATTAATTACAATCACTCCCTGTACATTATTACACCTTCATTTCAAGTGAGTTATAAAAAGAAGTTGATGCTGAATGGTGGTGCATGCCTGTAATCCCAGCAAATTGGGACTCTGAGTCAGGAAGGAGGATCAAAAGTTAGAGGCCAGTCTCTGCAAGTTGATAGACTCTCAGCAACTTAACAAGATCTTATCTCTAAATAAATAAAAAATATTGCAGATGTAGCTCAGTGAAAAGTGGCCCTGGATTCAATCCCAACTACCAAAAAAAAAAAAAAAGGCTGATATAAGTTTTCAACAAAATTACTCCAGAATCACCCCCAAGTTTTTTTCAAGCATTTGTTCAAAGTATTGAGTCTGATTCTTTAGAATGGAATCAACAACACTGGAAGCATCCGTCTGGGATGAAGTTTAAAAAGATTATGGTTATGCACGTCATTTCCTCCCAAGAATCAGTCCTCATTGATTATTGAGAAGAATGACTTCACTGTGTGAGAAAGCATCACCAAGTTGAATACAAAGCTTGGGTATGGGGGTGGGTGAGGGTGAGGATGGCTTTTGACCCATTTCTGAATTTCAGAAACAATCAGCCTTTTTTATACAGCAAATAATTAAAAAGTATGTCAATAAACAGAGGAAAAATGCCTACTTATTACATAATTTCCTTTAGAGAATTTTTGGCTCTTTGTCCAGATTCTTAACCTTAGAAGAGCTATAGAGATGAGTCTTGAGAGGCACCACGCTGGAGTGAAGACAATAGCATATACAGAAAGGAAAGAGAGGAAAATCTTTCTGTTAATATATTTCTTTGTTTTCAAAGCATTCTATAATGGCAAAAATGAATCTTTCTCCATTGTAAATTCATAGTAAAAATAATACAGAATATTTCTTTGGACAACTGGTGACAAATCCAATACAAAAATTTATGGGAAAGTATAAGTTATACAAGAAATTTTATGGAAAGTATCACCCAAAGGATATTCTGTTTCCTCCTCCCTGAGTATTGAGCATAACTCTCTAATGCTTGTGACCACGTGACATCAAAGTTTAGTCACTCTTAAAATAAGGAAAAGAAGGTGGTGGTGGGAAATCAAATATCATAAATATTATAGGGAAGATCAGTGGAGTAGAAAGAGGAGGTGATATGGAGGGAAGGAGGAGGGACAGGAAAGTGAAAGAAATGCAAATGAATTTGACAAAATCATGCATACAAAATCAGAGGGGGGGGGGCTGGAGTTGTGGCTCAGTGGCAGAGCGCTTGCCTAGCATGCTCAAGGCCCTGGGTTCAATCCCCATCACCACATAAAAAATAAGTAAAATAAAGGCATTGTGTCCAACTACAACTAAAAAATAAATATTTAAAAAAAAATCAGACCCCGGGAATTTCATCTTTGTGTATATGTAGAAACCATCAAAGATAAATGAGTGACAGGAAGATCAATAAAGTAGAGAATAGAGGGAAGGAGAGAGGAATGAAAGCAGGCTGGGGGGTGGTGTCTGAGTAAGTCAAATTCCATGCATGTATGATTTTGTCAAAATAAACCCAACTTCTATGTATAACTATAATATTCTAATTTTTAAAAAAGGAAAAAATATAAATTCAGCTGCTCTTTTTTATATTATAAACAGGATACATAGAGGAATAATTTGATATATATTCTAAAATCCTACATTAGGAGATAAATAGATTAAAAACAAATAGTCTTCTCCTCCCAAAATGAATTCCATCTTGCTTTAATTCTTGTCTGAAAAAAATCAGGAAAGTCTCAATTATTTATTTAGTGTAACTTAGGAGTTCGTGTGTTTTCCTTCTCACTTGTTATCCAATTATATGAATACCATGCTCAACTTCTTAAAGTTCTTAAAGTTTATGTGATTTTTTATAAAAACTTTCTTTCAATGTTTGATAATATATTTTCATTTATATCTACTGTTTCATTTAAAATCGCATTCTTCATGTATTCAAAATCTCATTTTTATTTTATTAGAAAAACAAAGATCTTAAAAGTATAAGAACTCTGCTACCATTATTTTTTAAAAGATATTTTGCTCAGCTTACTGTAGACTATTTAGCATTTTCTTGGGGAAATAACTTGGAAGAAATGCAAATTAAAGACATTTTATAACCCCATTTATAGTCATGTCTTTTTAGATCTCATCTTGAGAATAACCTCAGAACATAATAGCCAATCAGTCCTCAGTTAACATTTACAATAGGTTTGCTCTCATATCTTTAAAGGTCTTTTAACTGAGGTTTGAATACCTTCCCCAAATGACAGCTTCTGAAGGCAATCATTGGTAGGACACACAGTCATCAAAAGACACCAAGAATATATGGATACTTTAGTCAAAGGCATTCCTGTATGTCAGCAACAAAACTTCTGAAATGGAAATGAGGAAAACCACTCCATTCACAATATCCTCAAAGAAAATAAAATACTTGGGAATCAACCTAACAAAAGAGGTGAAAGATTTATACAATGAAAACTACAGATTCCTAAAGAGAGAAGATCTTAGAAGATGGAAAAATGTACCCTGTTCAGGGACAGGCAGAACTAACATCATCAAAATGGCGATATTACCCAAAGTTCTCTACAGGTTTAATGCGATGCCAATTAAAATCCCAAAGGCATTTCTTGTAGAAATAGATAAAGCAATCATGAAATTCATATGGAAAAATAAAAGACCCAGAATAGCAAAAGCAATTCTAAGCAGGAAGTGTGAATCTGGAGATATAGCAATACCAGAGTTCAAACTGTACTACAAAGCAATAGTAATAAAAACAGCATGGTACTGGTACCAAAACAGGCAGGTGGACCAGTGGTACAGAATAGAGGACACAGAAATCAATCCACAAAATTACAACGTTCTTATATTTGATAAAGGGGCTAAAAGCATGCAATGGAGGAAGGATAGCATCTTCAACAAATGGTGTTGGGAAAACTGGAAATCCATATGCAACAAAATGAAACTGAATCCCTTTCTCTCACCATGCACAAAAGTTAACTCAAAATGGATCAAGGAGCTTGATATCAAATCAGAGACACTGCGTCTGATAGACGAAAAAGTTGGCTACGATCTACATACTGTGGGGTCGGGTTCCAAATTCCTTAATAGGACACCCATAGCCCAAGAGTTAACAACAAGAATAAACAAATGGGACTTACTTAAGCTAAAAAGTTTTTTCTCATCAAGAGAAACAATAAGAGAGGTAAATAGAGAGCCTACATCCTGGGAACAAATTTTTACCCCTCACACTTCAGATAGAGCCCTAATATCCAGAATATACAAAGAACTCAAAAAATTAAACAATAAGATAACAAATAACCCAATCAACAAATGGGCCAAGGATCTAAACAGACACTTCTCAGAGGAGGACATACAATCAATCAACAAGTACATGAAAAAATGCTCACCATCTCTAGCATTCAGAGAAATGCAAATCAAAACCACCCTAAGATACCATCACACTCCAGTAAGATTGGCAGCCATTATGAAGTCAAACAACAATAAGTGTTGGCGAGGATGTGGGGAAAAGGGTACACTTGTACACTGCTGGTGGACTGCAAATTGGTAAGGCCAATTTGGAAAGCAGTATGGAGATACCTGGAAAAGCTGGGAATGGATCCACCATTTGACCCAGCTATCGCCCTCCTTGAACTATTCCCTGAGGATCTTAAAAGAGCGTACTATAGGGATACTGCCACATCAATGATCATAGCGGCACAATTCACAATAGCTAGACTGTGGAACCAACCTAGATGCCCTTCAATAGATGAATGGATAAAAAAAATGTAGCTGATTCCAACATGGCGGCGGGCGTGGAGAGATCAAGTCTCTGACCTCTTCAGCTGTGCAGGCATAGGGAGTCGTAAACAATCTAAATTCTGTTTGCTCAGGATCACTAGGCAATGCTGAACTGACGTGGATCTGGAGCGAACAGTTTGGGCCTCTCAGAACACACACTGAGCCCGGATCGGCTGAATTCAAGCTCCCGTTTGCCTGCTTCCCGCGGACAAACAGCTGTGACTCAGCACTAATCCATCCGGCTGAAACAACTGATCGGCCCTTCTGTTCCTACGGAGGTAAATGCCAACGGAGCCTTCACAGGTAGTGGCCACAGGTTTGAAAAGGGGCTTGGAGAGACAGTAAGGACCCACCCGTTGCATTGGTCACCCGGCAAAGGGTGACCATTTGCAAGAGATACCACCATGGCAGAGAAATGACGTCACCAGACTGCGGCGGAGGAGATAACTTCATTGAAACCTGCGGATACAGCATCAAATAAATTTATAGGAGTAAACAGTAACTCAGCAGTCAAACAGAACAAGAATTAACATGAGCAACTTGAAAAAGCAAGGAAGAAAAGGAGTACAAACAATGCAGGACAGCCTAAATATTCAGGAGGACCTAGAGTCATCAGAAAAATGGTCATATAAAGAACTCAAGGAACACCTAAGACAGATGGAATGAAACCTTAAAGAGGATATGAGACAGCAAATTCAAGCAGAGAAAGAACACATTGAGAATGAATTACATAAACAGATAAAAGAAGAAGTTAAGCATATTTATCGGGAGATAGAGATTATAAAAAATAATCAAACAATAATTCTAGAAATGAAGGAAACGATAAACCAAATTAAAAACTCAATTGAGAGTATCACTAACAGAGTGGAGCAAGTAGAAGCCAGAACGTCAGATAATGAAGACAAAATATATCATCTTGAAAAGAGTCTAGCCAACTCAGAAAGGCTGGAAAAAATCACGAGAAAAACATCCAAGAGTTATGGGATAACATAAAAAAAACCAAACTTACGAGTCATCGGGATAGAAGAAGGTACAGAGATTCAAACCAAGGGAATGAGTAACCTGCTGAATGAAATAATTACAGAAAACTTTCCAGAAATAAAAAAGGAAACAGATATACAAATTGAAGATGCATACAGGACACCGAGCACACAAAATCACAGTAGACCAACGACAAGACACATTGTTATGAAGATATCCAATATACAGAACAAAGAGAAAATATTAAAAGCTACAAGAGAAAGGAGACAGATTACATTCAGGGGTAAACCAATAAGGTTAACAACGGATGTTTCATCACAGACACTGAAAGCAAGAAGGTCATGGAACATTGTATTTCAAACACTGAAAGACAATGGATGCCAACCAAGAATTCTGTATCCAGCAAAATTAAGCTTCAGGTATGACAATGAAATAAAAATCTTTCATGATAAACAAAAGTTAAAAGAATTTGCAGCCAGAAAACCAGCATTACAAAGCATTTTGAGCAAAACACTACATGAGGAAGAAATGAAAAACAATACCCAAAACCATCAGTGGAAAGTGCCTCGGTAAAGACAGAGGGCGAGGGGAAAGATAATCATGGAGAAACAAACTAAATTTTTTTAAAAAAGGATAAATTATCAAACATGACTGGAAGTACAAACCATATATCAATAGTAACTCTGAATGTTAATGGCTTAAACTCTCCAATAAAGCGACATAGGCTGGTATCGTGGATTAAAAAAAACAAATCCAACAATATGCTGCCTCCAGGAGACACATCTGATTGGAAAAGACATACACAGGCTGAAGGTGAAAGGATGGGAAAAAATATACCACACACACGGTCCTCGTAAGCAAGCAGGAGTGGCCATCCTCATATCGAATAAAATCGACTTCAAGACTAAGTTAATCAAAAGGGATAAAGAAGGACATTATATACTGTTAAAAGGAACCATTCACCAACAAGACATAACAATTATCAATATTTATGCACCAAATAATGGTGCTGCGACATTCATAAAACAAATTCTCCTCAATTTCAAGAATCAAATAGACCACAACACAATAATTATGGGTGACTTCAACACACCTCTCTCATCATTGGACAGATCCTCCAAACAAAAGTTGAATAAAGAAACTATAGAACTCAATATCACAATCAATAACCTAGACTTAACTGACATATATAGAATATATCAACCATCATCAAATGGATATACTTTTTTCTCAGCAGCACATGGATCCTTCTCAAAAATAGACCATATATTATGCCATAGGGCAACCCTCAGTAAATATAAAGGGGTGGAGATAATACCTTGCATTTTATCTGATCATAATGGAATGGAACTGGAAATCAATGATAAAAGAAGGAAGGAAAAATCCTACATCACATGGAAAATGAACAATATGTTACTGAATGATCAATGGGTTACAGAAGACATAAAGGAGGAAATCAAAAAATTCTTAGAGATAAATGAAAATACAGACACAACATATCGGAATCTATGGGACACAATGAAAGCAGTTTTAAGAGGAAAATTCATCGCCTGGTGGTCATTCCTCAAAAAAAGAAAAAAACAACAAATAAATGAGCTCAGACTTCATCTCAAAGCCCTAGAAAAGGAAGAGAAAACAACAGCAAATGTAGCAGAAGGCAAGAAATAATTAAAATCAGAGCGGAAATCAATGAAATTGAAAGAAAAGAAACTATTGAAAAAATTAACAAAACTAAAAGTTGGTTCTTCGAAAAAATAAATAAGATCGACAGATCTTTAGCCATGCTAATGAAGAGAAGAAGAGAGAGAACTCAAATTACTAACATACAGGATGAAAAAGGCAATATCACAACAGATGCTACAGAAATACAAAAAACAAATAGAAATTATTTTGAAAACCTAAATTCCATTAAAATAGAAGATAGTGAAGACATCGATAAATTTCTTAAGTCATATGATTTGCCCAGACTGAGTCAGGAGGATACACACAATTTGAATAGACCAATATCAATGGATGAAATTGAAGAAGCAATCAAAAGACTACCAACCAAGAAAAGCCCAGGACCGGATGGGTATACAGCAGAGTTTTACAAAACCTTTAAAGAAGAATTAATACCAATACTTTTCAAGTTATTTCAGGAAATAGAAAAAGAGGGAGCTCTTCCAAATTCATTCTATGAGGCCAACATCACCCTGATTCCGAAACCAGACAAAGTCACCTCAAAGAAAGAAAACTACAGACCAATATCTCTAATGAACCTTGATGCAAAAATCCTCAATAAAATTCTGGTGAATCGAATACAAAAAGACATCAAAAAAATTGTGCACCATGATCAAGTAGGATTCATCCCTATGATGCAAGGATGGTTCAATATATGGAAATCAATAAATATTATTCACCACATCAATAGACTTAAAGATAAGAACCATATGATCATCTCGATAGACGCAGAGAAAGCATTCGACAAAGTACAGCATCCCTTTATGTCCAAAACATTAGAAAAACTAGGGATAACAGGAACTTACCTTGACATTGTAAAAGCTATCTATGCTAAGCCTCAGGCTAGCATCATTCTGAATGGACAAAAGTTAAAGGCATTCCCCCTAAAATCTGGAACAAGACAGGGATGCCCTCTCTCACCACTTCTATTTAATTTAGTCCTTGAAATACTAGCCAGAGCAATTAGACAGACAAAAGAAATTAAAGGCATAAAAATAGGAAAAGAAGAACTTAAATTATCACTATTTGCGGACGACATGATTCTATATCTAGAAGACCCAAAAGGATCTACAAAGAAACTACTAGAACTAATAAATGAATTCAGCAAAGTGGCAGGATATAAAATCAACACGCATAAATCAAAGGCATTTCTGTATATCAGCGACAAAACTTCTGAAACGGAAATGAGGAAAAACACTCCATTCACAATATCCTCAAAAAAAATAAAATACTTGGGAATCAACCTAACAAAAGAGGTGAAAGATTTATACAATGAAAACTACAGAACCCTAAAGAGAGAAGTAGAAGAAGATCTTAGAAGATGGAAAAATATACCCTGTTCATGGATAGGCAGAACTAACATCATCAAAATGGCGATATTACCAAATGTTCTCTATAGGTTTAATGCAATGCCAATCAAAATCCCAATGGCATTTCTTGTAGAAATAGATAAAGCAATCATGAAATTCATATGGAAAAATAAAAGACCCAGAATAGCAAAAGCAATTCTAAGCAGGAAGTGTGAGTCAGGCGGTATAGCGATACCAGACTTCAAACTATATTACAGAGCAATAGTGACAAAAACAGCATGGTACTGGTACCAAAACAGGCGGGTGGACCAATGGTATAGAATAGAGGACACAGAGACTAATCCACAAAGTTACAACTTTCTTATATTTGATAAAGGGGCTAAAAGCATGCAATGGAGGAAGGATAGCATCTTCAACAAATGGTGCTGGGAAAATTGGAAATCCATATGCAATAAAATGAAACTGAATTCCTTTCTCTCACCATGCACAAAAGTTAACTCAAAATGGATCAAGGAGCTTGATATCAAATCAGAGACACTGCATCTGATAGAAGAAAAAGTTGGCTCAGATCTACATATTGTGTGGTCGGGCTCCAAATTCCTTAATAGGACACCCATAGCACAAGAGTTAATAACAAGAATCAACAAATGGGACTTACTTAAACTAAAAAGTTTTTTCTCAGCAAGAGAAACAATAAGAGAGGTAAATAGGGAGCCTACATCATGGGAACAAATTTTTACTCCTCACACTTCAGATAGAGCCCTAATATCCAGAGTATACAAAGAACTCAAAAAATTAGACAATAAGATAACAAATAACCCAATCAACAAATGGGCCAAGGACCTGAACAGACACTTCTCAGAGGAGGATATACAATCAATCAAGAAGTACATGAAAAAATGCTCACCATCTCTAGCAGTCAGAGAAATGCAAATCAAAACCACCCTAAGATACCATCTCACTCCAGTAAGATTGGCAGCCATTATGAAGTCAAACAACAACAAGTGCTGGTGAGGATGTGGAGAAAAGGGTACACTTGTACATTGCTGGTGGGACTGCAAATTGGTGTGGCCAATTTGGAAAGCAGTTTGGATATTCCTGGGAAAGCTGGGAATGGAACCACCATTTGACCCTGCTATTGCCCTTCTCGGACTATTCCCTGAAGACCTTAAAAGAGCGTGCTACAGGGATACTGCCACATCGATGTTCATAGCAGCACAATTCACAATTGCTAGACTGTGGAACCAACCCAGATGCCCTTCAATAGATGAATGGATTAAAAAAATGTGGTATTTATACACCATGGAATATTACGCCGCACTAAAAAATGACAAAATCATGGAATTTGCAGAGAAATGGATGGCACTAGAGCAGATCATGCTTAGTGAAGCTAGCCAATCTCTAAAAAACAAATACCAAATGTCTTCTTTGATATAATGAGAGCAACTAGGAACAGAGTAGGGAGGAAGAGCAGGAAGAAAAGATTAACTTTAAACAGAGACATGAGATGGGAGGGAAAGAGAGAGAAAAGGGAAATTGCTTGGAAATGAAGGGAGACCCTCATTGCTATACAAAATTACATATAAGAGGTTGTGAGGGGAATGGGAAAATAAACAAGGAGAGAAATGAATTACAGTAGATGGGGTAGAGAGAGAAGATGTGAGGGAAAGGGAGGGGGGATAGTAGGGGATAGGAAAGGTAGCAGAATACAACAGTTACTAATATGTCATTATGTAAAATTGTGGATGTGTAACTGACGTGATTCTGCAATCTGCATTTGGGGTAAAATTGGGAGTTCATAACCCACTTCAATCTAATATATGAAATATGATATGTCAAGAGCTTTGTAATGTTGTGAACAACCAATTAAAAAAAAAGAAAAAAAATGTGGCATCTATGCACAATGGAGTACTATGCAGCAATAAAAAATGACAAAATCATAGAATTTGCAGGGAAATGGATGGCATTAGAGCAGATTATGCTAAGCAAAGCTAGCCAATCCTTAAAAAAAAAATGCCAAATGTCTTCTTTGATATAAAGAGAGCAACTAAGAACAGAAGGGAGGAAGAGCATGAGGAAAAGATTAACATTAAACAAAGACGAGTGGGGGGAGAGAAAGGGAGAGAGAAGGGAAAGCATATGGAAATGGTAGGAGACCCTCAATGTTACACAAAATTACATAGAAGAGGATGTGAGGGGAAAGGGGGGGAAACAAGGGAGAGAATTGAACAACAGCAGATGAGGTAGAGAGGGAAGATGGGAGGGGAGGGGAGGGGGGAAAGTAGGGGATAGGAAAGGTAGCAGAATACAACAGTCACTAATATGCCATTATGTAAAAATGTGAGTGTGTAACCGATGTGATTCTGCAATTTGTATTTGGGGTAAAAATGGGAGTTCATAACCCAATTGAGTCAAATGTATGAAAGATGATATATCATGAGCTTTGTAATGTTTTGAACAACCAATAAAAAATATTTAAAAATAGTGGAATATTGAGTAAAATTACAGTTTAAGTATGGTTTAAAATATGGAATGAAGACCCAACCCATTCATACAGTTAAAAAACATATAAAAAGCTACCGAGCATATGATAAACATATAAATGAATATGTATTTATAGAATCCATATATGTAAGTTGTGTCTGTATCAAATCTATGTTATGTCTAATGGGTCTTAGAATCATGTGTCTTGTTTTATATGATAACATTGGTTTGAAGTTATCAAGTAAGCAATCTTTAAGAGTTCATTCTTGTTTTCTAATTCAGAAGGAAAAGAAAATCCATCAAGAAAAAGCAATTTTGGAGGGATAGGAATTGAGGCCAAATAGGTTGTACAATCTATTTCCTCTAAAAATAACCAACAGAAGGTCTGGCAGCCTGTCTTGGTTATCAGCAGCTTCTCTTCATTAAATCTAATTGCTATGCGGAGACCATTTCAATTGATGCACATAAAAAGCAATTTCATGTTCACAATGGTGGCCTCCAGCCTCTCTGGGAAGTAGATGGTCTGTTCTTCTCTGTTTTATGTTCTCCGTAGTATGGAAAGACAATTGAAACTACTAATGATGTCCATTCTGTGTCACTTGGCCTGAAATTGTGCTTAAGTTTAATCAATATGATTCACAGTGTATTTGAAATTTGGAGACACACATTTTACCAGAGACAGAAAAAGAAAATGAGAATGAATGAGTGAGTGAATGAATGGGTGTCCAGGTTACAATGCCTGAGCCTGGGTTTTAGGATCTCACTGAGGAATTTCAACCTGGCCTTATCTTTTAATCTCTACACACCAAAAACAAGTTACTTAATTTCCCAGAGCCTTGGTGATCACATCTGTAGAATGTGGAAAAGAGCACTGGTCTTGTTGTGAGAAGTAAGTGAATCAATGCATGTTAGCTACTCTATTGTCTCCATTTTACTAAACATCCTCAATTGAAGTTGATAAAATGACATAAAAGTACATCCTGTTTCACAAAAATGTAGTCCTTTTATGATTTATTCATTCATCTATTTCATGTTTTCTGATATTATACTCAATATTCTCTTGCTTATAAAAGAGAACATATCTCATCAACTGAGCTTAATACTTGAGATTTGTGAATGTTTTAGCACAGATCTAGATAATAACTAGTACCAGTCACTTTAAAATAACAAGTTCAGCAAGACTGGGTTATCTTTTGTATAGTGATGGACAAATTTAAATCATTTTTAAAAATAGAGATCTATATATATAAATTTAATCTATGTAATATATAAATCATTTAAAAAACAGAATAGAATTAGACATATTTAAATCATTTGTAAATATATATTAATTGTAATTTTAATTATAGATAAATTTTGAAAATGATAACATCATATGTAAACTCAGATTTATATCACCAGGAATGAAAACTCACAAGTGGTCAAATCCATTTAAGAAATACCTATCTGTGTGCATACTGTGTCAATAGACAATATTTTGTAGATTAGGGTCTTGTAATAATCATTATCATTGACCAATTTTTTCTGTGTGTGTGTGTGTGTGTGTGTGTGTGTGTGTGTGGTGCTGAGGATCAAACCCAGGGCCTTGCAGTCTACCACTGAGCTACATTTCAAGCTCTCTGTTTCTACCATTTATTAGTCCTCACAAAAAGCCAGTGATACAAATATTATTCCCTATTTACACAGATGTTAACACATACAGCTACTAAAGAGGAAGAGGCACATGCAAGCTCAAGTCCAGTGCTAAAGTACCTTTTTTCCTTGTTGGTTATCTGACTTTGATCCTTATAATTTATTTTCCCTTAAACAGATATCATTATCTGACCTCTGATAATTATATACTTGCCTCCCCTTTCAGAATGTAAGCTATTTGTGGGTATAAAGAGTGTTTATTTTTTAAAATAGAGCCATAAGCATATTTTAATATATATAAATATTCTAAATAATTGTGTTTCTCCTCTCACCTCTCTAAAACTGATACCCTTAGATCATTTCAATGTTTTTCAATAAGTGGTTCTGTGATTGTCATTAGGGATATTTACAACTGCAGGATCTCTTGCTTTGAGTATGTGGTAGAAGTCTGGAATTCCCTGCTTGCTTCATGCTTTATAGCTAATTGGAACTAATGAGTTTCACTCCCAGTAGCAGGTTTTAGAACCAGCACATGACTCTCCATGCCCCCTCTTCCCTGCCTTAGGGATTGCAAAATCACAGTGATAATGGTACCTCCACATGCGAGTTTCTTACTGTGATGCCAACTTGCAGTGGACACAGAGTACACAACAAAAAAACATGGTTACTGTCAGCCACAGATTTGGGAGTTGCTTGTTACCACAACATAGCCTAGTTTGTACCGCCAGTATTTTAGAATCTAATCCATTTGGCATTACTGTAAGATCTCAACTAAACATTAAAAAAGAAAGCTAACCTCTGGAAAAGAATAAATAGAAAAACTTACGTACCATTTTATGACCATACAGGGTGAAAGCCCATCATATTAGAATCTATATTCCTTACATTATACTCTTCCACCATTTTCCCCTTTGTGCTACCCAGTCAGGAACTGGCTGAGGGAGGGAAGTTTCAGCTGACACTATACATATAAGCCATTTTCCTACATGAACTCAATGTACCAAATAATACCATGTGACACTTAGTCCTCTTATAAGTGAGTCCAAGGTTGACAAAAGTATCAGTTAAGGTACATTCTGCTCTATTATAGTGAATAGGAGAGGCAATTCAAACATGTGGGAGGCATTTTTACTGAACTTGGTGATTAAATATTGAGGTGTATGCCTTCCCACATCCTGAATAACTAATTAAATTATTCTTAGGGTGATGAATTGTAATAAAATCATCCCGCTGAGCCAACTTTGTGACAACTTTTGTTATCAGAGAATATTTTTAAGCCCCACAAATAATTTCAGTGAGAAATGAAATATTTTGTTATATCTTGAAAAGATTATGAATTGCTTCTTGCTATTGACAGCCAATTTCTCCAGATTCTATGTTCTGAAGTTTAGATTTTCATTACGTTTTTCATTGCACTGGAACTAAATTAAATCTGATCTTATTATAGAAAAAGAATTGTGTTCTATTTTAAGAACTATTTTCACAATTCCAACTTGTAATCTCAGAGACCAATAGAAAACACAACAATGTACAGATTAGAAAAACATGATTATCAAGGCAAATAGCATTTTTAATAAGTCAACTATTTCAAGCTTCTTAGAAATTCCCCAATAAAAAAATCCACTTACAAACTATGAAGCTGCTGTGGGAAGTTCTAATAGCATGATGAATTATGTACTGTCTAATTTTTATATTCCCACCTTGTTCCATAAAAATCTCAAGGTGGTATGCCTATAGAGCATTAGGATTTAAAAAAAAAAAAAGATGAGGAAATAGTCTCTGAAAAACAAATGTCTGGGAATAAGGCAAAGATAAGATTAGTGCCTGGGTCTCAGATAATGAAAACAACCCTGTTCCTGGGGCCCCTGGTTTATGGAGGTTTTTGGAAGGCCAGCCTGAGTTACTTGAGGAAAGAGGGCCTAAACCTTTGGGATTCTTTACCTTATCAGTTTAAAAAAAAATAGTTGAACACACATCACCCAGTATATCTATGTATATATTCATACAATGCATGTGTATAAATCTGCATCCCTACTATTAAAAATACTTAAGATAAATTATATAGAATAATCAAAGTTTTATTATTTTCTTCCTACACCCTAGGAAATCACTTTCTTCATGCCACCCCTGCCATGCTATGACAGGAAAGTGTATTAATGCTCTCCCAGCCCCAGAAGGGAGGAACGCTTGCTGGAAAAAGAGAATTTCTTCTCTTTCCGTCCCCAAACACCTCCACCTTCCTTTGTATCTGCGAGTTTCCACACATTTGACAAAAGAGGCTGTCTTCCACAAGTCTCCCTTCTCTGATTACTAACACTCTTCACCTCAAATGTCTTTTTCCTTCTTTAGTATTCCCTGGTCCCCAGTTCTCAAAGATTTTCCCAGGAAGGATCATAAACCTTTTGTTCTACCAAGACAATACACCACACAAAACTCAGAATCCTTCCATGTCTTATTTTTCCCAGAATCTTTTTGATGAATCTATTTTTTCTAGTATTTTTACTTCTTCCCATGACAAGAGAAACCAAAAATAAGTTTCTTTTTTCTTTTTGGCAGATTAATCTCATCAAATTAGGAAGAGGAGTATCTATTATACTTTCTCAGATAGTTAATTTAAATCAATTCTTCAAATTCACCATACAACTCATCTTTAGGAATCCCATAGTACTTGAAGTTTTCCTTAGACTACCAAGTCCTCTCTTCCTGTTTGGGGACATCAGAGGGTCATCTGGGGTTGTCTAAAGGGTATATCTGTCCAAGTAGGATCTCATGCCCGTGCAGTACTTCCCTCTAATTGCACCATTAAAACTCACACCAAAGCCCTTGAATGGCAAATAGTAAACATCTCTAACATGACATCAGTACAACAGTGCAGTAAACACTAATCAAACTAATTCAGTGCTTAATTTCATTTGCCCCTGCTAAACAACTCATGTGATATGGCAGCCTTAAAGACAGCCTCCTCATAGAGTCTGGAGTTTAAATTTACCCTGGGCAGAGATAATCACTCCCAAATGCAATGGTCTCATTATCACCAAATCTATATGTGTAGAACTAAATTAGGATCAGCACGCTTTTCACCTTTAATTTCTTACTATCTTGTTTGCTTGTTCTCTTTAAGCAGCTATTAATGACAAGGTAAAAGAGCGGGGGGTGGGGTGGGGGGGGTTTCTTGCTTGTCAGTGCTGTCAAACAAGATGATCTAATAATCAAAACAAGGACAAATCATTCTTAACATTTTCATTTCCTTAGTTTTCCCACATGCAAAGCAGGTACTACAGAAGACCAATTCCCTATTACCCTGGGACATTAATTACCAAGATAGTGACTATCAATCTCAAGGAAATATCCATATAAAATCTTTATATAAAGACAAACCATTTTTATCTTCTATACTTGAATACACACACTATTCTCAGGTTCACCGAACTAGAATACAAGGTATCAACTTCTCCATTTATTATGACAGAGTGGGCTCTCATTATTTTGTCTGCCTGAAAGTGCAACCAGATTTGAGTTGAAAACCTGGCTCAAGACTTTATATATTGATTTAGTCCTGGTTGAATATCCATAGTTTCAAAGTACTGCTCCCAATGTGGAAGTAAATGGCCTTCCTTGGGGCACTTTTGTTCAACTGACTAAAATATCCAAGCATCTTCATGTTTCCTTAATCTAAAATATTAAATAAGTGTTATGTGACTAGCATTGCTTTTGAGATGTGTCTCAATCTGCCCATACTGAGGCAGGATATATTTCTTAGAGAAACCATGTTAGTTTTTAGTGAAAAATAGAAGGATGATATGGTTAAAAGGATATAAAATAACTTCTAAAAATTATGTAAAATTAAAATTGTCATTTAACTATATTTTAAGCAAAGCATATTTGAATAATAAAGTGAACCTAAGGATAATATATGCTAGAGATAAAATGTTTAAGAAAAAAATGCTGACTTCTGATTACACAGTATTTGAGGCAGCATAAACACTTTAGAAATACTTCACAAACAGTTCAAATAATTCTCTATTACTAGTTTTAATTTAACCGTCTTGTTAGAATCAACAAATGTCTTTCTAAAATGCTGACTATAAGAAGAGAACATTGGTGTCTTTCCCTTAAAGCATTCTTTGACCTTTCAAGGGAGTAGGGATCTCAATGGTGTGGTTAGAGGATACAAACTAAGCCAGATTCATTAGTAAATGTAGTGAGAGCTCATTTTTTTTCCACTTATTTCTCCTTGAACCTGGCTCTGATATTTTACCACCCAATAATAACAGCATTTCTAGGAATAACATTAGGTTGAAGATATATCCTAGCATTTTCAGAAGATAATCGGGTATTATGATTTATGATGTGACTGTTAGGTTAATGTGGGGGGAAATAAAAAAATCAAGCCTCACCTAAGGACAGTCTCGGAGTCGGCTTTAGTTTCTCCTTTTCTCCCAGCTCTCCTACTTGAGGACATGGTGGGGCTCTTATCTGATTAACACAATGATGGCAGATTTTTAGGTTTTGGTTGAATTAGGAGAAAAGAGACTGATCCATCAGGACTGAGTTATGAGCTTCAGACCAATGACTAAGGAATTATTAAGGAATTAGCCTTTGTCTTCCTAAGAACCAAGCTCTCCAATGGTGCATTCAGAATGTTCTTGGAAAATATGTCACTACTCTCTGGTACTGTCTGAAATGATTGAGAATTCTTAATATCCTGCTGCCCAACCAGGATCAAATCTAGGCACTCTCTTAAACATATCCTTAAGTCAGAGCCTTGGAATTTCTCCAGACCCTGCCTGCCATTGGATGTACCAGGTATTCTTGTCCTTTTTAGTAATAATGAAAAAATCTATAGTTTCTGCCTTGTTTCCTTTTCTACCTACCTTCCATCCTGCAGATTGGCACTGTGGTTCTACCTGCTTTGCTTCTTTGCCTCTGCATTAGTTTTGTGATCCCCACTATGTCTTTACAGATTTTGAAGCAAGGGACATAAGTCCCTTCTTTGTTCTCACCCATGTGCTGCCCTAAACACCTTCTCTTTTGGAAAGGACTTCAAACAAAATAAAAAGGCCTAAAATAACTGACTGAGCTACAAAGGGGATTAGGATTCATCTTGAGCACTCCAAATTAAGGATAATCCCAAGGACAAGGCTGATGGGAAGTTGAGTCATCTCAGAGACAAAGCTAAACTGATTGTTCTTCTTTTAGACAGAAGTGGTCTCTAATGGTTGTGTCTCAACTGTCTCCTGTCTATGAACCAAAGTTCAGCCAGTCATGGACACATGGATGTAAAGGCAAACTTGGCCTCCCTCCCTGCCCTCTGGTTTGATCATAGGTGCCAATCAATGGCCAAGAACTGCTTTCTCCAATGGAATTCTTGTCCAAACATACTGCTCAGGATTTGCCTCTGTCTTTGCCCGTGAGTTAGTCTACCAGAGTTAGTCAATCTGCAGCTATGGTTCAGATCTCTGATGATCTGATGCCTTACCACCCAGAATAATAACAATACTTCCAGGAACAACTTATTGAAGATCTCAACATTTTCACAAGATTACAAGATAATTAGGTATTATTATGATTTATGCTGTGAGTGCCATGCTAATGTGAAAAAAATCAAAATGATTTGCCACTTTAAAAATAAACCCCTTCCTAAGATGAAAAACTTATATACATGAGACACCAAAAATAGCGACTTTCAGAGCTAACCAATGTCAAGTTTCCTTAAAATATGACTAAATAAAATTACCAAAAATAAAGTCTATATTGTAAATATTTAATCAATAAAGTAATTTCATAAATCAGCCAGAACTACATTAACATGCTTTATAGAAATGGTTCTATCCATTCAAAATTTATGCTAGAATCTAATGACAAATAAATCACCTAACACTGATAAAGTAATATGTATTCATATTCTAAACTAGATGTTAATATACACACTCTCCCAGTACTCAAACATATTCATTCATTCATTGATTCAAAAGAATAGGCCAGGAAACTCACTCAATCCACCCAGCAGTAGGCTGGGTCATATGGTTGAGGAAAAAGTACTTCCCAGAATGTGGAATCCTCTACCTCCCCATTAGTGCTAACAGAAGCCAGTCAGTGTCATAGGGAATGAGGTGACAAGTAACGAGAACTACCAGAGGCACAGGGGGAAACCACTCCTGCAAATTCATACCACTTTTGGAGGCAAAATGACATACAAAGACTGTAAGACCCTAAAAAAAAGTATTTCCTTTCTTTAATTCCAGGTTGTAATTGTGCCAAGAGCAGAAAATTATATTCCCTGATGGAAAATAATCTTTATATGTTATCCCAAAGTAAGACATTTTGATCACTTGGCCATAAAAACATTCCTTAGGATTCAGCAATTGCAGTGTGATATATGGCTAAAACAGTATCCTTTTTATTTCCATCCACACAATGGACAGACATTTATAGGAGAGAATTCTATTACTATGCCAAATAAATTCTGTTCCCAGGACTCCCTCTCTCTGAATGCCTCATTGTTTAGAAAGTACTTCTTCTGCCCCAAAGCCTTGCTCATTGCTGTCCAATTGCAAAGTTATGATGAGCTCAAGGAAGAAAGCAAATGTTCCAAAAACACATGGAGTGATCTTCAGCCTTACTAATTATCAAAGAAATGTACATTAAAAGCAACAAAAAGTACCATTTGGCATATATTATATTAGAGAAAATAAAAATTCTCAATGTTATCAATATGGTGTAACACAAATATTTTGCTCATAATGATGAAATTAATTAGATTTTACTCCTTTGGAACGTAATATGGCAATGCATTTACTCTTTGATCCAACAATTATAGTATAGTTAAAAAACTCTCAAAACAAAAATATGTGCATGAAGATGTTTATTACATAAACACTAAAACTTAAATGCTGGAGCATCTGTCCATTTGGATACCAGGCAGCTTATAAAAATTACAAATATAAACACTATAAAAACATGGGAAATGCTAACCTTATACTATTAAGTGAAAATAAATATTAAGTTATGTTTCCAATGATTATAATTTGTGAAATAAACATATGGATAAGGACAAAGAATAGAAGGAAAAATACTTTTAAATGTAATCAAATAGGTTAACAGGGTTACAGAGGAATTATTTAATGACTTTAGATATTAACATTGTCATAATATTTTTATTTTTTTATTTTTTTTTTGTTCTTTTTTTTTATTGATTATTTAAAGCATTACATAGCTCATGATATATCATCTTTCATACATTAGACTCAAATTCTGTTTTGAACTCCCATTTTCACCCCAAATATAGATTGCAGAATCACATCTGTTACATATTCACATTTTTACATAATGCCATATTAGTGTCTGTTGTATTCTGCTACCTTTCCTAACCCCTACTATCCCCCCTCCCCTCCCCTCCCCTCCCATCTTCCCTCTCTATCTCCCCTGCTGTTGTTCAATTCTCTCCCTTTTTTTCCCTCCCCCTTGCCCCTCATAGCCTCTTATAATTTTATGTATCCTTGAAGGGTCATAATATTTTTAAAACTTAAAATTTGGGAGGGGATAAAAAGATGATTTTTCCTTCCCAGAAATCTGAGCTAAGATCTTAAACACTAGACTGTGTTTCATTCATCTCTGTGATGATCTAAGCACTAGTCTAGCTTCCTAGAGCATCATCACATATGCTCATTTTTAGATAATAATGTAGATTTCTGTGACCTTATATGTTGTTATGCCTAAGCAGCAGCAAAATAATGCATTCTCTCTTTGGAATGTCAAAGAGCAGAAAAATTCATAACTGGATTGAGAGTTCCTGAAAAAAAAAAAGGAACTAGCAATATTTTAGTTTGTTTGGAGCCCTTAAGTGAGATTATCTTTTCAAGGGAAACTTCCTTACCAGATAAATTACCTCTGCAATGAAATCACTTCACAATATTGATGCACATCCTTTACACTGTCTGATCATTCCAGAATGCTGTATCAAAGTTAATGATAACTATTCTTATACACTAATGATTTAGACAAGATACTTTAATCACACACACTCTTGGAACATAACAGAATTTATGCAAATCACTCTACAACAGTAACCAGGTATTGCATTTATTTATACATCAGGAAATGAGACAGAGCTTCAGGGAAAATTCAAGTTCAGTCAGAGTCTTTGCATTACTTCCTCAGCCTCCTATTAGCACTTAGGGAATTCTGTCTTTTGATTTTCAGAGTGGATCATATTTGAACAACACTTCAGGAAGTAAAAGTTGCTTTTTGTGTAAAGGGTTGTTTAAAGGTAGTATTGTTACAATTTGTTGTTACCAAATGGTTTTAGTCAAAGAGGGGGCAAGTGTTGACCAACCTATCTCCTTAAGAAGGTAGGTGGAAGGTTAGATTTCTCAAATAAATCAGTAACATTAAGGCTTGGTCCTGTAAGAAAAGGTACTGAGGCCATGCAGTTTCTGATCATCATCACTGTGTTTCCTTGACAGTGTGTAGAGCATCAAGATTATTTTCACACATAAAACCTCCCCCAGAAAGACAAGCCATGAACATCCAAAGTCAGCTGGCAGGCTAGGCTCCAGTATCCCTTCTGTAGGCAAACTGGATTATTCTGTCTCATACTTAGATCTTGTTTCTTTGCACCCCTATTGCATTTTTGCAATTTCAACTATAACTCTTGAGTTCTTACTATTTGCCTTGTATTATTCTCCTTTCCTTTTTCTACATATGATAAGGTTCCTCACCAATGTTGTGAATGGTTAACAAGTATTATGCATTTTATACTTTTTTTTAAAAAATAGACCTACTGCTATGGTTTAGATGTTGAATATCTCCCAAAGGTTCATATGTGAAGTCTTGGTCCCAAGGTCATAGTATTGAGAGGTCCTGTGGATCTTTAAGATGTGGGCCTAGAGGGAGATCATTAGGTTACTGGGTGCTATGTCCTTGAAGGGGACTGCTGGACCCCAGGGTATATCTACTTGTCTCTGTCTCAGCTTTGGTTCAAGATGTGACCATTAGAATCTACATGTGCTCCAGCCATTAAACCATTGGCCTCCTAATAATGGACTTTGAACCTCCAAAACTGAGCTAAACAAATCTCTTTCCTTCATACCTATGTCAGGTATTTTATTATAGTGATGAACAGCTGATTAAAATACCCCCTCCTACCCTGACACTTGCACAGTGATAACTGTATAGTGGGTGATAGCAAATTTGTATATATTAATTTATTTTCCCTGTAACTAAAACATTTGGAAAATTCTTTAATTTATCTTTGTATAAAAATAACATGCAAGCATCACACTCATTACAATATATAATTAGAAAATTACTCAATTATTCAGTGAGGTACTGAGCAATAGTCAAGTACAAAGCTGTCAACAGTGCCAGCTCCACAATGGGTACTTGGTAAGATTCAATGCATATTGAATAAAGGAACAAAAGGAAACATACTTCGAGCTTCTCTTTTAGAAAATTAAATAGCATGTTTCTAAGAGAAACGGATTTAGAATGATAATTAAATAGGTATAAATTCTTAAAGGCAGTAGTTTATAAATGGTAAGAAGTCAACAACCCATATAACTAGGAAACTGACTTTGGAGTAAATTTTTAATCTAGAATGTACAAATTCTTAATATAAGTCCTTTAATGAAACATATAATTTCTCTATAACCTTATTTGATAGAAGCAGAAGGGAGACCCTTCTAGATATCAATGTAACATTTTAAGGCTGAAACCCAGCTCAGACTTCTCATCAGCTGGAGGTGTTTTCTCTACCCTGAAGCAACCAGAAGGCCCTGCACATGGTGTTCTTGCTCCATGTTTTTCCAGGAAAGGTCAAAGCTAGGCATAGAAATCACACTCTGCCTATAACATCCTTACTTTAAAATTCATGGTCTACAATGAAACCTAGCTTCATCTTACCCCACCTGCTGCTCATTTCTCCCACCCAGGATTCAACAGAGAATTTCTTTCAGTTCCCCAAGCCTTGTGCTCACTCTCATCCAGTCCGTAAGTTGCATTATCTCAATGCATTATGCCTAAATGCTCTTGTTCCCTTTTCCAGCTTTGCCTGAATAAAGTATCACCACTCCTCTTATCCTGTGCCCCTATCTCACAATTGAGGTCACTGACTCGTCTTTAGTTTTCTTCATTGTTTTTACTTTGGTACTGGGGTTTTAACCGAGGGGCCTGCTTAACCACTGAGCCATATCCTCAGCTCTTTTTAATTTTTATTTATTTATTTTAATTTTGAGACAGGTGCTTGCTAAGTTGCTTAAGGCCTTGTTAAGTTGTTGAGGCTGGCTTTGAACTTGCAATCCTGTCTCAGCCTTCTGAGCCACTGGGATTACAGGTATGTGCCACCACACCTAGCTCCCTTCTTTAGTTTCTAATTGTCTCTGAACTTCTATCATTGTACTTTTTGTGCTCTAATACAATTCTCAGTGCTATTTTTATTTTTAGAAAATTTTTAAATAAATTTCCCCTTCTATAGTGAGTTCCTTGAATATCATCTTGTTTATTGCTATTATTTTTAGTGCCTTTTGCCAAATTTTGATTATTTAAATTACCAGAAGATAAAGGCACTGAAATAGGTAAACTTCCATTAGTGCAAAGACAGATGCTATGGTGGAGATCGCCATGATCATTTGTTAATGAAGTCCAGAGGGGGAAAAACATTTGATTTCAAAGTGGCACAGCTCAGTGCTTAAAGAAATGCTCTGCAAAATTTGTTCAAACAAATTTAATTTTTATCCAAGATAGCAAAAAGCTGACTACAAAAAGTTCATATCGACTAAAAATTGTTCAGATGCTTCAAATAAAACTCGCTATCCTAGAAACACTCAGGGATTGCAGCCATCCCTTAAGGGCTCAAAGCCTGTACATAAAGTACCAAATATGTGAGATGAATGCACTAGATTTCATGTCTACAAACATCATTCCCTTTCAAATTTGGAGAGGATATTATAAACTCTCTGTACCTAATATTTGTAAAGATAAGAATAGAATAAATATTGCCACATCCCACTTTGACATGCCTACAATGGAACTATCAGTCTGAATTGATGGGGAAGCCAAATAGCAGAAAATTTCATTAACTAAAATAGAACATTTTTCCCTTTAAAGCTTCTTCTCTTCGTGTTCAGCTGAAAAATAATGTGTGTAATAATTGTTGGAATCTCTGAGATTATGTCTTTTCCTGTCTTTAGACAACTAGTATTTAGGAACACAATTTCAAGTTTTCAGACTTAGTTTAGTAAATGACTTTTCTCCCACGTCTCAGCCACTCTCACATGAATTAATAAAATGCCCTGAAACTAAAAATGTCAAAGAAAAAGTGTTTTTTATGTCTAAACTTTTATTTTGGAAACTGTTTTAATAGAGAACCAGAAATTTGGATAATCTAAGACTTTAGTTTGAATGTATCAAGATGAGGTGCTAGAAGGATTTGGGCTTGTTCCCCACCCCACCCCCCACCACACTTCAGGTGTGGAAAAAATCAGTGAACGCCATGACAACAAGCTGCTCAGGAATCATGCTGGAGAGAAGTCACAGACAGTGTGTGCCTCAGTTTCCTCATGTATAAAATGTGGATGATAATGGCACTCGTCTCCTTTTTGTTCCCTTGAGAATAAAAGGGCATAATGCTTTGAAAGCACTTAGCCCAGATGATTCATGGGTCGAATTTGGCCCACAAATGTCTTTTATTTGACCTTTTCAGATTTAAGAAAAATTGACTTAGTAGTCAACTTAAAAATCAGGAGACTTCCCCCCACAAGTGAGGTTTCAGGCTTCCTGAAAAAGCAAATGGTTAGGGAGCTTGGAAGGACAGTTCCCATATTAACTCAAAGCTCCCTACCTTCAGCAGCATCTTGCCTACAGTTATCAATACCCACTTGCTTGCCCCTCAAAAGCCTGATTCTGGGTGTGTTGAAATCTTCTCTCAGGCGGTTCTCAAGAGTGACCTAGACTCAGTGGCCCACACTCATTAATGCATCTTTCAATGGCT
Organism: Spermophilus citellus; assembly: GCF_964194105.1. Taxonomy (NCBI): domain Eukaryota; kingdom Metazoa; phylum Chordata; class Mammalia; order Rodentia; family Sciuridae; genus Spermophilus; species Spermophilus citellus. The sequence continues at coordinate 125,264,538 of NC_138186.1, read as the reverse complement.
TTCCCTTCTTCCCAGTCTGATCTTCTCTCTTCCTCACCCTGCTTCTTAGGACCACCTCTTAAATAAACTGCCTATTCCAATCTCAGGACCAGCTTTGGATAGATCATTCCCAGCTCTTCCAGATCAGCAATGCATGGAGCCAAGTATATGACACTCTCCACTTCCACAGCCTCCACCATTCATTCCCACATCAGCATCAGCACTTGCCCAGACCACGGAGTCTATTTAAATGCCCTGAGGGCTTCTGATTGTAGGATATAAGACCCATCTAACTCCCTTAATTTTACAAACACACACACACACACACACACACACACACACACACACGGTGTTCTCTATGTGTAATAAGAATTGTGATGCATTCCGCTGTCATGTATTTAAAAAGAAAGCAATTTTTTAAAAAGCCACCAAAAGCAAACAGGAGCAAAGCTAATTAGACAGAACCCAAACTAGTGACTCCTCTTCCAGGGCTCTTATATGTCTGATTTCTCCAGAGGTGGATGCTTCCTGGGCAGGTTTTCCCTAGACTGATGTTTCCACCTATTTTCTCATCTTTACCCAATTCCATTGTCCTTTACTTTATTTTCATAACTTTCAAGTGGGTTAGACTCCAGATTCCCTGGGAGAGAGTAGTAGCTAGTTGAGAGGAGCAGGAAGGAGGTATCTACTTAGCATATACAGAAATACCCACCCCTTACACCCTCTAAGGGCTGCAACAAATTAAGAGCAGAAAAAAATACATGAAGGAAAAAAAAAAGATCAGCTGACAGCACCAGAGATGGGGACCCTGAGAGATAAGGAAAACCTCTGGAACCTGGGCAGATGGGGGAAGACAAGTGGAAAAATGGCTAGAAATTCTTTGCAATGAGATAAGAGGACTAAATCTGATCTTTTTTCTATCTCAAAAATCTATCTGTAATTGAAAAATATGGACTGAGCCAATCTCGATACATTTTAAGATTAGGGAATTTGAGTCAAAACTCAGGTTAGAGTCCCAAGTTTCACTTTCTAAATTATTGTGTAACCTTTGGCAAGTAGCTTAAACTCTGTCTGGAACTTCTGTCTGTTCATCTGACAAATATCTGACAAATGGGTTTAACAATTACTCTTGCTTTACATGTCTCACTGGGTAGTTGAGGACCAACAAAATCATGTTTGTAACAGTTCCCATCCATCGGGCATTTGCCATAGCCCAGATATTATGCCAGGAGCTTGTGGAGAGAGCTTCATTCTGATTCACAATAAAGTGCTAAGAAAGAAAGAAAGGGGCTCAATTGGTTCTGGGAAGAGAATGGTCTGGACAGAAGCAGAAAGAGGACTTTATAACTGTGAATTGTCCCCCCAACCCCCTACCAAATCCTTCAAAAGACCTGAAAACTCTTAATTATTTTGGCTATTAATTGGTAATTATTTGGGCTACTCAGCTGTGCATTCAAGCTTCTCTGATGCTGAACCCTGTGTATCTGGTCATTTTAAGGGCCTTAGGAACAAAAAATCTCCTGGTTGGAACCTGGATGATACCTCAGAAAATACTGTTCTCACCTCCATCCCAGATCCAAAGGTGAAATCCCTGGAGAAGGATTTCAAGCAGATGTGACAGAGGAATAGCATTCAGAGAAATAGAGAGGAAGAAAGAAAGGGCAGATAGGAAGAAAGGGCAATGGAGGAGGCAGGACCGCAGCTGCAGAAAGGATGTCCCCCAATGACCTTCTGGCATGGAAGAAGACCGTCACCACAATGGGTAAGCAGTCCACGTTCTTGCGATGACAGCAAGACAAAAACCCCAAGTATAGGGCTGAACTAAAGGGGACATGAGGCCAACAAGGCACTTGCTTTGTGGCTGCCAAGTTCTTTCTTCATTCCCAGTGGGTGCCATGTTCTGCACCTGCAGGGACCAACCTGGCATCCCTAAAGTGCTGCCAGTTTACCACATTCCGGTCAATTAAGAGATCCATTGGCAGCCCCCTTTTGCTCTCTTCTGTGAGCAATCACCACAGACTTGATGAATCAAGGGGAATAGGTCACATCCGGTACACACAATAGAGAAAATCAGATTCCCCCAAAAGGACTGATTTAAGAGCAATTCTGAAAGCAGTGGCAAAGGGAGATACTTTTCCTTCCTATAGATGTGCACAAAGGACTTTAGAAAATAGTTCTTCATGCTGCCTACCTGGTAAAATTGACAAAGATCAGAAAGTTAAACTTCCTTCAAGTACATAGGTATACAATTCATTTGAAATACTTTTAGAATTAAAAGAAGACTGAATGTGAGGGAATACACCCAATACCAGATCTGGATGAAAGTGTCCCACAAACTATAAAAACATGGGGAAATCTATATTTATCCATTCATCTGTTAAATATTTGTTCCAATTCTACTAAGTACCAATTATAGCTCTGGATACCAGGTGACAATTGAAAATAAGATAGATATGGCCACTCCTTTTCTTTTTCACCTAGAACCTTGAATGATTCCATTTATATACATAAAATGCCATCACCACAAGGCCATCTGCTACATAAACTACAAAAAAAGATCAGTGTAAAAAAAATATAGAGACCTACCTCAAATTCTCCTCTGTGAGTGAGCTGCTGCTATGACACGTTTCCTAAGAGGTAAAAATGGATGCAAGTGGAAAGGCAGGCTGTTTAATGTTCTATCAAGTACGTGGGGTCTCATGGAACAGTTAAACCACATGTAAAACAATCAGCGTTTAAATTATATTCATTTATTTTTTACTATACATTTATTGCATACATGATATGGTATTAATGTCCCCTCCCAAATTTTCATGTTAAATTTTAATTGCCATTTTAACTGTATTAACAGTTGAGACCTTTAAGAAGTGATTGGGTCATAAGGGCTCTCATGAATAAATTAATGCTGCTACCTCAGGAGGGGGTTAGTTACTGTGAGTGGGTTTTTCATACATTTGGCCCCTCTCTGTATTGCACATGCTCATTTGCCTTTCTGCCGTGTTATAATGCAACACGGAGGCCCTCAACAGATACCATTGCCATGCTGTGGATTTTCTAATCTTCAGAACTGTGAGCCAAATTAGCTTCTGTTGTTCATAAAGTACCCAATCTGGGTACTTTAGTAGTAGTATTTTATAGCAGAAGGAAAACACCCATTAGGGACAGAGATCATGTGTATATTGCTAAAGAACACATGGAAAAGTGAAATGCACAATTCTGTTCCCTTATGGCCAACATTCTATCTAGTAAGATGTCATCCTTATAAGTAGGGGGCTAACCACAAGACACACAGCAGTACCTGATAAGTACCAATAGAGTTGTAAACTCAATAAGCAAAATGGGGGTTTGAGATGTGCTGCAAAATTTTTTAACATAACCTGATAAAAATGGAGCTAATTATCTCTCCTTGAACCATGTCCCTCCTCTTGTTTTCTATTTTAGTCAATGGAGAAAACATTCACTCAAGCCAGACCTACCAAAATATATTTCCATGTATTCCACAATCAATTGGTCACTAATATTGGTTGTTTTTAAGGTAGAAATTCCTTTTAAATGCAGCCCTATCCCTTTACACTGCCGTTGCTTAGATTCTGATCCTTATCATTGGGATTACTCCAACAGACCAACATGACCTCCTATCTTCTTTCTCTCCAAACCCAAAATCATCCTTGACATTGCCACCAGGTAACTTTCCATATTTCTTTCCCTTATTATCCATTAAGTCCAAACTTCTTGGCAAGGTATGATGTGAAAAGCCCTGAACAACTCTGGCAACTTCATGCCCAAGTTTCTGCTGTCCATCTAAAACCTTCCATGAAAGCCTACTCATGTCTTGATGTCTTTGCACATTCAGACTCAGAGTCTAAGAAGGACTTCCTAGCCCTCCTCACACAGCAAACTCCTCCTCAGATTTAGAAACTTGACTACGAAAGACATAGTTTCTTCCACAATGTTGCCAGACTACATGCTTTGTTTTTCATTGGATCTAACATTCATCATGCTTATTCATAAGGATCTGCTCAGATGAATGAGCAGCAAAATAATGGTACAACTTATTATCACACTATTCTTTGTGAACAAATAATGGGATTTTGAAGGAGAAGGACATATTTCTGGTGTTTAGCACAAGCCTGTTATATAGCAAATTTTCAATAAATACCTAAGCTTTAAAGAATGAATGGTTGGATATATAGAAAAGAGAAATATATCAAACAAGAGCAGTCAGGAGTGACTTTGTGGATAATATTCAGTTTGAGCTTCACTTCTAAAAATGGGACATGAGTTAGACAGGAAGAAATGAGGCAGAGAGTATCCATTTAAAAACAACTATGTGAATGAGACCATAAAGAGTAAAGTAGAGATAAATTTTTCACCTGGCACAGGGGATTGAATCCAGGGGCCCTCTACCACTAAGCTACATCCCCAGCCCTTTTGATTTTATTTTATTATTATTTATTTTTATTTTGAGAGTCTTACTAAATTACCCAGGCTGCACTTCAACTTGCAATCCTGCCTCAGCCTACTGAGTTGCTGGGATTAAAGGCATGAGCCACCATGCCCAGCTAGAGATAAATTTTGAAAAGGTCTGTTTGGCTGTAGCAAATGACTATGAATAAAATCTGAAGTTCTCATCACAACTGCTAAGGTCCAAATTATGATTAGTGCGAAGATATCTGTAACCCCTTACTTTCCAATCCCTACTTCACTCCACCCACTCTTTCTTCTTGCTTGCTGATACAACAAGTTTATGTCTTCTTTAGGGCCTTTTTCCACTGTTGATCCTTGAAGGGTGGCAAATGTTGAGTTAAAATGTGATCTTTTCAATGAGCCCCTTCTCTGTTCCCTCTCTTGGTGCACCTTTGAACCACTCTCTCTGTAGACACCTGCTTTATTCCTTCATACCAGTTAACACTCTTTGAAAATTTTATGTATTTAAGTTGCTTAGATATTTTTAAAATATCATCCAACTTTATCTCCAGTCTATAATACTGCTTGGCCCAATAGTAGGTATTCAATAAGTATTATTCAAATGACTGAAGTATTAGCTGAGGCTAGCAATCAGAGTGGACAGACAGGGCAGAGTTCTGAACTAAACAATAGGGGACTGGGGGTGTGTGCACTGCACATTTTTTACATGGAAGTATAGTACCAAAGATGTATATTTAAAATCATCTTTAAATTAAAAATGCAAAATACCTTAAAAACAAGGAGATGCTGGAAAAGGGCTCTGAGAGATCTTCAAATACTTGCCATTTTGTACATCTTCCATATTTTAATCGATTTGCTAGAAACATGTTTTTAAATAACCAATTTACTTCCATAACTACAACCAGAATAAAATCTTACAAATTTTAGATTAATTGTACCATTCATTGTTTTTTAAAAAAAAAAACAACAGTATTCTCATACTTAGGGAAACAGAGCAAACTCATTTAAGTCCTTTTCATACTTCTAACTTAGAACACTTTCTAAAATCAGAATAGCAACCACTGAATCTTAACTTGTATTTATGTTCCTGGATCAAAATAAATGCAATTTAAAATAGACCAACCTTGTCAAATTCAACATACCAGTGTTTATATGCAGACTTGTTTGGGTTCTCTCTTTCATAGAATTTTGTCTAATTTTTAGGTTTTGGGGTTGAGAAAATGTAACAACATTCATACTCCAGACATAGGGATTATGACTTTAGGACACACACTTATGTGACTATATATGGTAACTATATAGTGAATCTGAACAGTGAGGTGAGTTAATTTGATCTAAATTTCACTTTAGGACATGAAGGGTAAAATAGTGAGGTTAGATTTATAGGCATGAATTTCCATCCAATCCCAAATTTCCAAGATTCTATCCTGTACAAATACCTAGGAAAAATGGTTTGACTGTAATAACATTGCCTCTGTGGTTTTAAAATAAATTTAAATACTTCAAGAACTATGATTGGTACTCCTGTTACCCATCATTACTTTGTTCTATGCAGAAATAACCTTCTTCTTTATTAATAAAGGGGTTCTAGATAATTTCCAGTTCTTTGGCGGCAATGTAGTTCCCCTACCATCTACTCCTCCCCGCTGACTAGGAAAGTGACAATACTATCTGAGGACTCTGAGAGGGCAGGAAGACTACAGAAGACACAAAACTTGGAGTTACTCAGCATAAGAATTAGTTTGCTGGTTGTATTTCTTAATGTCATTGCCCTGAGGATGGTTCCTTGTCAGAGCAGATGTGCAGTACAGGCAGCTAAAATGATAGAAACTGCCATTTTTTTCTAGCTCAAAGTACAGGGAAAGGAAACCCAGAAGTCAGTGGAAGAGAAATCCCAAAGGATGAAAGACAGAAGGAGGAAATCCGCTAATACTGTGTAAGACCACAAAGACCTCAGCCTAACTCAAAAACATGCACATATGTAGGACAGACATAGCAGTGTAGCAAAGGGTTAGAGAACTGAACTGAGATTTGAGCCACTGCTGAAAGAAACAAGATGGAATTAATCAGGTTGATTGTCTACTGAAACCAAAACAGGTAACCATCTACTAAAATCAAACATTCTTCAGAGGATTATAATAGAATTCCAAGTCTATAACATTTAGAATGTATAGGGTACAGTCAATTACTTAACATACAAAGTAGGAATATGTAAACCAGTCTAAAGCAAAAAGACAACAAAAGCCAATCCTGAAATGACTCAGATGTTAACATCAAAAATGTTAAAACAGTTACAACAATTCTCCTACAAGAAAAGGAAAACTCAAAATGAATAAAAATTTCAGCAAGGAAATATAAGCTACAAAAAAGACCAAACTGGATATATTTAATTGAAAAAAATACAATATCTGAGATTTTAAAAAATTATTAGATGAATTTAATAGCAGAATAAAAAGGCAGAGAAATTTAAAAGACAGCAATAGAAATTATTAAATATGAAGAAAAGAACGAACATGGAATGAAAAACAATAACCAAGTCTCAGAGATCCTTGAGATAGCAATTGAAAAAACAAAAATATTTTTAATTAAAGAAAAAGAGAACAAGACTACTGAGGCAGAAAAAAAATATTTGAAGAAATAATGGCTGACCACATCTCAAATAAGATAAAAGGACATAGATAGATTTAAGACTCATGAAATTCAGTGAACCCCAAACAGAATAAATTTAAAGGAAACTATGTATAGATATATCATAACAAAGTTGCCAAAACCTAAAATCAAAAACAAAACAACATCTTGAAATTAGCTACCAAAAAAAATGATGCATATAGGGGAGAAAATGTTCCAATAGAATTCTTGTTAGAAACTATGTAGATCAAAAAACAAAGCATTATTTTCAAAGTGTTAAAAGAAAATAGCTATCAAACCAAAATTCTATATCGAGAAAATATATCACTCTGTAATAAAGACAAAATAAAGCTATCTCCTGGAAAACCCTAAGGAGTCTTTGAAAAATCTAACATAGCTGGTAATGATTTCAGCAAGTTTGCAAGATCCATATATAAAACTCAACTTTAAGATAGTAACAATGGTTAATCCAAAAAATAAAATGAAAATAAATTCCATTTTTAATATCAGCAAAAGTAATTATATATTAAGGAATAAATTTTTACAAAAGACATGCACATTGAAAAGTACAAAGCACTGCTGGAAAAATTAAAGAATATATAAATAAATGGAAAGATAATTTGAATTTTTATTGGAATATTTAATATCATTAATATACAGAACTCTCAAAGTGATCTAGATTCAATATAATTCCTGCCTAAATAAAGAGTTTCAGATAAATAAAAACTTTAAAACTTTTGCCTGTGTTCCTGCTTTATGAGAAATGCTAAAGAAATTTGTTCAGAACAAGTAGAAATAATATCAGAGAATTTCAGTCTTTAACAATAAAGAAAAAGTGTAAGAAATAGAAATATCTAGGAATATATAAAATGCTATGAGTTTCCCATTTTAATTATTTTAAATATAATTTCTTTAAGCCAAATCAAAATATTTTCTAGTATGTTTTCAATATTTATAGATGCAATACATATGACAATCATAAGAAGACAGCAGGGTATCATAATGGGACCAATATGATTGCACAATATAACCTGAACTGGTAAACTATTAACTCAAATTAGAAAAAAATTCAAACTTACAGCTAAAACCAATAAAAGTTTGAATTTCAATACCAAAATGTACTTAAGTAATCAAAAAGAAATCAGGAAAGGAGAATAAAAAATTCAAAACTCAAAGAGAACAAACAGGAAAAAAATGATAGAAATGTAAGTTCATATCCAAAAATATTAATGGTTTTGTTAAATGATATATAAATAAAAGGCAGAGATTGAAA